>NC_141878.1:175418006-175721036 GCF_056163025.1 Triticum urartu | reverse complement strand
TGGGACTGTCTCTTCTTCGGCGGGAGTAGCTCAGGCACGTTGAGGGTAGTTTTTCCCTTCTCCGCGGCCGAGAACCTCCGTATCGGCGCCATGGACGATGCTGCAAGCGATGGAACGAGGAAGAAGAAGGAGCGGGAGAAGCTAAGGAGGAGATGGGTGACGGGGGCTCCGCCCCCCGCTTCACATTTATTGCCCAGGGGAGGCCAACCGCGAGCCTCCATGATCCAAGGTAATAATGACCTTTTTCTGCATGCAGCAAGGGCTCGTCAAGATGAGCAGTTGCCGAGGCGGCGTGGGGAAGCGAAGACGCCCACGTCAAATCAGTCGCCACGCGCCAACCGTGCCCGCAGGCTGTGGGGGCCCACGGCGCTCCTCACTTGCCCTTTGGCTTCACCTCGAAGCCAAGTCCGAGCGCGCCTTGGGCCCAGGGGCTATTGTCGGCGTTCTGGGATCGGGGGTCCCCAGACTTGCCTGCCTGCGGCCCGCGGCGTGGCTCCCCCAGTGGCCTGTACGGCCCATCTTCACCAACAAACACTCAAGACCCTCGCGAGGGGCCAAGCCTCGCGAGGCGGATGATGCAAGACCTCCTCAGGGACGGCCTCACCAGGCTAGCTCACGAGGGGCGGAGAGATCAAGGCAAGGGACATCTCGCAAGGTTTCTGTGACGCAAGCCAGGACAACTGGAGCCAGGCGGGTGCTAGCGCACGCAATGTCCTTGTTTCCTCTTTGGTGCTAAGTAGGCAACCGCAGGCGAGGAGTCTTGAGGCATCAGGCAAAGGTTTCCATATCGGTGCAACAAGACCAAGACCAGCAGGACAGCAGGGCGGAGGTCACCGTGGAGCCCAAGACAGCGTCACCACCAGAGCCTTTGGCAGGCGAAGACCACCTTTTGTCAGGATAGCTTGTACTAGATGCCCCCCTTCGAATTTGGCCATTGTGGGATCCCTTCCTGCTCAATATTTGGGAAGAGGACCAGGGCCTCTATAAATAGGACTAGCCACCACCGTAGTGAGGCATCGGATATCAGACCAGGGGAGATCCCGGATCACTCAGATCATCCCCAGCCACAAAAGTTCACCAAGCACAAGAACACCTCTCCTCAGGAGGCTGTTCTTCCCTTGTAACTGTTCATCATCAGCCCAAGAGGCAATCCACCACACCACACTGGAGTAGGTTATTACACCACAACGGTGGCCTGAACCAGTATAAATCTTGTGTCTCTCGTTCTTTGGGTTCGTCGAGCTAGGCCGTGAGATCTTACGGAGTGTGATCTAGAGAGGGGGAGAGATCTTTGTGCGCACCCCAGTGTTCGAACCTCAAGGGTTTTGCCAGAACCCAAAATCCGACAGTGATTGCCTGCTTTAGAGCAAATGCATCCGTCTCTAAGATGACTACTTGGCACCCCATTCTTGACGCTTCGTTCACATCATAGAGCATGGCCAGAGCTTCAGCTTGTAGTGGTTCAACAACATTTGCCAAACTTCCTCCTCCTGCAACTAGTGCAATTCCATGATTGTTTTTTATGGTAAAACCCCATCCTCCTGATTTAGTTGATATCCTAAAGGGTCCATCAGTATTAATTTTAAAGAAATCATCAGGGGGGGGACACCAAACCTGGTTTACAGCCTACACATTTTGCTCTTGTCGCTTGATGTATTTTTTGTATTCCAACAAGTGCAGCTGAACTGAATATATAATTTCCTCTTCAGTCCTAATCCTTTCTCCTTGATTAGCTCTGTTTCTTTTAGACCACCATAACCACAAAAGGATGCATACTTGCAGACATTTTTCCTCTTCCATGTGCAAGATATCCTCCACCATCGAGATGGCATTTGGGCAATTGAGAAGTTGCATCCGACTTTCTTCCAACAATGCAGTTCTCCAAACAGCCTTGACAAATTTGCACTTTAGGAAATAATGACCTCCATCTTTATCCATTCGATGGCATACTAGACATCTTGTATCCACTTCCATTCCTCTATTCTATAGTTTCATTCTTAGAGGTAAGCTATAATGGGCTAGTCGCCATAGAAAGTGCAGGATCTTGTTGGGCAAGGGCAACGTCCATAGTTTCTTCCAAAATGTTATCCTATGCTGAACATTCTTACTTGATGACAAAGCTCCATCATGTGCGGAGTTCCTGGCTTGGTTTTCCAACACTACTTGAGATGCAGATTTTACTGAAAATATACCCTTTTGTCAAAATGCCAGGCAGGAGTGTCTTTAGCGCCCTCTCGGATCAGAATTTGGACAATTACCTCTACATCTTCTTTGTTGAAAGTTTGATCAATCGGTTGTAAATCCCATGTGCCATAGGTAGGGTCAATCAAATCTGAAACCTTTGTGATAACATGGCTGCCTTGCTGAGATGTTACTCTCCTAGAAACACCCCTTGGTAGCCAAGGATCTGCCCATATATTGATATTGCGTCCATCCCCTACTCTCCATATGATTCCACTTTGCAACACCTGTACTCCTTTCAAAATGCTTCTCCAACTATATGAAATGCCATCTCTTGGCCTCTCTTGTAATAGATTCTGGTTTGGCTAGTATTTAGCAGCCATCACTTGAGCGCATAGGGAAGATGGGTTTTGCAGCATTCTCCAAGCCTGCCTTGCCAACATAGCTAAGTTGAAAGAATATAGGTCTCTAAATCCTAGCCCTCCATCCTTTTTGGGTTTTGTCAGCTTGTCCCATCCAACCCAGTGGATTTTATTTTCTTTATCCAATTGACTCCACCAAAACCTCGCAATCATTGAGCTGACATCTTCACACAGAGATTTGGTGAGGTCAAAACATGCTATCGCATAAACAGGGATGGCTTCCGCTACAGCTTTGATAAGGACTTCCTTATCGGCCTTCGAGAGCATTTTTTCTTTCCCACCTTGTAACCTTTTCCATACTTTTTCCTTGATATACTCAAAATCTTTGGTTTTTGATCTACCAATATAGCATGGTAAACCCAAATATTTTCCCGAGAAGCCTTCTATAGCAATATTGAGCTAATTCATGAGCTCCTCTTTGTCCTCCATCTTTGTATTCTTGCTGAACAAGATGGGTGACTTTTCCTTATTTATAGCCTGGCCCAAGCAAGCTTCATAGGAGTTCAGAATTTGATTAAGCTCGCGACTGCTGTTGGCATTTACTTCTAGGAGAAGAAGTGAATCATCTGCAAAAAGAAGACGACTTATGCTTGGGGTTGTATTACATATTTTGATTCCTTTAAACCTCCCATTCATCTCAACATTTTGTAACATGGCCGAGAAGCCCTCAACGCATAAAAGAAAGAGATATGAAGGGAGAGGGTCACCTTGACGAAGCCCCCTCTCAGGAATAATCATCTTTGTGACGTCCCCATTAACTTTGATTTGGTATTTCACCGTTGTCACACAATTCATCATGAGTTGCACCCAACTTCTATTGAAACCGAGTTTCAACATGATTCCTTGCAAGAACTTCCATTCAACTCGATCATAAGCCTTGCTCATGTCAAGTTTGATAGCAACATAACTTACTCTTCCACCCCTCTTCCTCTGCAAAAAGTGAGTCATTTCATATGCTAAAAGAATATTGTCAGATATCATGCGTCCAGACACAAATGCGCTTTGATTGGGGGATATTATTTCAGGAAAAATGTTTTTTAATATTCTGGTGATTACCTTTGATATTAGTTTGTAGATCACATTGCAGAGGCTGATGGGTCGCAAGTCCTTCAATCTCTCTGGTCTAGCTGTTTTTGGAATCAGAACTATCATGGTGTTGTTCCACTCTTCAGGCATCTCACCACCTCTCAACACCTTGAGCAGCTCCTTGGTTACTTGCTCTCCTATAGTGCTCCAGAATCTCTTCAAAAAGATTGCAGGCATGCCATCAGGTCCGACAACCTTTAGATCACCAATATTATTCAAGGCAGCTTTCACTTCTTCTTCAGTATATTTTGCACAAAGGAGCCCGTTCATTTGATCAGTTACTCTAGGTTGAATTGATTGCAGAATTATATCATTATCCTGCCCTGCTGTTGAAGTAAACAAACTAAAGAAATAATTTGAAATATGTTCCTTTAGTTATTCTGCCTTCTCTACCTAGGACCCATCTTCTTTCCTCAGCTTCTGAGTGGTATTGCGCCTTTTCCTCTCTGAAGCAAAGGCATGGAAAAAAGGTGTATTTTTATCTCCAAACTGCAACCATTTGACATGGGTTGTTTGCCTCCAAAAAAGGTTGTGTTGCTTCTCTAGTCGATCCAATTTCTCCTTTATAACATGCTCTCGATTGACCTTGTCTTGACTTATTTCACTTCTTCTGACCATTTCCAATTCATCTCTTAACTTCTTTATTCTCTTTTGAAGGTCTCCTAGTATGTTACAATCCCAAGCTTTTAAGTCCATGGCTACAGTTTTGATGCCTTGAGACACATTACCATCACTTCTGATATTTGAAATGTTCCAGGCACTTGTGACAATATCTTCACATTCTTCTTCATCCAACCATTTAGCCTTCAATCTAAATGTGTTTCCTTTTCAATCCTTTTGTATTGTGTCCTGGTTCCGTCGATCGAAACAGTGATCGGCCTGTGGTCCGAGTGCCTCGGGTTGCCATTTATCACCTGATAAGATGGGAAGCGCACACACCACTCTCTAGATCCAGTAGCCTGATCCAATCTTTCCTTGACATAAAGTTGAGCATCATGGCTATTATTTCTCCATGTATACTTGTCACCAGAATAGCCGAGGTCACGTAGTCCACATTCTGCAAGTGCCATTCTGAAACTTTCCATCGATCTTTGGCTATGGGGTGTACCTCCTTTTTTCTCATGGCCATACAACACTTCATTAAAATCTCTAGCACACAACCATGGAAGATTGAGTTGTTGGTTTAGAATCCTTAGTAATTTCCAAGTCTTATCCTTTTTATCCGAGGAAGGTTCATCATATATGCCCGTAAACTGCCATTTGTACCCATCTTTCTCAACAATCTTCGTATCTATGTGATATCTTGAGTAGTTGTGGAGTTCTGCGTTGACATGCTTTTTCCACATGAGGGCAAGACCCTCACTTTTACCTTCGCAATCCTTCACTATCATTTTTACATTCCCAATAAATGTTGGAGCCATTACATCCTTCTCTTGTCCATCTTTGTCTCGGACAAGAAAAGCATATCGGGGTCTTCCTGCTTCTGGAGATCCAGAAGCCCTCTAACTGCCGGGCCGTTCCCCAGTCCCCGGCAGTTCCATACTGTTATTCTCATTTTGAATCACCGAGCTGTCCCTGCAGCCCAGCGCTTCCAAACTCTAATGCTTGTTTTTCTGCAGATTGTTTTTCTCTAGCTTGTCCCTCCTCTTCTCCATCAATCTCCATTCTTGCCTTCTTTGAAAATTCCGCCTCATCATCGAACTCCATGTATCCAACAAACTTTTTCTTGGGTCCCAAAATAAGGGGTACTCTCTGTTGCTTCCCTTTTGGTTTATTCACCCTTCTTAAAGTAGTTTGTTTCCCCTTTGTTTCAGATTTTTGAACCAACCTCTCTTCTCTTTCTTCAATCTCGACCTTTTTGCCTTTTCCATCATGAGTCCTTTCACTACTGCCATGTTGACATGGTTGGGTCGTTGTTTCATTCGTCACTTTAGACCCCGCTTCTTCTTTATGTCCCCTTTCTGAAAAAGGTTCAGATTTCCTCTCCTCCTCCTCCTCCTCCTCAAACACTAGTTTCTTACCCCTTGTAGGTTCTGTTTGGTCACCTATTGCGATTTTGAGTGGGCTGGTAACATCTCCTTCTCCCCCATTAATTTTTCTGTGACCTTCTGTGCTATGCAGATTTTTGCGCCACGACGGAGCGTCGCTACCTTTACTACTAGCATTATTGCTTCTCCAGAATCCACTACGGTCACTTGAGCTTTTGCTTCTCCCATCTTCACTAGAGGCGCCCTTATATATTGCAGCACGCATCCATGCCCCAAATTGTCGTTCTTATCCTTTCACACCCTTCCTGGGGCAGGCTTTCTCACTATGACCAATAATTCCGTAGTTGTAACAAAAGTCAGGGGGATGCTCGTACTTAAAAGTGATAATTTTCGTCATCTCTTTCTTCTTCTTCTCTGCATCATTCTCTTCCTCTTCCATCTCCCTTTCTTGCTCATGTTCTTCCTTGCCATCAATGATTAGTGTGAAGAACATCATCAATGGAATTGTGATATCTATGAGTACTTTGATCCTCATATACTCCCCCATAGCTGAATCATTTTCATCAAGGTCCACATCCAGTACTTTTCCAACCTGTTCCCCTATTAACTCCCCTGTTTCTCTACTAATAACCCCTAGAGGAGCATCATATGCTCTAACCCAGATCGGAATCTTCTTAAACTGATACTAGTCAATTGTCTTGCTTGGTGCAAAATCTTCCAGAACCAGCAACTCCTTATTAAAACTCCAAGGTCCATTGTTCAAAGCCTTTCTTTTCCCTGCTTCATCATGGAATGAAAATAAAAACCGATTTCTTCCGAATTCTTTGCAGTCCACTCTCGTGAAGGGACACCAGACTTCCCTTAGAGTTCTTGCTACATGTTCAGCTCTTGCAGGTCTAACAGACAGTAGCTTTCCTACTGCTTTTAGCTTCCCTGCAATGGATGAACTAGTAAACTGATTGCTGATTCTTATACCTTTCTTTTCCGCCTCAGAAAGCTTCGAATTCCTGAGCTTCTCCTCTACTGCATGAACTTCCCTTGCCTTGTCTCCTCCCATCTCTATGTTGCGTTGGATCAAAACACTGGAAGAAATCCCCACCTCACCGCCGCCTAAAGGCCAATACGCCTAGGGATTTTTGGTGTATAAGGATCATGCACCCCAGCAAGCGCGAAAGGTTGATAGGTGGAGGGGTGAGTTAACGGTGGATTTGGGCTAAGATATGCGGAAACTAAGCAAGACAAGAGATTTTTGGTTCAGTTTCTACGCACTAACGGAGTTCTTGACCAAGAGATCTCATAAGGAGGGCCAACCAAATGTAGATCCGTTCTCTCTCCTTAGACTGGGATTGCAAGCTCTACTGGATTGATTTGAGATTTGGGACACACATGCGAAATCACGGAGGAATTCTGGATTTGCGAACTCTATGCTTACTGTTCACCAGAAGCTACTAGAGCCGTCATGCGAGGGACAAAAAGAACCAGACTCCTCTGGAGAAGCATGTATTTACAAGAAAGTGAGTGGGAGCTCTGTATCATTTCTAATATTATATGTGGATGGCATATTGTTGATTGGAAATCACACAGAATTTCTGGATAGCATAAAAGGATACTTGAATAAGAATTTTTCAATGAAAGACCTTAGAGAAGCTGCTTATATATCGGGCATCAAGATCTATAGAGATAGATCAAGCCGTTTAATTGGCTTTCACAAAGAACATACCTTGATAAAGTTTTGAAGAAGTTCAAAATGGATCAGTCAAAGAAAGGGTTCTTGCCTGTGTTACAAGGTGTGAAGTTGAGTCAGACTCAATGCTTGACCACTGCAGAAGATATAGAGAAAATGAAAGTCATTCCCTATGCCTCAGCCATAGGTTCTATCATGTATGCAATGCTGTGTACCAGACCTAATGTGTGTCGTGCTATAAGTTTAGCAGGGAGGTAGCAAAGTAATCCAGGAGTGGATCACCGGACAGCGGTCAAGAACATCCTGAAATACCTGAAAAGGACTAAGGATATGTTTCTCGTTTATGGAGGTGACAAAGAGCTTGTCATAGATGGTTACGTCGATGCAAGCTTTGACTCTGATCCGGATGAATCTAAGTCACAAACGAGATACGTATTTATATCGAATAGTGGAGCTATCAGTTGGTGCAGTTCTAAGCTGACGCCATGGCGGGATCTACGTGTGAAGCAGAGTACATAGCTGCTTCGGAAGCAGCAAATGAAGGAGTCTGGATGAAGGAGTTCATATCCAATCTAGGTGTAATACCTAGTGCATCGGGTCCAATAAAAAATATTTTGTGACAATACAGGAGCAATCTGTAACACCCTCGATGCGACTATAGCTCCCACGTGTCGAGGCACGACTTAGAGACATAATCGCATTGAAGGCATATGTCGCAAGTTAGGCAATCTTCACAACATCCCATGTAATATGATAATAAAAAGGGAGATAGCATAGTTGGCTTACACTCGCCGCGTCAATCAAGTACATAAATGACATTACATCATCCAAACACTCATGGCCCGACTACGGCGCCAAAATAAAAGAGAACCCAACATGCGACACCGGTCCCAATCACCCCCAACTGGGCACCACTACTGATCATCGGGAAAGGAAACATAGTAACGTTGAGAGTCTTCGTCGAACTCCCACTTGAGCTCGTACGCGTCTCCTGGAGCGGAATCATCAGGCCCTGCATCTGGTGTAATAGTAATCTGTGAGCCACAGGGACTCAGCAATCTCGCACCCTCGCGATCAAGACTATTTAAGCTTATAGGAATGGCAAGGTAAAATATGAGTGGAGCTACAACAAGCGACTAGCAAATATGGTGGCTAACTTATTCGCAAAAGAGAGCGAGAAGAGGAGGCAAAGCGCGAGCGAGAAACTAGAGAGCAACCTGCGCAAACATTACTCCAACACCGTGTCCACTTCTCGGACTCCGCCGAGAAGAGGCCATCACAGTAACACACTCAGTTGATTCATTTTAATTAAGTTAAGGTTCAAGTTATCTACAACCAGACATTAACAAATTCCCATCTGCCCATAACCGCGGGCACGACTTTCGAAAGTTCAAATCCCTGCAGGGGAGTCCCAACTTAGCCCATGACAAGCTCTCACGGTCAACAAAGGAATAGACCTCCTCCCAAGACGTTCCGATCAGACTCGGTATCTCGGTAATTCAAGACACTTCGACATGTTAAAACAAGACCAGCAACACCGCCCGAATGTGCCGACAAATCCCGATAGGAGCTGCACATATCTCGTTCTCAGGGCACACTCAGATGAGACTAGCTACGAGTAAAACCAACCCTCAAGTTTCCCCGAGGTGGCCCCACAGGCAGCTCAGTTCGGACCAACACTCAGAGGGAGCACTGGCCCGGGGGGGGGGGTTAAAATAAGATGACCCTTGGGCTCCGGTAACCCAAGGGAAAAAGAGGCTAGGTGGCGAATGGTAAAACCAAGGTTGGGCATTGCTGGAAAAGCTTTAATCAAGGCAAACTATCAAGGGGTTCCCATTATAACCCAACCGCGTAAGGAACGCAAAATCCGGGAACATAACGCCGATATGACGGAAACTAGGGCGGCAAGAGTGGAACAAAACACTAGGCGAGAGGCCGAGCCTTCCACCCTTTACCAAGTATATAGATGCATTAAGATAACATAGCAATATAATGATATCCCAACAAGTAAATAAATGTTCCAACAAGGAACGGCCTTCCAATCTTCACCTGCAACTAGCAACGCTATAAGAGGGGCTGAGCAAAGCGGTAACATAGCCAAACAACGGTTTGCTAGGACAATGGTGGGTTAGAGGTTTGACAGGGCAATTTGGGAGGCTTGCATGCAATTGGTAGGCATCGAAGCATTGGCATAGCAAAAGAGCGAGCAAACTAGCATAGCAAAGATAGTAGTGATTTCGAGGGTATGATCATCTTGCCTGCACAGTTGTCATAGTTGACTGGATCCTCGAAAGCAAACTCAACGGGCTCCTCGTTAGCAAACCCGTCTCCCGGCTCTACCCAAACAAGACAAACAAGCAACAAGGATACAATCAACCACGTGCAAACTCAAACAACACAATGCAAAGATGATATGCTATGCGGGATGCGATGCGGGATACAAAATGCAAGATATGACAGGAAATGCATGAACCTGGCCTCAACTTGGAAATCCAAGTGTGCCACTGGAAAGATGAGATGAAATTTCTTGAAAACGATATAAAGAACGCCGGAATCGGAGTTACGGTTTGGAAATGGCAAGCGATTCAAGAATGACACCGGTCTGCGATTTACAGCAAGTAGGCATCTAAATGCAACGAAATGAACATGCTACAGCCACCAAATATGACAACAAAATACATGGCAGGGATGCACACAAGATTCTTAACAAAAGTCTAGCACTGAGCTACAGCCAATTTATCCATTAACAGGTTCAAACAAGCATGGCAAAAATGCAAATGACAAACAGATCTCAGACTTAGTGAAATCAACACTTGTCTGGAATTTCAGATCAGGTAGCCCTCTTCGGAGCAACAAAACTACATGCTACAGGACCTGAACATGGCAAATTAAAGCATGGCATGAAGCTACTCAAAGAGCTTAACAAAAGTCCCGTAGTGACCTTGAGCCAAAAGGGATCAGAAAATACAATTGCAAGCACGTGAACATAGCAAAAACATAATCAGTTTTCAGACTTAGTGAAAATTGGCACATGCTGAAACATAACTCAAGTAGGCATGTTTACGAGCTCGATGCACTCACTACGGTGAAAGTCATGGCAAGACAAGCATACATCCATCAAGAAGGCACAAAATGCAAGCTAGACATGGCAAGAACAATAGCATAGCATGCACGGGTCAACTACACATCACCGGCAAAATTGCAAACAAGTTGACAATCTGCCCAGATTCACAAAGTAGCAAAAGTAGAGCTCGATTGACTCAAGCTAGGGTGCTCCATAATTTCAAACAAAGACATGTATGGATAGAGCACTACAAGATTAACAAAACACTCTTACTGATCATCCCCAAAAGAGGCACGGATCACTAGGAAACAACAAGAACAGATGGCATCATGAGATAAACAGCTGCAGGACTTAGTGAAATTACTAAGTCCCTGGAAACAGAATTAGCAAGTGCACCTCTTTGCAAGCTTGCACTAGTCACCACACACATCCTAAAAATACATGGTTGCACCTCTGGAGAGATGACAAAACCCTTAACAAAACACATGTAGAACTCATGGGCATAGCATGCACACATTAATCATGCCAAAAATGACAAAAGTGCTAAACGGAGTAGCAGATCTGACAATTAACTCAAGTAGCCCTCTTCTAACAGCATTTCGGGCAATAAGATGATCTCAAATGAAAATGACGTAATGGAATGAAATGATGTACTCTCTGAGATGAACATTTCTATATGCTATATGCATGAATCGGAGCTACGGATGCAAAGTTACGGAGCTACGAACATGGGCATATGGATTAGGGTTCGGGGGTAAAAATGTCAACCGTCTCAGATCCAGATCTAGATCCAGCCGGCGCGGATTTCGAGGATCGCCGGATTTACTGTTCCCGGCCGGAGAAGAAGAGGACGGCGACCGGTGTGAGGAGGTGAGGCGGTGGCCGGAGGAGCAGCGGCGTGCGGCGGCGGCGCGAGGCGGCGGCGAGCTTCAAAGGCGGCGGCGCAGCAGTGGCAGCGCGGGCGAGGAGGTCCGGGGCGGAGCTTGCCCCGACCGGCAATGGCGCGGCGACGGCGGGCTTCGAAGGCGGCGGCGCCGGGCGGGCGCGGGCGGCGCTGGAGGCGGGGAAGAAGCAGGGCGGCGGGGCGGCGCCTCTGGCCCAGGCGGGAGCGGCGGAGGGCTGGCTTCGGGCCGGGAAGGGCCGGCGGCTGGAGGAGCACGGCGGCGCCATGTGGCGGCAGTGGCGGATCCGGACACGTCCAGCTCGGCGCGGACGTTGTCCGGCGGCGGCGGAGATTTTTTTTAGGGTTAGGGGGAGAGGATCCGCGAATTTGGAATGGGGGTGTATATATAGGCATAGGGGGCGCTAGGAGAGTCCAAATGAGGTGCGGTTTTTGGCCACACGATCGTGATCGAACGCTCTAGATAATGGAGCAGAGTTAGGTGGGTTTTGGGACAAATTGGACAGGTGTTGGGCTGCAACACACACGAGGCCTTTTCGGTCCCTCGGTTAACCGTTGGAGTATCAAACGAAGTCCAAATGATACGAAACTTGACAGGCGGTCTACCGGTAGTAAACCAAGGCCGCTTGGCAAGTCTCGGTCCAATCCGGAAATGTTTAATCCCCACACACGGAAGAAAGCTAGAAATGACCACTGGAGGAGAACGAAGCGCCGGAATGCAAAACGGACAACGGGGAAAATACTCGAATGCATGAGACGAACACGTATGCAAATGCAATGCACATGATGACATGATATGAGATGCATGACAACAATGACAACACACGGAGACAAAACCCGAACCCGAGAAAATAAATATAACTTAACGCCGGAAACGGCAAGAGTTGGAGTACAAATAGGGAAAGTTACATCTGGGGTGTTACACAATTGCCTTGGCAAAGGAATCCAGATTTCACAAGAGAACCCAACACATCAAAAGACGCTTCAATTCCATCCGCGATGAAGTCAAGTAGGGAGACATAGAGATTTGGAAGATACATACGGATCTGAATGATGTAGACTCGTTGACTAAGCCGCTCTCACGAGAAAAACATGATCAGCACCAAGACTCCATGGGTGTTAGAATCATTACTATGTCATCTAGATTATTGACTCTAGTGCAAGTGGGAGACTGAAGGAACTATTCTTTAGAGGCAATAATAAAGTTGTTATGTATATTTCCTTATATCATGATAAATGTTTATTATTCATGCTAGAGTTGTATTAACTGGAAACTTAGTACATGTGTGAATACATAAACAAACAGAGTGTCCCTAGTATGCCTCTACTTGACTAGCTCGTTAATCAAAGATGGTTAAGTTTCCTAACCATAGACATGTGTTGTCATTTGATGAACGGGATCACATCATTAGAGAATGATGTGATGGACAGACCCATCCGTTAGCTTAGCATAATGATCGTTTAGTTTTATTGGTATTGCTTCCTTCATGACTTATACATATTCCTCTAACTATGATATTATGCAACTCCCGAATACCCTAATAGCACAACAGACAATCTCTTAGTCGTGTGCGGTGTCCCCCTCCACAGTTCAACACCTCGGTCATATCGTCGTAGTGCTTAGGTGAAGCCCTGTGCCGGTAACTTCATCATCACCGTCGCCATGTCATCGTGACAACGGAACTCTCCCTCCACCTCAACTGGATCAAGAGCTCGAGGGGTGTCATCGTGTTGAACGTGTGCTGAACACGGAGGTGTCGTACGTTCGGTACTTGGATCGGTTGGATCGTGAAGACGTTCGACTACTGATACGTCTCCAACGTATCTATAATTTTTGATTGCTCCATGCTATATTATCTACTGTTTTGGACTATATTGGGCTTTATTTTCCACTTTTATATTATTTTTGGGACTAACCTATTAACCGGAGGCCCAGCCCAGAATTGCTGTTTTTTTGCCTATTTCAGTGTTTCGAAGAAACGGAGTCCAAACAGAATAAAATCTTCGGGAACGTGATTTACTCACTGAACGTGATCCTGGAGACTTGGACCGTGCTCCAAGGAACAAAAGAGGCGGTCACGAGGGTGGGGGGCGCACCCCCTGCCTCGTGGGCCCCTCGTTGCTCCTCCAGCATACTTCTTCCTCCTATATATATACACACGTAACCCCAAGCGATCAAAATAGGAGCCAAAAACCTAATTCCACCGCCGCAACTTTCTGTATCCACGAGATCCCATCTTGGGGCCTGTTTTGGAGCTCCACCGGAAGAGGGCCGTCATCACGGAGGGCTTCTACATCACCATAGCCCCTCCGATGAAGTGTGAGTAGTTACCTGAGACCTTTGGGTCCATAGTTAGTAGCTAGATGGCTTCTTCTATCTCTTTGAATCTCAATACAAAGTTCTCCCCCTCTCTCGTGGAGATCTATTCGATGTAACCTTCTTTTTGCGGTGTGTTTGTTGAGATCGATGAATTGTGGGTTTATGATAAAGTATATAGATGCATTAAGATAACATAGCAATATAATGATATCCCAACAAGTAAATAAATGTTCCAACAAGGAACGACCTTCCAATCTTCACCTGCAACTAGCAACGCTATAAGAGGGGCTGAGCAAAGCGGTAACATAGCCAAACAACGGTTTGCTAGGACAATGGTGGGTTAGAGGTTTGACAGGGCAATTTGGGAGGCTTGCAGGCAATTGGTAGGCATTGAAGCATTGGCATAGCAAAAGAGCGAGCAAACTAGCATAGCAAAGATAGTAGTGATTTCGAGGGTATGATCATCTTGCCTGCATAGTTGTCAGAGTTGACTGGATCCTCGAAAGCAAACTCAACGGGCTCCTCGTTAGCAAACTCGTCTCCCGGCTCTACCCAAACAAGACAAACAAGCAACAAGGATACAATCAACCACGTGCAAACTCAAACAACACAATGCAAAGATGATATGCTATGCGGAATGCGATGCGGGATACAAAATGCAAGATATGACAGGAAATGCATGAACCTGGCCTCAACTTGGAAAACCAAGTGTGCCACTGGAAAGATGAGATGAAATTTATTGAAAACGATATAAAGAACGCCGGAATCGGAGTTACGGTTTGGAAATGGCAAGCGATTCAAGAATGACACCGGTCTGCGATTTACAGCAAGTAGGCATCTAAATGCAACGAAATGAACATGCTACAGCCACCAAATATGACAAAAAAATACATGGCAGGGATGCACACAAGATGCTTAACAAAAGTCTAGCACTGAGCTACGGCCAATTCATCCATTAACAGGTTCAAACAAGCATGGCAAAAATGCAAATGACAAACAGATCTCAGACTTAGTGAAATCAACACTTGTCTGGAATTTCAGATCAGGTAGCCCTCTTCGGAGCAACAAAACTACATGCTACAGGATCTGAACAAGGCAAAGTAAAGCATGGAATGGAGCTACTCAAAGAGCTTAACAAAATTCCCTTAGTGACCTTGAGCCAAAAGGGATCAGAAAATACAATTGCAAGCACGTGAACATAGCAAAAACATAATCAGTTTTCAGACTTAGTGAAAACTGGCACATGCTGAAACATAACTCAAGTAGGCATGTTTACGAGCTCGATGCACTCACCACGGTGCAAGTCATGGCAAGACAAGCATGCACCCACCAAGAATGCACAAAATGCAAGCTAGACATGGCAAGAACAATAGCATAGCATGCATGGATCAACTACAACATCACCGGCAAAATTGCAAACAAGTTGACAATCTGCCCAGATTCACAAAGTAGCAAAAGTAGAGCTCGATTGACTCAAGCTAGGGTGCTCCATAATTGCAAACAAAGACATGGATGGATAGAGCACTACAAGATTAACAAAACACTCTTACTGATCATCCCCAAAAGAGGCACGGATCACTAGGAAACAACAAGAACATATGGCATCATGAGATAAACAGCTGCAAGACTTAGTGAAATTACTAAGTCCCTGGAAACAGAATTAGCAAGTGCACCTCTTTGCAAGCTTGCACTAGTCACCACACACATCCTAAAAATACATGGTTGCAGCTCTGGAGAGATGAAAAAACCCTTAACAAAACACATGTAGAACTCACGGGCATAGCATGCACACATTAATCATGGCAAAAATGACAAAAGTGCTAAACGGAGTAGCAGATCTGACAATTAACTCAAGTAGCCCTCTTCTAACAGCATTTCGGGCATCAAGATGAGCACAAATGAAAATGATGTACTGGAATGAAATGATGTACTCTCTGAGATGAACATTTTGATATGCTATATGCATGAATCGGAGCTACGGATGCAAAGTTACGGAGCTACGAACATGGGCATATGGATTAGGGTTCGGGGGTAAAAATGTCAACCGTCTCAGATCCAGATCTAGATCCAGCCGGCGCGGATTTCGAGGATCGCCGGATTTACTGTTCCTGGCCGGAGAAGAAGAGGACGGCGACCGGCGTGAGGAGGTGAGGCGGTGGCCGGAGGAGCAGCGGCGTGCGGCGGCGCGGGGCGGCGGCGAGCTTCGAAGGTGGGGCGTAGCAGTGGCGGCGCGGGCGAGGAGGTCCGGGGCGGAGCTTGTCCCGACCGGCAATGGCGCGGCGGCAGCGGGCTTCGAAGGCGGCGGCTGCGCCGGGCGGGCGCGGGCGGCGCTGGAGGCGGGGAAGAAGCAGGGCGGCGGGGCGGCGCCTCTGGCCCAGGCAGGATCGGCGGAGGGCCGGCTTCGGGCCGGGACGGGCCGGCGGCGGGAGGAGCACAGCGGCGCCACGTGGCGGCGGTGGTGGATCCGGACACGTCCGGCTCGGCGCGGACGTTGTCTGGCGGCGGCGGAGATTTTTTTTAGGGTTAGGGGGAGAGGATCCGCGAATTTGGAATGGGGGGTGTATATATAGGCATAGGGGGCGGGGCGGCGCCTCTGGCCCAGGCAGGATCGGCGGAGGTCCGGCTTCGGGCCGGGACGGGCCGGCGGCGGGAGGAGCACAGGGGCACCACGTGGCGGCGGTGGTGGATCCGGACACGTCCGGCTCGGCGCGGACGTTGTCTGGCGGCGGCGGAGATTTTTTTTTAGGGTTAGGGGGAGAGGATCCGCGAATTTGGGATGGGGGGTGTATATATAGGCATAGGGGGAGCTAGGAGAGTCCAAATGAGGTGCGGTTTTCGGCCACGTGATCGTGATCGAACGCTCTAGATGATGGAGCAGAGTTAGGTGGGTTTTGGGCCAAATTGGAGGGGTGTTGGGCTGCAACACACACGAGGCCTTTTCAGTCCCTCGGTTAACCGTTGGAGTATCAAACGAAGTCCAAATGATACGAAACTTGACAGGCGGTCTACCGGTAGTAAACCAAGGTCGCTTGGCAAGTATCGGTCCAATCCGGAAATGTTTAATCCCCACACACGGAAGAAAGCTAGAAATGACCACGGGAGGAGAACGAAGTGCCGGAATGCAAAACGGACAACGGGGAACATACTCGAATGCATGAGACGAACACGTATGCAAATGCAATGCACATGATGACATGATATGAGATGCATGACAACGATAACAACACACGGAGACAAAACCCGAACCCGAGAAAATAAATATAACTTAACTCCGGAAACGGCAAAAGTTGGAGTACAAATAGGGAAATTTACATCCGGGGTGTTACAACACTCCACCACTACGAAAAGATCTCATCCCGAGATCTAGTCCTGAAAGAACGCCGGGTACTCAGAACGGAGGTGATCCTCGCGTTCCCAAGTAGCTTCACGGTCAGAATGGTGTGACCACTTGACTTTGAGAAATTTGATTGACTTGTTGCGAGTCTTGCATTCAGTCTCTTCAAGAATAGCAACTGGGTGCTCACGATAAGAGAGATCTTCTTGGAGCTCAATGTCCTCGAAGTTGACGGTGCGGTCAGGAGTCTTGAAGCACTTTCGAAGCTGAGAGACATGGAACACGTCATGAACATTTGCAAAGTTTGAAGGAAGCTCGAGTTGATAGGAGAGGTCGCCTCTCTTGCTGACAATCTTGAAAGGTCCCACGTATCTAGGGGCAAGCTTCCCTTTGATACCGAAGCGACGAGTACCTTTCATAGGAGAGACACGGAGGTAAACATGATCTCCGATCTCGAAAGCCAAATCGCGGTGCTTACTATCATAGTAGCTCTTCTGGCGGGATTGGGCTGCTTTGAGGTTATCATGAATGACTTTGCACATTTCTTCTGCTTCTGTGATTAAGTCATTACCCAAAAGCTGACGTTCACTGGTTTCAGACCAGTTGAGAGGGGTACGGCACTTCCTGCCATACAGAATTTCAAAAGGGGCCTTGTCCGAACTTGCTTGAAAACTGTTTTTGTAGGAGAATTCAGCATAAGGAAGACAATCCTCCCACTTCATGCCGAAGGAGATCACACAAGCTCTGAGCATATCTTCAAGAATCTGGTTGACACGCTCGACTTGACCGCTAGTTTGAGGATGGAAAGCTGTGCTGAAGCGGATGTTCGTGCCCATGGCCTTCTGAAAAGAACCCCAAAACTTCGAGGTAAAGATGCTGCCACGGTCTGAAGAGATCACTTGTGGAATACCGTGCAGAGAGACAATACGAGAGGTATAGAGTTCCGCCAATTGAGCTGCAGTGATCGACTCTTTGATAGGCAGAAAATGAGCCACTTCGGTGAGCTCGTCGATGACAACGAATATAGCATCATTGCCACGCTTGGACTTTGGAAACCCAGTCACGAAGTCCATTTCAATGTGGTCAAACTTCCATTCTGGAATGGCAAGAGGTTGGAGGAGACCTGCTGGCCTTTGGTGTTCTGCCTTCACTCTTCTGCAGACATCACATTCATTCACGAATTGAGCGATCTCACGCTTCATTCGAGTCCACCAATAAGCTTGCTTGAGGTCCTGATACATCTTCGTGCTCCCAGGGTGGATGGAGAGAAGAGAATTGTGAGCCTCGTTTAAGATCACTTTACGGAGGTCACCTTTGGGTACAACAATATGATCCTCGAAGAAGAGAGTGTCCTTGTCATCAAGGCGGTAGCACTTGTACTTGGACTGACTCTTGGCAATCCCAATCTTCACCTTTTTCACCATAGCATCAAGAAGCTGGGCTTGGCGAATCTGGTCTTCCAAGGTAGGAGAGACTTGAAGGTTAGCGAGGAAACCTTGAGGAACAACTTGCAGATTAAGTTTGCGGAAAGCTTCACAAAGCTCGGGTTGATAAGGCTTGCGAATCAGACTGTTGCAGTAAGCTTTCCTGCTCAATGCGTCAGCAATCACATTGGCCTTGCCTGGAGTATACTCGATACTCGGATTATACTCTTGAATCATTTCGACCCATCGAGTTTGCCTGAGGTTGAGATTAGGCTGAGTGAAGATGTACTTGAGACTTTTGTGATCAGTGAAAATGTCCACTTTTCTTCCCAATAGAAGATGTCTCCAAGTCAAAAGAGCATGCACAACTGCCGCCAACTCGAGATCATGAGTGGGGTAGTTCTTCTCATTAGGCTTCAACTGGCGAGATGTATAAGCAACAACTTTCTTCTCTTGCATCAATACTGCGCCAAGACCTTGGAGAGAGGCATCACAAAAGACCTCGTACGACTTGGATTCATCAGGCGGAGTCAGAACTGGAGCAGTAATCAATTTCTCTTTCAAAGTGTTGAAAGCAATATCACACTCCGGAGACCAAACGTACTTGACGTGCTTCCGGAGAAGATTTGAGAGAGGCTTCATGATCTTAGAAAAGTTTTCAACGAATCTTCGGCAATAGCTTGCGAGACCGAGAAAACTCCGGAGTTGCTTCACGTTTTGAGGAGGTTCCCAATTCACAATTGCAGAAACCTTCTCAGGATTCACGGCAATGCCCTTGGCAGAGATGATATGACCAAGATAAAGAACCTCATCGAGCCAGAATTGACACTTGGAGAACTTGGCATAGAACTGATGTTCCCTGAGCTTATCAAGAACCAAACGCAAGTGCTTGGCATGATCTTCCTTATTCTTCGAGAAAACCAGAATGTCGTCGAGATAGACCAAAACGAAGTCATTGGTGTAGGCGTTGAAGATGAAATTCATCATGCGAGAGAACGTCGGAGGAGCGTTGGCGAGGCCAAAAGACATGACAGTGTATTCATATGAACCAAAGCTTGTTCTAAATGCTGTCTTGGGAATATCTTCTTCACGAATGCGAATCTGGTGATAACCCATACAGAGATCAAGCTTGGAGAATACTTGGGCACCTTTGAGTTGTTCGAACATCTCATTGATGTTGGGAAGTGGGTATTTGTTCTTGATGGTCTCTTGTTCACTGGACGGTAATCAACACAAAGTCGGTCCGTTCCATCCTTCTTCTTCACAAAAAGAACACCACAACCCCACAGAGAAGAACTAGGCCGGATGAGACCCATTTTCTCTTGAATATCGAGTTGCTTCTTCAGCTCTTTCAACACTTCAGGTCCGAGCTTGTAAGGATGCTTGCACACAGGTTCCGTGCCAGGCTCAAGATCAATAACAAATTCAACTGGCCGGTGCGGAGGCATTCCTGGAAGCTCTTCTGGAAAGACGTCTTGGTATTCGCAAACGACTGGAATTTGAGAGATGGCATCCAATTCACACCTCTCATTGAGAGAAAACAGACGGATGGTATTATCCCGAGCGGCAAAGATAATTACATCCTCAGACGAATGAGTTAATTGAATCTGCCTGACTGCACAATCAAGCGAAGCCTTGTGCTTAGAAAGCCAATCCATCCCGAGAATAAGATCAATATCCGAGTTACCAAGAACCATTGGAGAAGCCAGAAACTTGAAATCACCCATCAAGATAGAAATATCCGGAACCATCAAACTAGAACTCAGACGCTTAGCCGGAGAGACGACTTGCGTAGCTCTGGGTAAAGCCTTAGTACTAAAATTGTTCTCCGATGCAAATGGGAATGACATGAAGGAATGCGATGCACCAGAGTCAAAAAGTACTTTTGCGGGAATATCATTAACAGGAAGGTTACCCATGATCACATCTGACGAGTCCTCTGCCTAAGCTGCATTCATCAAATTGACCTTGGCATGCTTGGGGTTATGCTTGACCACAGCTGTACTTGCCGATCTGACAGGAGGAGGAGGAGGAAGACGCCTCTGGTTGAAACACTTGTTGGCATAGTGACCCTTCTGTTGGCACTTGTTGCACGTGACCTCTGAAAGCGGACGGTGATATGGAGCACTCGATCTTGGAGCTTGAGACGAAGTCTTGTTCTGAAAGCCAGGGTTGGGTGGGTGGGAAGAACCACTGCCACCTTTACTCTTCTGCTGATACGGCTGACGGAACGGAGGAGGAGGAAGCCAATACTTCTGCTGCTTGGCCACTTGAGTAGAGGAAGAAGGAGTAACATCTCTGACTCGCTTCTTGGAAGCATCACACCTCAACTGAGCAGCCTCTTGCTTCAGTGCCATGTTGTAGAACTCATCGTACCTCAAGGGCTCAAAGAGAACAAGAGCGAGCTGGATATCTTCTCCGAGACCACCCCTGAACTGGTATATCATGCTCTTCTCATCCGGGACGTCCTGCTTGGCAAAGCGGGCGAGCTTCTGAAACAACTTGTTGTAGTCATAGACAGACAAAGAGCCTTGCTTCAGATTGCGGAATTCCTCACGCTTGCTTTCAACCATGCTCTGCGGAATATGATGAGCTCGGAAATCTCGACGGAAATCATCCCAAGTGATAACATGTCCACCTCTGGAATCCTTGTACTGCTGGAACCATTCTGCAGCTTGATCTTTGAGTTGGAAGGAAGCAAACTTAACAAAGTCCTCAGGCCTGACGTTACTACACTCGAAATGCTTACACAGATCCACAAGCCAATCGTCAGCATCGGTTGCCTCAACACAATTGCTGAAAGTCTTTGGCCCGTTAGCAAGGAACTGGTTGAGTGTAGCAAAGTGACTCTGATTGCTGCCTTGATTCCCTTGGTTGCCTTGATTGCGCTCTTGGAGAATTTGCATGATCAACTGTGTGTTTGCATTGGTTGCGGCCATCACAGCTTGCCATGCCTCCGGAGGAGGTGGAGGTGGTGGCGGATCAGGATTCGGAGTCGTGCGCGTTGGAGGAGCCATCCTAAAGAGGGTGACCGCCATTAGCACATTGACAGACAAATATTGAAGCTGAATCCAACGGAATGAAAATTGCAACATATAATCTTCACATCCGAACAAAATGAACGAATGCATTCCTCTTGAAATGGTCACATATCCATAAATTGAGAAGCCACGTAGAATTAAGGTAGAGAAATAAATCAACAAGGTACGGATCAAGAATGAATAATCAGTAAGAAATCCCAATTTCAAACCAATATCCGTGGAAGAAGAACTAGAGCTACTAGAATTCCCACCTATGAAACTCCCGAGCCTTTCCGGTTATGCAATCAGGTGTTGGGGATACAGGGGAAGCATAATATCTCACCCAAACTAGCAAATCCTACATCCAGCTGTATCCATCCTTCAACACATAACCAAGAAACCTTCGGAAACCATCTACCTCAACCTTTGAAAAACATCCGTTATACAAGTTATGGCGATACTCCCGAACTCCCGCCCCAGTACTGGGTGGCGTCGAGGTTATCTCACCAACGAACTGCATAAAAGAGATTTTTGATATCGGCGTACTAAACTCAGGTATTCCAGAACTGCAACGATAAAATTATGATGACAACACCTCAGAGCTCAACTCCCCAGGACACTTCCACTAAACCCCTGACAGGAGGCACCAAGTCAATGTTCTCATCATAAAACCATCGGAACGATTCCAAGATACCCACGTGATCCTAAAAAATTTTTTAGTGAAATTTGAGAAGAGAAGAGTCAAAACTCTACGTCAGGAAGCCTTACCAGAGCGATGAGGAGACTGGGAAGTAAAAAGAATTCCTAATCTCTCCGATATATAATTCCTAAAAGACTCAAAACATTTTTCTAGACACAACTCGGCCGCTAAAAACGATCAAGCAATGGGGCTCCTAAGGTCGGGGAAGGCTCTGATTACCAACTTGTAACACCCTCGATGCGACTATAGCTCCCACGTGTCGAGGCACGACTTAGAGACATAATCGCATTGAAGGCATATGTCGCAAGTTAGGCAATCTTCACAACATCCCATGTAATATGATAATAAAAAGGGAGATAGCATAGTTGGCTTACACTCGCCGCGTCAATCAAGTACATAAATGACATTACATCATCCAAACACTCATGGCCCGACTACGGCGCCAAAATAAAAGAGAACCCAACATGCGACACCGGTCCCAATCACCCCCAACTGGGCACCACTACTGATCATCGGGAAAGGAAACATAGTAACGTTGAGAGTCTTCGTCGAACTCCCACTTGAGCTCGTACGCGTCTCCTGGAGCGGAATCATCAGGCCCTGCATCTGGTGTAATAGTAATCTGTGAGCCACAGGGACTCAGCAATCTCGCACCCTCGCGATCAAGACTATTTAAGCTTATAGGAATGGCAAGGTAAAATATGAGTGGAGCTACAACAAGCGACTAGCAAATATGGTGGCTAACTTATTCGCAAAAGAGAGCGAGAAGAGGAGGCAAAGCGCGAGCGAGAAACTAGAGAGCAACCTGCGCAAACATTACTCCAACACCGTGTCCACTTCTCGGACTCCGCCGAGAAGAGGCCATCACAGTAACACACTCAGTTGATTCATTTTAATTAAGTTAAGGTTCAAGTTATCTACAACCAGACATTAACAAATTCCCATCTGCCCATAACCGCGGGCACGACTTTCGAAAGTTCAAATCCCTGCAGGGGAGTCCCAACTTAGCCCATGACAAGCTCTCACGGTCAACGAAGGAATAGACCTCCTTCCAAGACGTTCCGATCAGACTCGGTATCTCGGTAATTCAAGACACTTCGACAGGTTAAAACAAGACCAGCAACACCGCCCGAATGTGCCGACAAATCCCGATAGGAGCTGCACATATCTCGTTCTCAGGGCACACTCAGATGAGACTAGCTACGACTAAAACCAACCCTGAAGTTTCCCCGAGGTGGCCCTGCAGGCAGCTCAGTTCGGACCAACACTCAGAGGGAGCACTGGCCCGGGGGGTTAAAATAAGATGACCCTTGGGCTCCGGTAACCCAAGGGAAAAAGAGGCTAGGTGGCGAATGGTAAAACCAAGGTTGGGCATTGCTGGAAAAGCTTTAATCAAGGCGAACTATCAAGGGGTTCCCATTATAACCCAACCGCGTAAGGAACGCAAAATCCGGGAACATAACACCGATATGACGGAAACTAGGGCGGCAAGAGTGGAACAAAACACTAGGCGAGAGGCCGAGCCTTCCACCCTTTACCAAGTATATAGATGCATTAAGATAACATAGCTATATAATGATATCCCAACGAGTAAATAAATGTTCCAACAAGGAACGGCCTTCCAATCTTCACCTGCAACTAGCAACGCTATAAGAGGGGCTGAGCAAAGCGGTAACATAGCCAAACAATGGTTTGCTAGGACAATGGTGGCTTAGAGGTTTGACATGGCAATTTGGGAGGCTTTCAGGCAATTGGTAGGCATCGAAGCATTGGCATAGCAAAAGAGCGAGCAAACTAGCATAGCAAAGATAGTAGTGATTTCGAGGGTATGATCATCTTGCCTGCACAGTTGTCAGAGTTGACTGGATCCTCGAAAGCAAACTCAACGGGTTCCTCGTTAGCAAACCCGTCTCCCGGCTCTACCCAAACAAGACAAACAAGCAACAAGGATACAATCAACCACGTGCAAACTCAAACAACACAATGCAAAGATGATATGCTATGCGGGATGCGATGCGGGATACAAAATGCAAGATATGACAGGAAATGCATGAACCTGGCCTCAACTTGGAAATCCAAGTGTGCCACTGGAAAGATGAGATGAAATTTCTTGAAAACGATATAAAGAACGCCGGAATCGGAGTTACGGTTTGGAAATGGCAAGCGATTCAAGAATGACACCGGTCTGCGATTTACAGCAAGTAGGCATCTAAATGCAACGAAATGAACATGCTACAGCCACCAAATATGACAACAAAATACATGGCAGGGATGCACACAAGATGCTTAACAAAAGTCTAGCACTGAGCTACGGCCAATTCATCTATTAACAGGTTCAAACAAGCATGGCAAAAATGCAAATGACAAACAGATCTCAGACTTAGTGAAATCAACACTTGTCTGGAATTTCAGATCAGGTAGCCCTCTTCGGAGCAACAAAACTACATGCTACAGGACCTGAACATGGCAAATTAAAGCATGTCATGAAGCTACTCAAAGAGCTTAACAAAAGTCCCTTAGTGACCTTGAGCCAAAAGGGATCAGAAAATACAATTGCAAGCACGTGAACATAGCAAAAACATAATCAGTTTTCAGACTTAGTGAAAATTGGCACATGCTGAAACATAACTCAAGTAGGCATGTTTACGAGCTCGATGCACTCACTACGGTGAAAGTCATGGCAAGACAAGCATACATCCATCAAGAAGGCACAAAATGCAAGCTAGACATGGCAAGAACAATAGCATAGCATGCACGGGTCAACTACACATCACCGGCAAAATTGCAAACAAGTTGACAATCTGCCCAGATTCACAAAGTAGCAAAAGTAGAGCTCGATTGACTCAAGCTAGGGTGCTCCATAATTTCAAACAAAGACATGGATGGATAGAGCACTACAAGATTAACAAAACACTCTTACTGATCATCCCCAAAAGAGGCACGGATCACTAGGAAACAACAAGAACAGATGGCATCATGAGATAAACAGCTGCAGGACTTAGTGAAATTACTAAGTCCCTGGAAACAGAATTAGCAAGTGCACCTCTTTGCAAGCTTGCACTAGTCACCACACACATCCTAAAAATACATGGTTGCACCTCTGGAGAGATGACAAAACCCTTAACAACACACATGTAGAACTCACGGGCATAGCATGCACACATTAATCATGGCAAAAATGACAAAAGTGCTAAACGGAGTAGCAGATCTGACAATTAACTCAAGTAGCCCTCTTCTAACAGCATTTCGGGCAACAAGATGATCTCAAATGAAAATGACGTAATGGAATGAAATGATGTACTCTCTGAGATGAACATTTCTATATGCTATATGCATGAATCGAAGCTACGGATGCAAAGTTACGGAGCTACGAACATGGGCATATGGATTAGGGTTCGGGGGTAAAAATGTCAACCGTCTCAGATCCAGATCTAGATCCAGCCGGCGCGGATTTCGAGGATCGCCGGATTTACTATTCCCGGCCGGAGAAGAAGAGGACGGCGACCGGCCTGAGGAGGTGAGGCGGTGGCCGGAGGAGCAGCGGCGTGCGGCGGCGGCGCGAGGCGGCGGCGAGCTTCAAAGGCGGCGGCGCAGCAGTGGCAGCGCGGGCGAGGAGGTCCGGGGCGGAGCTTGCCCCGACCGGCAATGGCGCGGCGACGGCGGGCTTCGAAGGCGGCGGCGCCGGGCGGGCGCGGGCGGCGCTGGAGGCGGGGAAGAAGCAGGGCGGCGGGGCGGCGCCTCTGGCCCAGGCGGGAGCGGCGGAGGGCTGGCTTCGGGCCGGGAAGGGCCGGCGGCTGGAGGAGCACGGCGGCGCCATGTGGCGGCAGTGGCGGATCCGGACACGTCCAGCTCGGCGCGGACGTTGTCCGGCGGCGGCGGAGATTTTTTTTAGGGTTAGGGGGAGAGGATCCGCGAATTTGGAATGGGGGTGTATATATAGGCATAGGGGGCGCTAGGAGAGTCCAAATGAGGTGCGGTTTTTGGCCACGCGATCGTGATCGAACGCTCTAGATAATGGAGCAGAGTTAGGTGGGTTTTGGGACAAATTGGACAGGTGTTGGGTTGCAACACACACGAGGCCTTTTCGGTCCCTCGGTTAACCGTTGGAGTATCAAACGAAGTCCAAATGATACGAAACTTGACAGGCGGTCTACCGGTAGTAAACCAAGGCCGCTTGGCAAGTCTCGGTCCAATCCGGAAATGTTTAATCCCCACACACAGAAGAAAGCTAGAAATGACCACTGGAGGAGAACGAAGCGCCGGAATGCAAAACGGACAACGGGGAAAATACTCGAATGCATGAGACGAACACGTATGCAAATGCAATGCACATGATGACATGATATGAGATGCATGACAACAATGACAACACACGGAGACAAAACCCGAACCCGAGAAAATAAATATAACTTAACGCCGGAAACGGCAAGAGTTGGAGTACAAATAGGGAAAGTTACATCTGGGGTGTTACACAATTGCCTTGGCAAAGGAATCCAGATTTCACAAGAGAACCCAACACATCAAAAGACGCTTCAATTCCATCCGCGATGAAGTCAAGTAGGGAGACATAGAGATTTGGAAGATACATACGGATCTGAATGATGTAGACTCGTTGACTAAGCCGCTCTCACGAGCAAAACATGATCAGCACCAAGACTCCATGGGTGTTAGAATCATTACTATGTCATCTAGATTATTGACTCTAGTGCAAGTGGGAGACTGAAGGAAATATTATTTAGAGGCAATAATAAAGTTGTTATGTATATTTCCTTATATCATGATAAATGTTTATTATTCATGCTAGAGTTGTATTAACTGGAAACTTAGTACATGTGTGAATACATAAACAAACAGAGTGTCCCTAGTATGCCTCTACTTGACTAGCTCGTTAATCAAAGATGGTTAAGTTTCCTAACCATAGACATGTGTTGTCATTTGATGAACGGGATCACATCATTAGAGAATGATGTGATGGACAGACCCATCCGTTAGCTTAGCATAATGATCGTTTAGTTTTATTGGTATTGCTTCCTTCATGACTTATACATATTCCTCTAACTATGATATTATGCAACTCCCGAATACCCTAATAGCACAACAGACAATCTCTTAGTCGTGTGCGGTGTCCCCCTCCACAGTTCAACACCTCGGTCATATCGTCGTAGTGCTTAGGTGAAGCCCTGTGCCGGTAACTTCATCATCACCGTCGCCATGTCGTCGTGACAACGGAACTCTCCCTCCACCTCAACTGGATCAAGAGCTCGAGGGGTGTCATCGTGTTGAACGTGTGCTGAACACGGAGGTTTCGTACGTTCGGTACTTGGATCGGTTGGATCGTGAAGACGTTCGACTACTGATACGTCTCCAACGTATCTATAATTTTTGATTGCTCCATGCTATATTATCTACTGTTTTGGACTATATTGGGCTTTATTTTCCACTTTTATATTATTTTTGGGACTAACCTATTAACCGGAGGCCCAGCCCAGAATTGCTGTTTTTTTGCCTATTTCAGTGTTTCGAAGAAACGGAGTCCAAACAGAATAAAATCTTCGGGAATGTGATTTACTCACCTAACGTGATCCTGGAGACTTGGACCGTGCTCCTAGGAACAAAAGAGGCGGTCACGAGGGTGGGGGCGCCCCCCCTAGAGCGCACCCCCTGCCTCGTGGGCCCCTCGTTGCTCCTCCAGCATACTTCTTCCTCCTATATATATACACACGTACCCCCAAGCGATCAAAATAGGAGCCAAAAACCTAATTCCACCGCCGCAACTTTCTGTATCCACGAGATCCCATCTTGGGGCCTGTTTTGGAGCTCCGCCGGAAGAGGGCCGTCATCACGGAGGGCTTCTACATCACCATAGCCCCTCCGATGAAGTGTGAGTAGTTACCTGAGACCTTTGGGTCCATAGTTAGTAGCTAGATGGCTTCTTCTATCTCTTTGAATCTCAATACAAAGTTCTCCCCCTCTCTCGTGGAGATCTATTCGATGTAACCTTCTTTTTGCGGTGTGTTTGTTGAGATCGATGAATTGTGGGTTTATGATCAAGTCTATCTATGAATAATATTTGAATCTTCTCTGAATTCTTTTATGCATGATTGGTTATCTTTGCAAGTCTCTTCGAATTATCCGTTTGGTTTGGCCAACTAGATTGGTAGTTCTTGCCATGGGAGAAGTGCTTAGCTTTGGGTTCAATCTTGCGGTGTCCTTTCCCAGTGACAGAAGGGGAAGCAAGGCACGTATTGTATCGTTTCCATCGAGGATAACAAGATGGGGTTTATTTCATATTGCATGAATTTATCTCTCTACATCATGTCATCTTCCTTAAGGCGTTACTCTATTTTTAACTTAATACTCTAGATGCATGCTGGATAGCGGTCGATGAGTGGAGTAATAGTAGTAGATGCAGAATCGTTTCGGTCTACTTGTCACGGACGTGATGCCTATATACATGATCATGCCTAGATATTCTCATAATTATGCTCAATTCTGTCAATTGCTCAACAGTAGTTTGTTCACCCACCGTAGAATACTTATGCTCTCGAGAGAAGCCACTAGTGAAACCTATGGCCCCCGGGTCTATTCTCATCATATCAATCTCCATCACTTTAATATGGTTTTGCTATTTACTTTACCTTTACTTTTTTTACTTTGCATCTTTATACCAAAAATACCAAAAAATATTCTATCTATCAGATCTCACTCTCGTAAGTGACTGTGAAGGGCTTGACAACCCCTAATCATGTTGGTTGTGAGTAGCTATCGTTTTGTGCAGGTACGAGGGACTTGAGCGTGGCCTCCTACTGGATTGATACCTTGGTTCTCAAAAACTGAGGGAAATACTTACGCTACTCTGCTGCATCATCGCTTCCTCTTCGGGGAAAACCAATGCAAGCTCAAGACGTAGCAAGAATGATTTCTGGCGCCGTTGCCAGGGAGTCTGCGCAAAAGTCAACATACCAAGTACCCATCACAATCCCTATCTCTCGCATTACAGTAGTTGCCATTTGCCTCTCGTTTTCCTCTCCCCCCAATTCACCCTTGTCGTTTTATTCGCCCTCTCTCTCTATCCTCCCTCTCTATTTGCCTCTCTTTGCCCGTTTCTTGTTTGCCCCTATAGTTGGAACAGTTATTTATTTATTACTAAACAGAGAACCTAAGATCTATGGATCCTCATCCACTTGCTAATCTTTTTAAGAGGTCCAATTATGATAAACCCATTGATAGTGACTTTTGTGCACTAGATTATCTTTATGAAGTTTCGCTTGAAATTTGTGAATCTGAAAAGTGTGATGAATTACCTCATGAAGCGATTCACGATAGATCTCTGAATAGAAAGCATGATTGCAATGATTCTATTATAAATTCTATTAATGTCAATTGTGCTAATAATATGCAAAACCCTAAGCTTGGGGATGCTAGTATTGCTATGTCCTCTACTTGTTGCAATGATCATGATTGGGGTGATTTTTCTTTTGATCTTGAAAATTTATTTAAATCCCATGATGAATATGAGATTGATTATAATGTTTGCAATAATATTGAAAGTGGGTTTGTAAAGGTCATGACTTTAGTTAATATTAATCCCACTATTTTGGAAGAATGTCAACTTTGCATGCATGTGGATCGTGTTGAAAATATTTTATGTGATAGCTATTTTGTTAAATTTGATTATGATCCTACATGTAATTATTATGAGAGAGGAAAATATGGTGGTAGAAGTTTTCATGTTACTAAATTACCCCTCGTTATGTTGAGATTGCTATTGTTTCTTTCCGCTTCCTTGCATATGCTAGTTTTTGCTTGCCTTGCTAATTTGTTTGCCTATAAGATGCCTATGCATAGGAAGTATGTTAGACTTATATGTGTTTGTCACGTGTTTTATGTTGCTCTCTTTGTGCTTCAATTCTTGTCTTTCATGTGAGCATCATTGAAATATTATGCCTAGCTATAAGGCTTTAAAGAAAAGCGCTTGTTGGGAGACAACCCAATATTTTTCCTTGCTGTTATTTAATAAATAAATTATCTAGCCTCTGTTTTGGTTGTGTTTTTTGTGTTTAATTAGTGTTTGTGCCAAGTAGAACCGTTGGGAAGACTTGGGGAAAGGCTTGTTGAACTTGCTGTAAAAAACAGAAACTTTAGCGCTCACGAGAACTGCTGTAATTTTTATTTGAAGTGTGCTATTTAGTTAATTCTTTTTGCAGATGATTAATAGATAAATTCCTCACGTCCATCAATTTATTTTAGAATTTTTTGGGTTCCATATCTTGCGCTAGCTACAGATTACTACAGACTGTTCTGTTTTTGACAGGTTCTATTTTTCGTGTATTGTTTGCTTATTTTGATGAATCTATGGCTAGTAAAATAGTTTATAATCCATAGAGAAGTTGGAATACAGTAATTTTAACACCAATATAAATAAATAATGAGTTCATTACAGTACCTTGAAGTGGTCTTTTGTTTTCTTTCGCTAACGGAGCTCACGAGTTTTCTATTTTGAGTTTTGTGTTGTGAAGTTTTCAAGTTTTGGGTAAGAATTTGATGGATTATGGAACAAGGAGTGGCAAGAGCCTAAGCTTGGGGATGCCCATGTCACCCCCAAGATAATCCAAGGACACCAAAAATTCAAAGCTTGGGGATGCCCCGGAAGGCATCCCCTCTTTTGTCCACTTCCATCGGTAACTTCACTTGGAGCTATATTTTTATTCACCAACATAATATGTGTTTTGCTTGGAGTGTCTTGTATTATTTGTGTCTTTGTTTGTTAGTATTCCACAATCATCCTTGATGTACACACCTTTTGAGAGAGCTATACATGAATTAAAATTTGATAGAATACTCTATGTGCTTCACTTATATCTTTTGAGCTAAGTAGTTTTGCTCTATGTGCTTCACTTATATCTTTTGAGCGTTATAATTTTGCTCTATATGCTTCACTTATATATTTTGAGCTAAGTAATTTTGCTCTATGTGCTTCACTTAGATCTTTTAGAGCATGGTGGTGGATTTGTTTTAAAGAAACTATTGATCTCTCATGCTTCACTTAAATTATTTTGAGAGTCTCTTAATAGCATGGTAATTTGCTTAATAATAATATGCTTGGTATTCTAGATTTGTGAAACTTTCTTTTGAGTGTGTTGAATACTAAGAAAATATTGAAGCATGATAATTGTTTTGAGATATGGAGGTGATAATATTAAAGTCATGCTAGTTGAGTAGTTGTGAATTTAAAGAATACTTGTGTTGAAGTTTGTGATTCCCGTAGCATGCACGTATGCTGAACCGTTATGTGATGAAGTCGGAGCATGATTTATTTATTGATTGTCTTCCTTATGAGTGGCAGTCAGGGACGAGCGATGGTCTTTTCCTACCAATCTATCCCCCTAGGAGCATGCGCGTAGTACTTTGCTTTGATAACTTCTAGATTTTTGCAATAAGTATATGAGTTCTTTATGACTAATTTGAGTCCATGGATCATACGCACTCTCACCCTTCCACCTTTGCTAGCCTCTCTAATACCGCACACCTTTCGCCGGTATCATACACCTACCATATACCTTCCTCAAAACAGCCACCATACCTACCTATTATGGCATTTCCATACCATTCCGAGATATATTGCCATGCAACTTTCCATCATCTAGTTCATCATGACACATACATCATTGTCATATTGCTTAGTATGATCATGTAGTTGACATAGTATTTGTGGCAAAGCCACCGTTCATAATTTTCATACTTGTCACTCTTGATTCATTGCATATCCCGGTACATCGCCGGAGGCATTCATATAGAGTCATATTTTGTTCTAAGTATCGAGTTGTAATTGTTGAGTTGTAAGAAAAATAAAAGTGTGATGATCATCATTATTAGAGCATTGTCCCAGTGAGGAAAGAATGATGGAGACTATGATTCCCCCACAAGTCGGAATGAGACTCTGGACGAAAATAAAAAAATAAAAAAAGAGGCCAAAGAAGCCCAAATAAAAAAAAGGAAGGCCATAAAAAAGAGAAAGGTCATATAAAAAAATGAGAAAAAGAGAGAAGGGACAATGTTACTATCCTTTTACCACACTTGTGCTTCAAAGTAGCACCATGATCTTCATAGTAGAGAGTCTCTCATGTTATCACTTTCATATACTAGTGGGAATTTTACATTATAGAACTTGGCTTGTATATTCCAATGATGGGCTTCCTCAAAATTGCCCTAGGTCTTCGTGAGCAAGCAAGTTGGATGCACACCCACTAGTTTGTTTTGTTGAGCTTTCATACATTCATAGCTCTAGTGCATCTGTTGCATGGCAATCCCTACTCACTCACATTGATATCTATTGATGGGCATCTCCATAGCCCGTTCATACGCCTAGTTGATGTGAGACTATCTTCCCCTCTTTTTGTCTTCTCCACAACCACCATTATATTCCACCCATAGTGCTATATCCATGGCTCACGCTCATGTATTGCGTGAAGATTGAAAAGGTTTTGAAAAAGTTAGAGTATGAAACAATTGCTTGGCTTGTCATTGGGGTTGTGCATGATTTAAATACTTTGTGTGGGGAAGATGGAGCATGGCCAGACTATATGATTTTGTAGGGATAACTTTCTTTGGCCATGTTATTTTGAGAAGACATAATTTCTTTGTTAGTATGCTAGAAGTATTATTATTTCTTATGTCAATATAAACCTTTGTCTTGAATCTTTCTAATCTGAATATTCATACCACAATTAAGAAGATTTGCATTGAAATTATGCCAAGTAGCACTCCGCATCAAAAATTCTCTTTTTACCATTTACCTAATCAAGGACGAGCAGGAATTAAGCTTGGGGATGCCTGATACGTCTCCAATGTATCTATAATTTTTGATAGCTCCATGCTATATTATCTACTGTTTTGGACTATATTGGGCTTTATTTTCCACTTTTATATTATTTTTGGGACTAACCTATTAACCGTAGGCCCAGCCCAGAATTGCTGTTTTCTTTGCCTATTTCAGTGTTTCAAAGAAACAGATTATCAAATGGAGTCCAAATGGAATAAAATCTTCGGGAACGTGATTTTCTCACCGAACGTGATCCGGGAGACTTGGACCCTGCTCCAAGGAACAAAAGAGGCGGTCACGAGGGTGGGGGTGCCCCCCCCTAGGGCGCGCCCCTGCCTCGTGGGCCCCTCGTTGCTCCTCCGACGTACTTCTTCCTCCTATATATACACACGTACCCCCAAACGATCAAAACAGGAGCCAAAAACCTAATTCCACCGCCGTAACTTTCTGTATCCATGAGATCCCATCTTGGGGCCTGTTCCGGAGATTCGCCGGAAGAGGGTTGTCATCGCGGAGGGCTTCTACATCACCATAGCCCCTCTGATGAAGTGTGAGTAGTTTACCTCAGACCTTCGGGTCCATAGTTAGTAGCTAGATGGCCTCTTCTCTCTCTTTGAATCTCAATACAAAGTTCTCCCCCTCTCTCGTGGAGATATATTCGATATAATCTTCTTTTTGCGGTGTGTTTGTTGAGATCGATGAATTGTTGGTTTATGATCAAGTCTATCTATGAATAATATTTGAATCTTCTCTGAATTCTTTTATGCATGATTGGTTATCTTTGCAAGTCTCTTTGAATTATCCGTTTGGTTTGGCCAACTAGATTGGTAGTTCTTGCCATGGGAGAAGTGCTTAGCTTTGGGTTCGATCTTGCGGTGTCCTTTCCCAGTGATAGAAGGGGAAGCAAGGCACGTATTGTATCATTGCCATCGAGGATAACAAGATGGGGTTTATTTCATATTGCATGAATTTATCTCTCTACATCATGTCATCTTGCTTAAGGCGTTACTCTGTTTTTAACTTAATACTCTAGATGCGTGCTGGATAGCAGTCGATGAGTGGAGTAATAGTAGTAGATGAAGAATCGTTTCGGTCTACTTGTCACGGACGTGATGCCTATATACATGATCATGCCTAGATATTATCATAATTATGCTCAATTCTGTCAATTGCTCAACAATAATTTGTTCACCCATCATAGAATACTTATGCTCTCGAGAGAAGCCACTAGTGAAACCTATGGCCCCAGGGTCTATTCTCATCATATCAATCTCCATCACTTTAATATGGTTTTGCTATTTACTTTACCTTTACTTTTTTACTTTGCATCTTTATACCAAAAATACCAAAAAAATTCTATCTATCAGATCTCACTCTCGTAAATGACCGTGAAGGGCTTGAAAACCCCTAATCGCGTTGGTTGCGAGTAGCTATCATTTTGTGCTGGTATGAGGGACTTGAGCGTGGCCTCCTACTGGATTGATACCTTGGTTCTCAAAAACTGAGGGAAATACTTGCGCTACTCTGCTGCATCATCCCTTCCTGTTCAGGGAAAACCAACGCAAGCTCAAGACGTAGCAACTACATCAACCGTGTTACTAAATGCTTCCGCTTTCGGTCTACGAGGGTTCGTGGACGCACTCTCCCCTCTTGTTGTTATGCATCTCCTAGATAGATCTGGGTGATTGTAGGAATTTTTTTCAAATTGCATGCTACGTTCCCCAACATTGGCATCCAAGCAAGGTCTATTCATAGATGTTATATGAACGAGTAGAACACAAAGAGTTGTGGGCGATAATGGTCATACTTCTTACCACCAACATCTTACTTTGATTTGGCGGTATTGTTGGATGAAGCGGCCCGAACCGACATTACATGACCGCGTTCATGAGACTGGTTCTACCGACATGCTTCGCACTGTGGCTTGCAGGTGTCTGTTTCTCCAACTTTAGTTGAATCGAGTTTGACTACGGCCGGTCCTTGTTGAAGGTTAAAACAACACACTTGACAAAAAATCGTTGTGGTTTTGATGTGTAGTAAAGAACGGTCTTGCTAGAAGCCCGTAGCAGCCACGTAAAACTTGCAAAAACAAAGTAGAGGACGTCTAACTTGTTTTTGCAGGGCATGTTGTGATGTGATATGGTCAAGACGTGATGAGATATCAATTGTTGTATGAGATGATCATGTTTTGTAAAAGTTATCGGCAACTGGCAGGAGCCTTATGGTTGTTGCTTTATTGTATGAAATGCAATCGCCATGTAATTGCTTTACTTTATCACTAAGTGGTACTGATAGTCGTAGAAGCAATAGTTGGCAAGATGACAATGATGCTACGATGGAGATCAAGGTGTCAAGTTGGTGACGATGGAGATCATGACGATGCTTTGGGGATAGAGATCAAAGGCACAATAAGATTATGGCCATATCATGTCACATATTTTGATTGCATGAGATGTTTATCCTTTATGCATCTTATTTTGCTTAGTACGACGGCAGCATTATAAGATGATCCCTCACTAAATTTCAAGGTATGAGTGTTCTCCCTGAGTATGCACCGTTGCTACAGTTCGTCGTGCCGAGACACCACGTGATGATCGGGTGTGATAAGCTCTACATTCTCATATAACGGGTGCAAGCCAGTTTTGCACGTGCAGAATACTCGAGTTAAACTTGACGATCCTAGCATATGCAGATATGGCCTCGGAACACTGAGACCGAAAGGTCGAACATGAATCATATAGTAGATATGATCAACATAGTGATGTTCACCATTGGAAACTACTCCATCTCACGTGATGATCAGACATGGTTTAGTTGATATGGATCATGTGATCATTTAGATGACTCGAGGGATGTCTATCTAAGTGGGATTTCTTAAGTAATATGATTAATTGAACTTAAATTTATCATGAACTTAGTCCTGATAGTATTTGCATATCTATGTTGTAGATCAATAGCTCGCATATAGCTTCCATGTTTTATTTATGATATGTTCCTAGAGAAAACTAAGTTGAAAGATGATACTAGCAATGATGCAGATTAGGTCCATGATCTAAGGATTATCCTCATTGCTGCACAAAATAATTGTGTCCTTGATGCACCACTAGGTGACAGAACTATTGCAGGAGCAGATGCAGATGTTGTGATCGTTTGACAAACTCGGTATGATGATTACTTGATAGTTTAGTGCACCATGCTTTATGTCTTAGAACCGGGACTTCAAAAATGTTTTGAACGACATGGAACATATGAGATGTTCCAAGAGTTAAAATTGGTATTTCAGACTCATGCCCGTGTTAAGAGGTATGATACCTTTGACAAAGTACTTTGCCTACAAGATGGAGGAGAATTGCTCAGCTAGTGAGCATATGCTCAGAATGTCTGGGTACTATTGAATCACGTAGGAGTTAATCTTCCAGATAAGATGATTGACAGAGTTCTCTAGTCGCTATCACCAAGTTACTAGAACTTTGTGATGAACTATAATATGCAAGGGATAACAAAAACGATTCCCAAGCTCTTCACGATGCTGAAATCGGCGAAGGTAAAAATCAAGAAAGAGCATCAAGTGTTGATGGTTAACAAGACCACTAGTTTCAAGAAAAAGGGCAAGGGAAAGAAGAGAACTTCAAGAAGAATGGCAAGCAAGTTGTTACTCTCGGGAAGAAGCCTAAAGCTGGACCCAAGCCTGAAACTGAGTGCTTCTATTGCAAAGAAAATGGTCACTGTAAGTGGAACTACCCCAGATTCTTCTCGGATAAGAAGGATGGTAAAGTGAACAAAGGTATATTTGATATACATGTTATTGATGTGTACTTTACTAGTGTTCATAGTAACCCCAGGGTATTTGATACCAGTTCAGTTGCTAAGATTAGTAAACTCGAAACAGGAGTTGCAAAATGAACAGATACTAGTTAAGGGCAAGGTGACGATGTGTGTTGGAAGTGATTCCAAGGTTGATAAGATCACCATCGCACACTCCCTTTACCTTCAGGATTAGTGTTAAACCTAAAATAAATGTTATTTGGTGTTTGCGTTGAGCATGAATATGATTGGATCATGTTTATTGCAATACGGTTATTCATTTAATTCAAATAATACTTGTTGTTTTGTTTACATGAATAAAACCTTCTTTGGTCATACACTCAAATATAAATGGTTTATCGAATCTCAATTGTAGTGATACACATATTCATAATATTGATGCCAAAAGATGCAAAGTTGATAATGATAGTGCAACATATTTGTGGCACTGCCGTTTAGGTCATATTGGTATAAATCGCATGAAGAAACTCCATGCGGATGGAATTTTGGAATCACTTGATTATGAACCATTTGATGTTTGCGAACCATGCCTCATGGGCAAGATGAGTAAGACTCCGTTCTCTGAAACAATGGAGCGAGCCACTGACTAATTGGAAATAGTACATACCGATGTATGCGGTCCAATGAGTGTTGAGGCTCGCAGTGGGTATCGTTATTTTCTAACCTTCACAGATGATTTAAGCAGATATGGGTATATCTACTTAATGAAACACAAGTCTGAAACATTTGAACAGTTGAAAGAATTTTAGAGTGAAGTGGAGAATCATCGTAACAAGTAAATAAAGTCTCTACGATCTGATTGCAGAAGCGAATATTTGAGTTATGAGTTTGGTCTTTATTTGAAACAATGTGGAATAGTTTCTCAACTCACGCCACCTGGAACACCATAGCGTAATGGTGTGTCCGAACGTCAAGACCGCACATTATTAGATATGGTGCGATCTATGATGTCTCTTACTGATTTACCACTATCGTTTTGGGGTTATGCATTAGAGATAGCTTCATTCACGTTAAATAGGGCCCTATCTAAATCCGTTGACACGACACTGTTTGAACTATGATTTGGCAAGAAACCTAAGCTGTCGTTTCTTAAAGTTTGGGGCTGCGATGCTTATGTGAAAAAGCTTCAACCTGATAAGCTTGAACCCAAATCGGAGAAATGCGTCTTCATAGGATACCCAAAGGAAACTGTTGGGTACACCTTCTATCACAGATCTGAAGGCAAGATATTCGTTGCTAAGAATGGATCCTTTCTAGAGAAGGAGTTTGTCTCGAAAGAAGTGAGTGGGAGGAAAGTAGAACTTGATGAGGTAATTGTACCTTCTCCCGAATTGGAAAGTGGTTCATCATAGAAATCAGTTCCAGTGATGCCTACACCAATTAGTGAGGAAGTTAATGATGATGGTCATGAAACTTCATATCAAGTTACTACCAAACCTCGTAGGTCAACCAGAGTACGTTCCGCACCAGAGTGGTATGGTAATCATGTTATGGAAGTCATATTACTTGAGCATAACGAACCTACGAACTATGAGGAAGCGATGATGAGCCCAAATTCCACAAAATGGCTTGAGGCCTTGAAATCTGAGATGGGATCCATGTATGAGAACAAAGTGTGGACTTTGGGCGACTTGCCCGATGATCGGGAAGCCATAGAGAATAAATGGATCTTCAAGAGGAAGACGGATGCTGATGGTAGTGTTACCATCTACAAAGGTCGACTTATCGGAAAAGGTTTTCGACAAGTTCAAGGTGTTGACTACTATGATATTTTCTCACTCGTAGCGATGCTTAAGTTTGTCCGAATCATGTTAGCAATTGCCACATTTTATGAAATCTGGCAAATGGATGTCAAAACTGCATTCCTTAATGGATTTCTTAAAGAAGAGTTGTATATGATGCAACAAGAAGGTTTTGTCAATCCTAAAAGTACTAACAAAATGCGCAAGCTCCAGCGATCCATCTATGGACTGGTGCAAGCATCTCGGAGTTGGAATATACACTTTGATGAGTTGATCAAAGCATATAATTTCATACAGACTTGCGGTGAAGCCTGTATTTACAAGAAAGTGAGTAGGAGCACTACAGCCTTTCTGATAATTATACGTGAACGACATATTGTTGATCGGAAATGATGTAGAATTTTCTAGAAAGCATAAAGGAGTGTTTGAAAGGAGTTTTTCAAAGAAAGACCTCGGTGAAGCTGCTTACATATTGAGCATCAAGATCTATAGAGATAGATCAAGACGCTTGATAAGTTTTTTCAATGAGTACATACCTTGACAAGATTTTGAAGTAGTTCAAAATGGAACAGTCAAAGAAGGAGTTCTTGCCTGTGTTGCAAGGTGTGGAGTTGAGTAAAGACTCAAAACCCGACCACTGTAGAAAATAGGAAGAGAATGAAAATTCATTCCCTATGCCTTAGTCATAGGTTCTATAAAGTATGCTATGCTGTGTACCAGACCTATTGTGTACCTCACCATGAGTTTGGCAAGAGGGTACAATAGTGATCCAGGAGTGGATCACTGGACAGCGGTTAAAATTATCCTTAGTGGAATAAGGATATGTTTCTCGGTTATGGAGGTGACATAAAGTTCGTCGTAAAGGGTTACGTCGATGCAAGCTTTGACACTGATCCGGATGACTCTAAGTCTCAATCTGGATACATATTGAAAGTGGGAGCAATTAGCTAGAGTAGCTCCATGCAGAGCATTTGTAAACATAGAAATTTGCAAAATACATACAGATCTGAATGTGGCAGAACCGTTGAATAACTTCTCTCACAAGCAAAACATGATCACACATTAGTACTCTTTGGATGTTAATTACATGGCGATGTGAACTAGATTATTGACTCTAGTAAACCTTTTGGGTATTGGTCACATGGTGATGTGAACTATTGCTGTTAAACCACATGGTGATGTGAACTAGATTATCGACTCTAGTGCAAGTGGGAGACTGAAGGAAATATGCCATAGAGGCAATAATAAAGTTGTTATTTATATTTGCTTTTATCGTGATAAATGTTTATTATTAATGCTAGAATTGTATTAACCGGAAACTTAGTACATGTGTGAATACATAGACAAAACAGAGTGTCCCTAGTATGCCTCTACTTGACTAGCTTGTTAATCAAAGATGGTTAAGTTTCCTGACCATAGACATGTGTTGTCATTTGATGAATGGGATCACATCATTAGAGAATGATGTGATGGACAAGACCCATCCGTTAGCTTAGCATAATGATTTTTTAGTTTTATTCCTATTGCTTTCTTCATGGCTTATACATGTTCCTTTGACTATGAGAATATGCAACTCCCGAATACCGAAGGAACACCTAGTGTGCTATCAAACATCACAACGTAACTGGGTGATTATAAAGATGCTCTACAAGTGTCTCCGATGGTGTTTGTTGAGTTGGCATAGATCGAGATTAGGATTTGTCACTCCGTGTATCGGAGAGGTATCTCTGGGCCCTCTCGGTAATGCACATCACTATGAGCCTTGCAAGCAATGTGACTAATGAGTTAGTTACGGGATGATGCATTACGAACTGAGTAAAGAGACTTGCTAGTAACGAGATTGAACTAGGTATGATGATACCTTCGATCGAATCTCGGGCAAGTAACATACCGATGACAAAGGGAATGACCTATCTTGTTATGCGGTTTGACCGATAAAGATCTTCATAGAATATGTAGGAACCAATATGAGCATCCAGGTTCCTCTAATGGTTATTGACCGGAGATGTGTCTTGGTCATGTTTACATAGTTCTCGAACCCGTAGGGTCCGCACGCTTAATGTTCGATGACGATTTGTATTATGAGTTATGTGATTTGATGACCGAAGTTTGTTCGGAGTCCCGGATGAGATCACATACATGACGAGGAGTCTCGAAATGGTCGAGTGGTAAAGATTCATATATTGGAAGGTTCCATTTGGACATCGAAATGGTTCCAAGTGGTTCGGACATTTTTCCGGAGTACCGGGAGGTTACCGGAACCCCCTGGGGAAGTTAATGGGCCTTAGTGGGCTTTGGTGGAGAGAGGGCAGAAGGGCCACAAGGTGGCGCGCGCCTCCCCCCTACCCAAACCGAATTGGACATGGGGTGGGGGCGCGACACCCTCCTTCCTTTCCCTCCGGTGGAAGAAAAGGAAAAGGGGGGCGAATCCTACTTGGACTAGGAGTCCAAGTAGGACTCCCCCTGGCGCGCCCCTCCTGGCCGGCCTCCTCTCCCCCTTCCTCCTTTATATACATGGCTAGGGGGCACCCCAATAGCACAACAGACAATCTCTTAGCCATGTGTGGTGCCCCCTCCACAGTTCAACACCTCGGTTATATCGTCGTAGTGCTTAGGTGAAGCCCTGTGCCGGTAACTTCATCATCACCGTCGCCATGCCGTCATGCTGGCGGAACTCTTCCTCAACCTCAACTGGATCAAGAGCTCGAGGGACGTCATCATGCTGAACATGTGCTGAACACGGAGGTGCCATACGTTCGGTACTTAGATCGGTTGGATCGTGAATACGTTCGACTACATCAACCGCGTTACTAAACGCTTCCGCTTTCGGTCTACGAGGGTACATGGACACACTCTCCCCTCTCTTTGCTATGCATCTCCTAGATAGATCTTGCATGATCGTAGGAAATTTTTGAAATTTCCTGCTACATTCCCCAACACCCTCGAGAGGATCCTGAACAACTTCCACCGAAGAAGAGGTTCAGCCGCCCTCGCGATGCCGGGGAGAGGCAAGAGGTGACGTGTGCTACCTCTTGAGCACTGCGTTGGTTTTCCCTGAAGAGGAAGGGATGATGCAGCAAAGTAGCATAAGTATTTCCCCTCAGTTTTTGAGAACCAAGGTATCAATCTAGTAGGAGGCTATGCGCGAGTCCCTTGTACCTGCACAAAACAAATAAATCCTCGAAACCAACGCAAATAGGGGTTGTCAATCCCTATAAGGCCACTTACGAGAGTGAGATCTGATAGATATGATAAGATAATATTTTTGGTATTTTTGTGATAAAGATGCAAAGTAAAATAAAGGCAAAGTAAATAGAAAAGGAATAAGTAAGTAGTAGGAGATTAATATGATGAAGATAGACCCGGGGGCCATAGGTTTCACTAGTGGCTTCTCTCGAGAGGATAAGCATTCTACGGTGGGTGAACAAATTACTGTTGAGCAATTGATAGAATTGAGCATAGTTATGAGAATATCTAGTTATGATCATGTATATAGGCATCACATCCGAGACAAGTAGACCGACTCCTGCCTGCATCTACTACTATTACTCCACTCATCGACCGCTATCCAGCATGCATCTAGAGTATTAAGTTAAAAACAGAGTAACGCCTTAAGCAAGATGACATGATGTAGAGGGATAGACTCCTGCAATATGAAGAAAACCCCATCTTGTTATCCTCGATGGCAACAATACAATACGTGCCTTGCTGCCCCTACTGTCACTGGGAAAGGACACCACAAGATTGAACCCAAAGCTAAGCACTTCTCCCAGTGCAAGAAAGATCAATCTACTAGGCCAAACCAAACTGATAATTCGAAGAGACTTGCAAAGATAACCAATCATACATAAAAGAATTCAGAGAAGATTCAAATATTATTCATAGATAGACTTGATCATAAACCCACAATTCATCGATCTCAACAAACACACCGCAAAAAGAAGATTACATCGAATAGTTCTCCACAAGAGAGGGGGAGAACATTGTATTGAGATCCAAAAAGAGAGAAGAAGCCATCTACTCCCTACGTTCCTAAATACTTGTCTTTCTAGGCATTTCAACAAGTGACTACATACGAAGCAAAATGAGTGAATCTACACTCTAAAATATGTCTACATACATCTGTATGTAGTAGTCATTTGAAATGTCTAGAAAGACAAATATTTAGGAACGGAGGGAGTAGCTACTAACTATGGACCCGTAGGTCTAAGGTAAACTACTCACACTTCATCGGAGGGGCTATGGTGTTGATGTAGAAGCCCTCCGTGATCGATGCCCCTCCGGCGAAGCTCCGAAACAGGCCCCAAGATGGTATCTCGTGGATACAGAAAGTTGCGGCGGTGTAATTAGGGTTTTGGCTCCGTATCTGATCGTTTGGGGGTACGTAGGTATATATAGGAGGAAGGAGTACGTCGGTGGAGCAACAGGGGGGCCACGAGGGTGGAGGGCGTGCCTGGGGTAGGCAGGCGCGCCCGCCTACCTCGTGGCCTCCTCTTTTCTTTCTTGACATAAGTTCCAAGTCTCCCGGGTCTTGTTCGTTGAGAAAATCACGTTCCCGAAGGTTTCATTCCGTTTGGACTCCGTTCGATATTCCTTTTCTTCGAAACCCTAAAATAGGCAAAAAAACAGCAATTTTGGGTTGGGCCTCCGGTTAATAGGTTAGTCCCAAAAATAATATAAAAGTGGATAATAAAGCCCAATAATGTCCAAAACAGTAGATAATATAGCATGGAGCAATCAAAAATTATAGATACGTTGGAGACGTATCAAGCATCCCCAAGCTTAATTCCTGCTCGTCCTCAAGTAGGTAAATGATAAAAACAGAATTTTTGATGCGAAGTGCTACTTGGAATAATTTTAATGTAATTCTTCTAAATTGTGGTATGAATATTCAGATCCGGAAGATTCAAGACAAAAGTTCATATTGACATAAAAATAATAATACTTCAGGAATACTAACTAAGCAATTATGTCTTCTCAAAATAACATGGCAAAAGAAAGTTGATCCCTACAAAATCATATAGTTTAGTCATGTTTCATTTTCATCACAGAAGAATGCTCTCATCATGCACAACCCTAGCGACAAGCCAAGCAATTGTTTCATACTTTAGTAATCTCAAACCTATAAACTTTCACGCAATATATGAGCGCGAGCCATGGACATAGCACTATGGGTGGAATAGAATATAATGAGGGGGGTTATGTGAAGAAGACAAAAAAGGAGAAAGTCTCACATCAATGAGGCTAACCAATGGGCTATGCACATGCCCACTGATTGATGTTAATGCAAGGAGTAGGGATTGCCATGCAACGGATGCACTAGAGCTATAAATTTATGAAAGCTCAACAAAAGAAACTAGTGGGTGTGCATCCAACTTGCTTACTCACGAAGACCTAGGGCACTTGAGGAGGCCCATTGTTGGAATATACAAGCCAAGTTCTATAATGAAAAATTCCCACTAGTATATGAAAGTGACAAAACAAGAGACTCTCTAACATGAAGATTAAGGTGCTACTTTGAAGCACAATTGTGGCAAAGAATAGTAACATTGTCCCTTCTCTCTTTTTCTCTCATTTTTTTCTTTTTTGGGGGACTTTTATCTTTTTTTATGGCCTTTCTCTTTTTTATTTTATTCCTCACTTGGGACAATGCTCTAGAAAATGATGATCATCACACTTCTATTTATTTACAACTCAATGATTACAACTCGATACTAGAACAAAAGATGACTCTATATGAATGCCTCCGGTGGTGTACCGGGATATGCAATGGACCAAGAGTGACATGTATGAAAGAATTATGAAGGGTGGCTTTGCCACAAATACTATGTCAACTAAATGATCATGCTAAGCAATATGACAATAATGAATGTGTCATGATGAACGGAATGGTGGAAAGTTGCATGGCAATATATCTCGGAATGGCTATGGAAATGCCATAATAGGTAGGTATGGTGGTTGTTTTGAGGAAGGTATAAGGAGGTTTATGTGTGAAAGAGTGTATCACATGACAGGGTTTGGATGCACCGGCGAAGTTTGGGCCAACTCTCAATGTGAGAAAGGGCAATGCACGGTACCGAAGAGGCTAGCAAGGATGGAAGGGTGAGAGTGCGTATAATCCATGGAATCAACATTAGTCATAAAGAACTCACATACTTATTGCAAAAATCTACAAGTCATGAAAAACCTCGGTACTATGCGCATGCTCCTAGGGGGATAGATTGGTAGGAAAAGACCATCGCTTGTCCCCGACCGCCACTCATAAGGAAGACAATCAAATAACACCTCATGTTTCAAATTTGTTGCATAACGTTTACCATACGTGCATGCTACGTGACTTGCAAACTTCAACACAAGTATTTCTCAATTTCACAACTACTCTACTAGCACGACTTTGATATTATTACCTCCATATCTCAAAACGATCATCAAGCATCAAACTTCTCTTAGTATTCAGAACACTCTTAAGAAAATTTTATTAACTTTGAATACCTAGCATATTAGGATTTTAAGCAAATTACCATGCTATTAAGACTCTCAAAATAATATAAGTGAAGCATGAGAGATCAATAGTTTCTATAAAACAAATCCACCATCGTGCTCTAAAAGATATAAGTGAAGTACTAGAGCAAAACTATATAACTCAAAAGATATAAGCGAAGCACATAGAGTATTCTAACAAATTCCAAATCATGTATGGCTCTCTCAAAAGGTGTGTACAGCAAGTATGATTGTGGTAAACTAAAAAGCAAAGACTCAAATAATACAAGACGCTCCAAGCAAAACACATATCATGTGGCGAATAAAAATATAGCTCCAAGTAAAGTTACCGATAGAAGTAGACGAAAGAGGGGATGCCTTCCGGGGCATCCCCAAGCTTTGGCTTTTAGGTGTCCTTAGATTATCTTGGGGGTGCCATGGGCATCCCCAAGCTTAGGCTCTTTCCAAAACTTGTTCCATAATCCATCAAATCTTTACCCAAAACTTGAAAACTTCACAACACAAAACTTAAAGTAGAAAATCTCGTGAGCTCCGTTAGCGAAAGAAAATAAAAGACCACTTCAAGGTACTGTAATTAACTCATTATTTATTTATATTGGTGTTATACCTACTGTGTTCCAACTTCTCTATGGTTTATAAACTATTTTACTAGCCATAGATTCATCAAAATAAGCAAACAACACACGAAAAACAGAATCTGTCAAAAACAGAACAGTCTGTAGTAATCTGTAGCTAGCACAAGATCTGGAACCCAAAAAATTCTAAAATAAATTTCTTGACGTGAGGACTTTATCTATTAATCATCTTCAAAAAGAATTAACTAAATAGCACTTTCCAAATAAAAATGACGGCATTTCTCGTGAGCGCTAAAGTTTCTGTTTTTTACAGCAAGTTTAACAAGACTTCCCCCAAGTCTTCCCAACGGTTCTACTTGGCACAAAAACTAATTAAACACAAAAAAACAAAACCAAAAAAGAGGCTAGAAAAATTATTTATTACTAAACAGGAGCAAAAATCAAGGAATAAAAATAAAATTGGGTTTCCTCCCAACAAGCGCTATCGTTTAACGCCCCTAGCTTGGCATAAGAAGCAAGAATAGTTCTAGGTATTGCCATCTTTGGTAGGAAATCCATAAGTGGATCTCATAATATATTCATAAGGTAATTTAATTTTATTTCTAGGAAAGTGTTACATGCCTTTCCTTAATGGAAATTGGAATCTAATATTTCCTTCCTTCATATCAATAATTGCACCAATCGTTCTAAGGAAAGGTCTACCAAGAATAGTAGGACATGAAGGATTGCAATCTATGTCAAGAACAATAAAATCTACAGGAAAATATTTCCTATTTGCTACAATAAGAACATCATTGATTCTTCCCATAGGTTTCTTAATAGTGGAATCCGCAAGGTGCAAGTTTAGAGAGAAATCATCAAAATCACGGAAACCTAACATATCACACAAAGTCTTTGGAATCGTGGAAACACTAGCACCCAAATCACATAAAGCATAGTATTCATGATCTTTAATTTTAATTTTAATAGTTGGTTCCCACTCATCATAAAGTTTTCTAGGGATAGAAACTTCCAATTCAAGTTTTTCTTCATAAGATTGCATCAAGGCATCAACGATATGTTTAGTAAACGCTTTATTTTGACTATAAGCGTGAGGAGAATTTAGCACGGATTGTAACAAGGAAATACAATCAATCAAAGATCAATTTTCATAGTTAAATTCCTTAAAATCCGTAATAGTGGGTTTAGCAACATCTAGGGTTTTAATTTCTTCAATCCCACTTTTATCAATTTAAGCATCAAGATCAACAAATTCTGAATTCTTGGAACGCCTTCCAGGTAAAGGTGGATCATATTCAGTCCCATCATTATCAAGATTCATATTGCAAAACAAAGATTTAATAGGGGACACATCAATAACTTTTAGATCTTCATCTTTATTTTCATAGGAACTAGAAGAGAACACGCTCTTATAAAGGCATCTTTCTTAGCACGCATCCTAGCGGTTCTTTCTTTGCAGTCATCAATGTAAATTCTCTTGGCTTTGAGAGACTCATTGATATCATGCTGGAATAGATCTAAGTTTCAAAGAATCAACATCAAGAGAAATTCTATCAACGTTCCTAGCCAAGTCATCAATCTTAAGAAATTTTTCTTCAATCAAAGCATTAAAATTCTTTTGCAAAGTAATTAACTCTTTAATATTAGATTCAAAATCAGACGGAATCTTATTATAATTTCCATAAGAATTGTTGTAGGAATTACCATAATTATTAGAGGGATTACTAGGATAAGGCCTAGGGTTGAAATTTCCTCTATACGCGTTGTTACCAAAATTGTTCCTACCAACAAAACTCACATCCATAGATTCATTATTATTCTCAATCAAAGTAGACAAGGGCATATCATTAGGATCAGAAGAAACACTCTTATTAGCAAATAATTTCATAAGTTCATCCATCTTTCCACTCAAAACATTAATTTCTTCTATCGCATGCACCTTTTTATTAGTAGATCTTTCAGTATGCCATTGAGAATAATTAACCATAATATTGTCTAGGAGTTTAGTAGCATCTCCTAAAGTGATTTCCATAAAAGTGCCTCCCGCGGCCAAATCTAAAAGATTTCTAGAAGCAAAATTCAATCCGGCATAATTTTTTTGTATAATCATCCACAAATTTAAACCATGAGTAGGGCAATTACGTATCATTAATTTCATTCTCTCCCAAGCTTGTGCAACATGTTCATGATCAAGTTGCTTAAAATTCATAATATCGTTTCTAAGAGAGATGATCTTAGCGGGAGGAAAATACTTAGAGATAAAAGCATCTTTGCACTTATTCCATGAATCAATACTATTTTAGGCAAAGACGAAAACCAAGCTTTAGCACGATCTCTAAGAGAAAAAGGAAATAGCTTCAATTTAACAATATCATTATCCACATCTTTCTTCTTTTGCATGTCACACAAATCAACGAAGCTATTTAGATGGGTAGCGGCATCTTCACTAGGAAGGCCAAAAACGGATCTTTCATGACAAGATTCAGCAAAGCAGTATTAATTTCACAAGATTCGGCGTCGGTAAGAGGAGCAATCGGAGTGCTAATAAAATCATTGTTGTTGGTATTGGTGAAGTCACACAATTTAGTATTATCTTGAGCCATCGTGACAAGCAAGCAAACTAACACACAAGCAAACAAAAAGCAAGCGGGCAAAAAGAGGCAAATAGAGAAAGAGAGAGAGGGCGAATAAAACGGCAAGGTGAAGTGGGGGAGAGGAAAACGAGAGGCAAATGGCAAATAAGGTAATGCGGGAGATAAGGGTATGTGATGGGTACTTGGTATGTTGACTTTTGCGTAGACCTCCCCGGCAACGGAGCCAGAAATCCTTCGTGCTACCTCTTGAGCACTGCGTTGGTTTTCCCCGAAGAGGAAGGGATGATGCAGCAAAGTAGCGTAAGTATTTCCCTTGGTTTTTGAGAACCAAGGTACCGATCCAGTAGGAGGCTACGCGCGAGTCCCTCGTACCTGCACAAAACAAATAAATCCTCGCAACCAACGCAAATAGGGGTTGTCAATCCCTATAAGGACACTTACGAGAGTGAGATCTGATAGATCTGATAAGATAATATTTTTGGTATTTTTGTGATAAAGATGCAAAGTAAAATAAAGGCAAAGTAAATAGCAAAGGAAATAACTAAGTAGTAGGAGATTAATATGATGAATATAGACCCGGGGCCATAGGTTTCACTAGTGGCTTCTCTCGAGAGCATAAGCATTCTACGGTGGGTGAACAAATTACTGTTGAGAAATTGACAGAATTGAGCATAGTTATGAGAATATCTAGGTATGATCATGTACATAGGCATCACATCCGAGACAAGTAGACCGACTCCTACCTGCATCTACTACTATTACTCCACTCATCGACCGCTATCCAGCATGCATCTAGAGTATTAAGTTAAAAACAGAGTAACGCCTTAAGCAAGATGACATGATGTAGAGGGATAGACTCATGCAATATGAAGAAAATCCCATCTTGTTATCCTCGATGGCAACAATACAATGTGTGCCTTGCTGCCCCTACTGTCACTGGGAAAGGACACCGCAAGACTGAACCCAAAGCTAAGCACTTCTCCCATTGCAAGAAAGATCAATCTAGTAGGCCAAACCAAACTAATAATTCGAAGAGACTTGCAAAGATAACCAATCATACATAAAAGAATTCAGAGAAGATTCAAATATTATTCATAGATAGACTTGATCATAAACCCACAATTCATCGGTCTCAATAGACACACCGCAAAAAGAAGATTACATTGAATAGTTCTCCGAAAGAGAGGGGGAGAACATTGTATTGAGATCCAAAAAGAGAGAAGAAGTCATCTAGCTACTAACTATGGACCCATAGGTCTGAGGTAAACTACTCACACTTCATCGGAGGGTCTATGGTGTTGATGTAGAAGCCCTCCGTGATTGATGCCCCCTCCGGCGGAGCTCCGGAACAAGCCCAAGATGGGATCTCGTGGATACAGAAAGTTGCGGCAGTGGAATTAGGGTTTTGGCTCCGTATCTGATCGTTTGGGGGTACGTAGGTATATATAGGAGGAAGGAGTATGACGGTGGAGCAACAGAGTGCCCATGAGTGTGGAGGGCGCCACTACAAAAAAAAGACACATCCGTGACATTTTGGGCTGAACAAATTTTTTTCTGTCATACATACTTCTATGACGATAATTGTGACAAAACCCGGTATTATCATAGATGTGGTGGGCTCCTACTTTTATGACAAAAAATTATGACAGAAAATGGGCTTTTCATCCTGGGCGGGCCGGAGACGCAGCTGCATGACATTCTTTGGGCCATCCATGACGGAAAAAACCGTGGTAGAAGTGAGGGGGAGGAAAATTTCGGGGAGTTCCCGGTTATGGTGGGAGGTTGGGGGCCGAGCGATGCGCGTTTCTCTCGTACATGTACGCGCGTGTGTGCGAGGCGTTGGCTCTAACTGCACCCGAGCGAGGCGTTGGGCTCCAACTGAACCCGAGCGATTGCACTGCAGGCTACGCGTTACTGAACCCGAGCGATCGTTCGATGGATGTTAACTGAACCCGATCGAGCGATTCCTTCGCTACTGCTGCTAACTGAAGCTGATCGATGATGCCTCTGGGATGAACAGTGAGCGTTGCGGGGGGGATTTGGATGAACAGTGAGCGGTGGCGTTGCCTCTGGATGAACAGGACCTCGTGCTGTGGTGGAGGGCTGGATGAATAGTAGACGATGGAGGGGTGCCCGTGGAGGGGTGGTTGAACAGGACCCCGTGGTGTGGAGGGCTGGATGAACAGTAGACGGTGGAGGGGTGCCCGTGGAGGGGTGGTTGAACAGTAGCCGATGGAGTAGCGCGCGGTGGAGGCTGGATGAATAGGAGCCCGTGGAGGCTGGAGGAGATCGATGGTAGCCCGTGGAGGCTGGAGGAGGTCGACGGTGGAGATGAACAGTATCCCGTGGAGTCCCGTTTTGCGGTACGCCACACCCCTCCCGATAAACAGGACCCCGTTTCGACCGTAGGAGGTCCGTTTCGTCCGTTTTGCGGTACGCCACACCCCTCCCGATCAACAGGACCCCCGTTTCGACCGTAGGAGGTCCGTTTCCTCCGTTTTGCGGTACGCCACACCCCTCCCGATCAACAGGACCCTCGTTTCGACCGTAGGAGGTCCATTTCCTCCGTTTTGCGGTACGCTAGGCCCCTCCCGATGAACAGGATCCCGTTTCGAACGTGACCGATCGAACACAAGACCGTTTCCTCCATTTTACGGTACGCCAGGCCTCGTTTCCATTGCATGTTCCATCGAAGCCCTCCCGATGAACATGACCATGCATTCCGTTCCGACCCAGCCGGTTGGCTCCCACGCGTTTCGTTGCCTCCCGATGAACACGACGCATTCCGTTGCCTCCCCATGAACACGACACATTCCGTTGCCTCCCCATGAACACGACGCATTCCATTGCCTCCCCATGAACACGACGACGACGTTGTTTCTCCGTTCCGACCCAGCCATGTACACGAGCCCTGGTCCTACGTATGCGCGAGTAGGCGTTCGAGACCCTGCCCGTATGTACGTATGTGGCCATATTTTCTTTCTTGCACCCTGGCCGTTGTACGTATGTATACATGCTACGTGCGCGCCTCTATACGACACATACGTGCCTCTACTATGACACATGCGCGCCTCTACATCGACCAGTATATATGTACGTACACGTTCGCGACCAGAATGACAACGCTACGTACGCTTCGACCAGGTGGGTCCCAACTGTCAGGCACTTCATTGCCTGCAAAGATGTAGCTGGTGGGTCCCGGCAGTCAGGGGGCGAATCGTTTTGTTTTTTTTTGCTCGGACGCACTTCCTTGCGTGCGAAGATGTAGCTGCTGGGTCCCAACAGTCAGGGGGGGAATCGTTTTGTTTTTTTTCAGACGCACTTCCTTGCATGCGAAGATGTAGCTAGTGGGTCCCAGCAGTCAGGGGGCGAATCATTTTTTTTCGGACGCACTTCCTTGCATGCGAAGATGTAGCTGGTGGGTCCTAGCAGTCAGGGGGCGAATCGTTTTTTCGGACGCACTTCCTTGCGTGCGAAGATGTAGCTGGTGGGTCCCAGCAGTTAGGGGGAAACGTTTTTTTCACGAAATACGGTGGCCCGTCCGGTGGGTCCCTGCTGTCAGGTGGAGGAATAATTATTTTGCGTGTAATAAGGAGGCACTTCCTTGCTGCGGCCTTGGACCCAGCTGTCAGCCTCTCCACGTACAGTCCACGTCCGATGGAAGCCATTCCTTGACCACGTTGACCACGCCGCGCTGAGAGCACCAGGGCGGTGGACGACGGCGAGGCCTAGGAAGGGGACGACGCGGAGCCGGGGAAGACGCGGCAGTGGATGCCCACGCTTAGAGGAGTATGAGGGTTCACTCGTTCGGCTACGGTGTGAGGCTACCGTCGCCGCAGAATAACAGGAGGTGTGGGTGCGTAGAGGGATGGCCTGGCCAGCGATGGGAGTACTAGGGGGCGGTGAGGCCTCCACGGCATCACAGCCGGCCACGGGTGGCAGGAGCAGGCAGCACGAAAGGCGCTGCTTTGGGCGGCTGGAGCAAGAAGACCAAAGGTTGAAGAAGCACTACGGCCGTTGGATGGACATCATACGGTCACTGGAGCTAGAATCGTTCATATATTGACTGAAGTTGACAAAGGCCTCCGTCCCAGTCAACTTAGTAGGACCACAAGTCAGCCTCCCACCAAGGTGGGTCCCATGTAGCAGGGGGTATTCTTTTTTTATGTGTAATAAGGAGGCACTTCCGGTGGGTCCGAGCTGACAGCGGGGGAACGTTTTTTTGCAAAATACGGTGGCCCGTCCTATGGGTCCCAGCAGTCAGGGGGAAACATTTTTTCGTGAAATACTGGTGGCCCGTCCGGTGGGTCCCTGCTGTCAGGTGGAGGAATAATTATTTTCCGCGTAATAAGGAGGCACTTCCTTGCGGCTGCCGTGGACCCAGCTGTCAGCCTCTCCACGTACAGTACTCTTCCAATGGAAGTCAGTCGTTGACCACATTGACCACGCCGCGCCGAGAGCACCACGGCGGTGGACGACGGCGAGGCCTAGGAAGGGGACGACGCGGAACCGGGGAAGACGCGGCAGCGGAAGCCCGCGCGGAGAGGAGTACGAGGGTTCACCGATTCGGCTGCGGTGTGAGGCTGCCGTCGCCGTAGAATAACAGGGGGTGTGGGTGAGTAGAGGGATGCCCTGGCCAGCGGTGGGAGTAGTAGGGGGCGCTGAGGCCTGCGCGGCAGCACAGCCGGCCACGGGAGGCGGGAGTAGGCGGTCCCACCGGCACCGCTTTGGCGGCTGGAGCAAGAAGATCATAGATTGAAGAAACACAACGGCCGTTGGATTGACATCCAATGGTTACGTCTGCTAGAATCGTTTGTTGACGTATATAATAACTAAAAAAATCTTACATACGCGTCAACTAAATAGGCCCACAAGTCAGGCCACTCCCTCTTTTTTTAATAATTTATATATAGCTCAGGGCAACTTCTTATGCAATTTATTGCAGTCATTTTTTTGGTTGTCCAGGGCCAATTTCGCATATTTCTGTAGGTTCCAAACTATTTTTAATACCGAAATGTCGAGCCAGATTTAAAGTACTTTGAAGATATATTTAAATTAGGTTAATGCCCAGTGAAATAGGAATCTGAAAATGTGAAAAAATTCAGAAATTATAAAGTAATTGCCAATTTGTCATCTGTTTTTATATTTACAACCCATTTCATATTACTTTCAAGATATGCAGGCGTCTTGAAAGAGTTGCAGCCCATCAGGGCGTAGAAAAATAAGTAGGCCTGGATTGGGTATTCTTCAGAAAAAAATAAACTAGGCTCATTTTCACAAAGAAAAAATAGCTGGGCTGGTCACATGGTGAACATAAAATATAAGCCTGGGCTAGACGGGCCACAGCCCAGTTCAAACCCTACTCCGTCTCAACAATACCAAACAAAAAAATACTGCTCGAGTAGCTACGTCCCAGGTGTCAGCCGATCTTGTGTTGTTCTCTTGTCTATTGACTATATACGCTCATAATGTCGTGGGTCCAGATGTCAGGAAAACACTAGGAGGAAGCATTTTATTTTTCCATACGCTGACGTGGTGGGCCCCTACTGTCGTCCTCTCCATGTACTTCTACCAATTCCTGTTGTTTGTTGACCATGTTGATAACGCGAGAGGGCGGCGCCGCGGCGAGCGCACCAAAGCGCGCGGAGGACGTCAGCGTTAATGATTTTGGAGACGGTGGGGCGGCGATGCGTGCGCTGAGGTGCAGCCAGCCGTGGGAGGCAGAAGAAGGCGGCCCCGCTAGCGCTGGTTTGGTTTTGGCGGCTGGAGGAAGACAGGACTGAAGAAACATGACAGACTGTAAAAGCAGCAGGAGTACTTAACGACCTTAACTGAAACCAGCAGGGGCACTTAACAACCAAAGCTGAAAGCAGTATGAGTACTTATACAGGTTCAACCGTACAAAGCATGCCTCGAACAGTGCTACTTTGCCTACAGTTAACCAAGGGTGAGGCTGCCAAGCCCCAGGACAAGGCCCAGGCGCCACCCCGCGCATCCACAACCTTCTGAAAGCGGCTTCATCTTGCAACGTGGTCAATAAACGGGATATTCGCTTTAGAGCCATGGAAAAGCATGAACATAATCTTTTTCCTATTCTCCATGATGGACGGGCCTTCATTATTTGAGACCACCCATGAATAAGTATCTTTTCACCTCCAAGGGGAATTGAGTAGGTCAACATAAATATCATGTTGTGACCAAGCGCAAGTCTGAACCGACCATGGTCAGGCATCTGTATAGGAACAATAGAACTTGGCAGTTCCTGTTTCAAGAAGATCACAACTATAAAACTGTGTATAAGCAATAGTTTATGAACAACATATATAACAGAAAACAGCTTGTACCATAAGTTTCTCGACATAGTTGGACCTGTTCAACGAGTGCAGCAGTGGCACACATATCCCACGTGGCCTTCCACCATTGAAACGCCCCACAAGGACCTCAAGACGATCAATAAAGTGTAGGAACTTGTGGATGTCGATCCAGTCAACTTCAGTGCCATTAGTAACAGCCGAGTTATTACAGAGTAACAAACGAGCAGACTGCTTAACTTTGAAAAAACCTACACGTGCCACCAATTATAAGAAAATATTAGTTAGAAGTAGCATCTTCGTGAGAGATTCATTGCTACTTCTAAAGTTAAATTGTGATTAGTTAGACAGAATAGGTGGATTAAGAAGTAATCGAGGCAACAAGCAAGAACTAGATACAAAACTAACATGGATGAACAATTGGAACGACGTTGGGGTGGAAGATCGCAGTGAAGATGAGACCAGGTTCTGCTATTTCCATCAACATTCATGCGCCAACTTTCAGTCTGTAACACTTGAGTAAGTTTATCCAAGTTCGGCCATAAAAAAGCAGCAATCTTCTTGGTTCATGAACCCAACTCGGAAGTTATATCCATGGCTTGTCTTCACTATGACCATTAAACTAGTGTATTCAGTTATGGAAAGGCCGAGCATCTTGAGTACATGTGTTCTGGCAGAGCAAATAATACACTGCAGGAAAAATAATATGAGAACACAGCATGTTCAAAAAACCCCCACCCTCCTGGATAGAAAAGAGGATTCTAGGAACATACTATGCGTGTTTCAAAATGCTGTGTTAGGATGAGAAGGAACAAGTGTGGCGTCTCGCCGAGGGCGCAGAAACCTGTAGGGTACTCGCACTTTGGGCACTGCAAATGAAACACACTAGATTCAGTAGGAAGAAGAATGCATCAACGGCGGCGGCTGCCATCCTAGAATTACCTGCGACCAAGGGACTTGGATTTATCGGGGATGGATGAAGAATTCGTACCTGGTTCTCCATGAGAAAACCCTATGCAATCGCCGAGAGGGGGTTTTCTCTGAACAAGCAGACGAGGGACAAGGGGATTCAGGCCCAGTGAAATATTGCCTCTTCGTCCGTCCAGCTTACTGCTAAAGTTGGAAAGGGGGGTTGTGATTTGACGGCTCATTAGGCATTACTGCGGTGCTACGACCGGGGTGTGTCTACCGTGAAGTTGTGCACTCTAATTTGTGCATATGGCACGTGGACCCCGTTGCCGGTTGCCCCACATATCAGCGAAAGGAAGTAGAAAGACAGGAGTAACTAGTTACGCATAAATATATATTTTGACAGAGAGATACTCCCTCTGTAAAGAAATATACAAATCTTTTATATCACAGGCTCACCTTGCTGAGAAATATACTCCCTCTGCAATGCATGGGCATTATGGGGGTTCAGCTTTTTTTATGGGGGTTCAGCTGAGAATATAATACTCAGATAGGCTCACGGTTCTGGACTTTGGGCCGCAGGCCGACCCTGCATGTTTGGGGGCCCATGTGTTCTACCTCAGCGCTTTTCATATTGCAAGCGATCGGTACGGCGCTGGTTTTAGATGTTGTCGCAAGGCGAATACACAAAACTGAATAAAGCACGACAGCTGTTGGAATAAAATCGAACGACAGTTCCTAACCAACAATCAGAGTTGCAATTCTATCAACGATATACCATGTGATAAATAATACTGTTGTACTACTTATACACACAGGACACTTGTTTCACCATGCCATATTATTACATCAAAATCTCTCGAAGGATAGATCAGTTCGGCAGTTGCGTGCTGCTACTGAAGAATTTCAAAGTTGATTTGGACCAGCTCTCCTTGCCGAGAAAGTTCGATTTTGACATCATCCCCTACCGCAAGATATGATTTAGATTTGAACCATGACCATCCTTTAGCATCAATCATCATGCGACCATCCTTTGCACTTACGGTATATTGAGCAGGTTCATTCACACCAAGGCTACGCATGGTAAGAGAAACTTGGCCGCGGTCGCCCGGATTGTTGAACGACTCCCTCGTTTCTCTAGGAATTCTCTGTTTGCAAACAAGAAGACATACCCAAACGGTTAGATCAACACAGTGAATCATGTGAAACAACATGGAAAGAAAAAAGAACGAAGCACTTGGGCGACCAATGCTTACCAAGAAGGTGGACATGTCGGTTTTTGTAAGGACTTTGGTATATGAAGTGCGAACTGCAGCCCAGTCTGTTGCCGATGCAACTGCACGGGCCGGAGCAGATGCAAGTGCAAGCGTTGGTGCAGGTGTCGAAGCCGCTGCTGCTGCCGGAGATGGTGCTCCTTGTAGAGCTGGTGCTGGTGTCGGAGCAGGTGCCGGTGTCAATGCCCGATCCTCCGGTAGATCAGACTGATCCACTAATGCGGTCGGTGCCCAATCCTTAGCTGGATCAGACTGAGCTGCTACCGCTGTCAGTGCTAGAGCAACTGTCCTCGATCTGTGCAAGACAGCGGCGATCGTGTCTGGTCTGCTATGATCAGCTTTCTAACTTGACTAGGTTCCGTGACCGCGATCCAGTTTTTTTCTTCATTTCTTTTAAACGTGAGAAGGACCAATTGTGGCGTTTTTGTTAAACCAAACTGCAGCTCATCATAGGGATTCAGCTTGTACTCAGACAATAGACTGGTCCAATTTTTCCAAGTAATATAAGTGATGGACAGTGCCTTCGTTACTAACACGACATAAGAAGTGAAACCTGCAAAAATAGCCATCGTAGAGCAAACCAAACGGTTAAATCAATAAGATTTAGATAGTAAATCAATAAGATTTACTTGATGTGACACGAGTGAATCCTTACTAGGAAATCACTATGTTGAAGTACTAAACAGAAGATTGATCGTCCAACTACGCGTGGCATGCAGGGGCCCCGCCTACTCCCACAAGCAGGACAGTCCAAAGGTCGTGACAAATAGTATGGACCGAACATCCATGGGACTGGAAATCCTGGTGGGTGCGATAAACCCTGCAATGCATACAGATATTGGAGTGTAACCATAATTGATAAACTGTCCTCACAAAAAATATGATCTGGATACTTCAAAATATACAGACTGAATTGAGTGGACAGACATTAACATAGACCGTTCTCAGGACTGACCACACACCAAAAGCGGCAGTACTAATAAACAATACAGGGTTCACAAACACAAATCAAGTACTGAACAATAGTACTTACTACAGACAAGCAAAGTTGCACTAACTAAACTCTGCAGACTATTTCTTGCCACCGACCTACAGGATGAACCCCGCATAACTGACTAGGCCATGGACTTCGTGTGAGATGTCTACATGCACCATCACCATCTTGTCAACCTTGGAGAACCTAACAGAGTGGTCTTTCCACTCATAAACATGATGATGAAGACAGGCCGCATAAGATTTGTTGGGAAGCTTTACAAGAACCACACCATTCGTAATCGAAGGCACAGCCAGGAAATTGTTGTGGTCAAGTACAGCCTCGAGAACACTCCTGACAACAATGCTATAGGAAAACACTAGTTCAGGACACATGGCGACAAGGACACGGCAGCTGGATAGTTCAGCAGTAGAACTCATCATCAGGTCTTCCAGTTCACACGGCATGACTTTGAGAACTTCATCTCCACCGCGGACCTGGTTCTAATTCAAATAGAAACCATATTTTATTACAACCTCCGTTCAGAAATATAAGATGATTTTCGATATTATACTCCATATATGACTACATATACGCACATAAATGAGTGAACAAAGACACTAGAACATGTCTTCAAAGGCATGAGAGCAGAGGGATTACATGCAATATCCATAACACAAGTTACTGAGGCAAATATACCCTCTTAAAAGGTAGCATTGATGTTCATAAAGTACTCCCTCCGTCCCAAAATTCTTGTCTTAGATTTGTCTATATACGGATGTATTAAGTCACATTTTAGTATTAGATACATCTTTATCTAGACAAATCTAAGACAAGAAATTTGGGACAGAGGGAGTAGTTTAAAGTAGTCTATAAGAAATCAGTGTCAACCTCTCGCATGTTTTGGTCAAAAGAGGAATTTAGAACCGTCATTTGGCACACTAAAATCACATGCAAGATCACCCATAAAGTTGTACTACCAGTACTAGTACTGCGTGTTAGATGAAAAAACACGATCAATATCGACAAAAAGATCGTCAACAAGAGACATTACCTGGACTTGCTTAATGAGGGATCCCGGAGAGGGGGGCTTGGACAGGGCGATGGCTTTGAGCTTGTCTGCGGTAGTCTCGGCGGGGTGCTTGTGCTTCTTCGTACCATGAGCCTCGACGGTTTTGGCCAGAGCCATAGGCATCACGTCGGCTGGTGCTCCGGCGTCCATCCAAGAGAGGAAGCTGAGAGAGAAGAGTGAAAGGAGGAACGAGATGAGGGAGAAGCTAAGCGAGTGGGGGTTTTCTTCAAGAGAGGAAGCTGAGAGAGAAGAGTGAAATGATGGTTGCTTCGTCCATCCAACTTACTGCTAGAAAGGAGGGGGTTTTGTGATTTGACGGCTCATTGGGCATTACTACGGCGGTTCGATCGGGGTAGTCTACCGTCACTCTACTACAGAGTAATTTAGTGCATGGCTGGTGGACCCAGGTGCTGGCTGTCCCACATGTCGGCGAAAGTGAGTAATTTACTGCATGGCTAGAGGAGGATCCACACGGTAGAGCGTGTCCACTGTTTTTCTGAAGAAAAAAATGATTACAGCAAGCGTTTCCACTCTTACGATGGAGGAGTGTGAAACACGGCAGCCACTTGAACATACACAGTGCTCCTACTACTAGGCATGTGCAGTGGTTCATACATCAGTACTACACAATCTTGTTGCTAGTGTAGTAAGATATGACGATAACAAATGATGTTGTGCGCATGTCAACTACTCCTATATGTAACATAGTACCACTTTTTCGACTGTCCGGTCGAGAATGAACGGTGAGATCAATGTTAACAGAACTAGGTCCACAGCGCACGGAGAGTACGGTGCTACAGTAGTCCACGAAACATGAACCATATGAAGCACGAATAGTCTTAGGCAGGGTGTATGAAGGGTGCACGGGATGGGAGAAAAAGTTCCCTTCTCGACCCACTTTTGGGTGTTTGGCAGAGTGCATGAAGGGTGCATGAGTCCACACTAGTAGGTTGACAAAAATACACGAAGAGGAAACAACTATATTGAGATGAGAATGCAACCAAACACACCCACACGCTTTGTGCTACAGTGACTGATCTGCACCGTCTGAGTTTGATCCAACGATCATGTTGCGCTGAGAAATGGGCATGCCCATGCAGAGGGCGCCTAAACACCACCGAAGTCCCTTTGCTTCTCGAGGCGCACGATGTTGGTGATGCAGGGTGCAACCGCCTGCAGAGCCCGCTCCCGGTCGACGGGAGCCAGCTCGTCAAAGACGGCATCCAATGGCACGAATGGATTCTGGTGACGGAGCCCTGAAAGGATTCGCCCGGCAACGGCGACGGCTGCCCACAACCCCTCCTTGTCCAGCTCAGCCCCCACCATCGCGCAGGGGCTCAACTCCTCGGAGATATAGGTGAAGAAGGAGACCAGGTCAGGAAGTCGCAGCTCGTTGAAGTCGACCGGGTGGTCAAACGGGTTTAGCCCGACGGCCGGCATTGTCGTGCTGGCACGACGGTAGGCATCGCGCAGCCGCAACACGTGCGTGGCAACATGGTTCACCAAGTGGCTGAGGCGATCCTGGACCTCGTCACGACTGGCCCGCTCGCGCTCCAGCCGGCTCCCCTGACGGCCTATCGTATCTCCCGCTTTCTGCAGCAACACCGCCGATGCCTCGAGCATCTTTGTGGTGGACGTCTGCCGCTTTTGAAGCTCTGTGAACTCCCGCACATAACGGAGGAGCATGGCACTCCTCTCCTCCTTGAGCTCACGGAGCTCCACGTCCTTGGCCCTGAGCTCCGCATCCTTGGCATGGAGCTCCTGTGTCAGGAGCCTCACCTCGGACTCCGTGATCTGCTGCGCCGCCATGGCACCAGGTAGAAGCAATGGGGAGAGGAAGCAAAGGGGGTAAAACGGCTGAAAGGCAATGCAATCTACGGGAAGGCGGAGGGAGCAAGGAATCTTTTGGTTTTCACCAAGTAAAACACCAGTCGACGACTTCTCACATCAGGGAGCAGTGGGTTTTTACAGGCAGAGTCATCATGACTAATTGCTGCCGCGCCTGCTCTCGTCAATCAAAAAATTAAAAATCCTGCCGCGCCTGCTCCCGTCAATCAAAAAATTAAAAATCCTGCCGCACCCAAACACCAAAGCAACGCCGTGGTGGATATTTAAATTTACCTGTCGGCAAGTAGATAAAAAAAGGGGTGGAAAAAAATGTGGTGGCGGCCTAACTAATCGGTCGAACTAGCCCAACTAGCTAGCCACCGTGCTTCGCTGATGTACTCGGCGGGAAAGGTGGTCTTTCGTGATTTGATGACTCATTTACTTGCTTCGGTGCTACGACCGAGGAGAACCCAGAAAACGTGCGGTAGGGCGTCCCACGTCAGGAAGAATATATGCGTGCACCACCCGGGAGGACCCCGAAACCGCGCGGTAGGGTGTGCCACGTCTCGGCACGGAGGAAAAATGTGCGTGTAAAAATATACTGTATCAGACGTAGTACCTATGGTTCGACCTTGGGACCCAGCCATTCGGTCGAAAACACCCCACTAGCCACACAGCTTCATCATGCAAACGTGGCACGGAGGATAGATGTGGTTAGCTCCGTCTTGACCAGCCACAACGTCTCTTGTTCTAGGCGATTCTTCTAGTTTCCAAGCTTTTTTTAGTTGTAATAACACCATGGCAAGCTAGCACCGCTCTTCGTGTGTGCCCATGCAAAGGTTAGACGATGGAGAGAAGAGAGATTGAGATCGCAGACCTGGGACCCACCAGTAAGTGAGACAATGGTCATGCACGTGTTGACGAGGCACTCCCTCTACTCTACTCAACGCAAGTACTGTATAAAATCAAGTTATGGGACAAAGCCAACAACCGTTCGTTTTTTCAGGCTATCGACTTACGCTTTGTAGTCCAGGTTGCCAGTTCGGATCTCATCTTTCAGATTTGTTGGTTTTAGGTCCAAATTTGATTAATGACAAGTGGGACCCTCGTGTGTTGTTCCGATATTTCAGTGTAGGATGGTTTTTTTGAACAAACACTTTGCGCGGTTAGACAAGTAATGGCACGAGTTACACATATTTTGCAAGTTTACGAACAAAAATGACAGCGGCATAGAATATCACATCCAACCCCGCAGCTTAGATACTATGGTGATACGAGTTTTTACACCGTTGGAAGTGAGATCCAATGGCTTGGGAGTAGTCTTTGTAATTATGCACAATTTCCAAACTCTCCAAAGGTTTTTTTTCAAATAAAACATTCAGGCCTCGTGTGTGCCACTGCATCTTCGATCCAACGGTTCCCCGGTGCTCATATTAGGTGCTCCCCGTAGCTTAATTACCCGCTACGGTGATATGAGCATCTAGGTCATATGATTAGTGATCAGATGGCACATGCATAGTACTTGTACTTTCTGCGCATTTCCCAAACTCTATCAGCTGTATATTGCAAAAAAAATTCAAACCTCCTACTGTGGGCCGTTAGATCTCAGTGAACTCGTATCACCATAGAATCTACAGTGCGGGAGCACCTCATACTCTCCCGTGCGAGAAAACATAAGGTGCTATCGCAGCTTGGATGCTAGGGTGATACGATCTTGGAGGTCGTTTGATCTGAGATCCAATGGCATCTGAGCAGTCTTTGTGCTTGTAAGTAGTGGCCGAACTCTTTTGGGGCTTTTCTGCAAAAAACCATTCGAACCACCGAGGAGGTGTTGGGTCACAAATTCAACGCCTTCGAAGAGCTTGTATCACCAAAGCATCTAAGGTGTGGTAGCACATGATATTCTTACATACAGGAGAATATGATGTCCTCCTTCATCTTTGATGCTACGGTGATATGAGCTTCGAGGTCGTTGGATATGGGATCAAAGGGCATCTAAGTAGTTTTTGTACAAATTGTGTGCAATTCTCAAACTCATCAAGGTTTCCTGCAAAAATATTAAGACACATCATGTGAGCTACTATATCTCAGATCTACAAGCTCCAAGCAACTCGTATCGGCATATAGCATCTAAGGTATGGGGGCACATGATATTCTCCCGGGGAGGAGGGGTGGGGGTGCACAACCAATCGGTGGTTGGGAGGGTGGGGACAAATATAATCTAAACAACCCTAAACAGAGCTCCACAATTTTATCTAAGGTCGAGGGGTTGACCCCCGACAATCATACCTCCGCCTAAACACAACATTTGCATGTACTGTAGTACTAGGCTTAATATTCATGTTTCAGTTTCATGTTCATTTTAAATATTGAACTGAGGACCATGGATGTCTTACATTTTACTCCCTTCGTTCCTAAATATTAGTCTTTTTAGAGGCTTCAAATGGACTGGCACATACGGATGTATATAGACATATTTTAGAGTCTAGATTCACTCATTTTGCTCTGTATGTAGTCACTTGTTGAACTCTCTAAAAGACTGATATTTAGGAATAGAAGGAGTATTTTTGAATTTGTGTCATACATGCATGGTTTGGAAAAATAGATGCACTATACTTATTGGATTGTTGTTGTGTTCGTGTGTGTGTCTGTGTGTGTGTGTGTGGTCATATGCTTGATACATACAAAGTTTTCTCACCACCATATTGTTCATCTTTTAAATTTGAATTTGCATTGGAAAACTTACTAGGGATACCATGAAATGTGAAATCCATGTTGAGATCACTATATCACAAACTCACTCTAATTCAACAACTCGTCATAAATCAATTACCACGTTGAGATTAGTATTTGCAAGAAAAATACGGGTATTGTAATACACATAGATTCGTTCGGCAATTTAAAAGGTTCCTTTCGTATTCTCGAATGGTAGGACCCGACGGCGTACCAGCCAGACCTTGGCTCATGTTGATCCTAAAAAAACCGGGCTCGTGTCCTTCAGTGGCGTGCGTGGTACGCACATTAGGAAACCCCAACCAGTCGAGCCTCAGCGTTTCAAGTCGAAATATCTGGCGGCCAGAATTCCAGCCCTAGGAAATTCCCCTCATGTCCCCGGTCCATAATGACTACCGATGAACAACAGAGGGATGCTTTAGTAACTAGACAACGTTACCTACCATGCCGAGCATGGTTCAATTCCCTCGGTCGCCGCTCGTCAAGGTCACCCATCAACTGCATTGCCCAGTACTACTACTAAACCAGGATGAGCACAAAATTGAGCCCGTTTGTTCGTGCCTAGTACTTGAGTGAATATATCAGTCAATGCACTGGTACGGAGGGATTATCCTTTTACTCTGCATATATAACTTGTCTGAAGTCTAACTAAGCAAAATGTTTGACCAAATCCTTTCTTAAGAAATACAACAGGACAGATGTACGGCTTGAAAATTTATTGGATGATGCAGGTTATGATATTGTTTCGAATTCTAGATCTTAAATTTCAGAAAATCCAAAAGTGAGCATAAATTCTTGAAACTAAGCATGGTCACATGGCACAAATATTACTTCATATGTTTTTGATTCAATTTGAGACAAGCTGCTTATGACAAGTTGCACAAATGAACAGCCAAGGTATTTTGGAACAAAGACCTATCACGTTAAGGCGAACGCTTTCACTATTGAAACCGTGAGCATTTACGTGCCACCACGAGTCCCCGCTTCTCATCGGCAGGTGCCGTCCGAGCAAGCGTGTGAGTCAACGGGAGGCGTGCGAGCAGACCGCTGTGCCGGCTGTCAGGGAGGCATGTGAGCAGACCGCTGTGCAGGCTCACCGGGAGGCGAGCCCTTTGACCAGGCTCCGCCGCCCACCGTCGTCCCAACTGCTCCCACTTTTAATGTCGCCGGCGCCGCAGTTTAAAATCAACTCTGCACTACCTGGTATCGCTACAATCCTCTCTCTTCCTCTCCGATTCTCCTGTCATCTACCTCCAACTAGCCTGACCTAAATGTACGCCATGCCGCATCATGATGGTCTGCCCTTAGTGTTCCAGTTTCCTGAGGAAGACACCCAGCCGGAGTCTCAAGAACATAAGGTGCTTTGGGACGAGCTTGAACTGGCCTTGCGGGAAGACGCCACGCCTGTCCCCACTCCCGTTCCGGATCCCTTCACCCCGACTGCACCAGCGCCCATCCCCGTGCACCTACCAGCGCATGCACCTGCGCGTGCACTGACGCGCACGCCCGTGCTGGTGCCCGTGCACCTGCCAGCGCATGCGCCTGCGCGTGCCCTGACGTGCGCGCCCGTGTCGGTGCCCATGCACACAAATGTCCCCGCCGCGCCGTTGACAGCGCATGTCCCCGCGCGGGTGCCAGTGCCCCCCTGTAGGATCTAGAAGTAGATGTGTCTAGAGGGGGGTGATTAGACACTTAGTGCTAAAGTTGCAATTTTTTAAGCTTTTATGGTTTAAGTGGAGTTTAGGTACAATTTCAATACACACAATACATATCAAGCAAGCATGCAAAGAGTATATGAGCAGCGGAATGTAAAGCATGCAACTTGCAAGAATGTAAAGGGAAGGGTTTGGAGAGATCAAACGCAATTGGAGACACGGATGTTTTTCCCGTGGTTCGGATAGGTGGTGCTATCCTACATCCACGTTGATGGATACTTCAACCCACGAAGGGTAACGGTTGCGCGAGTCCACACAGGGCTCCACCCAAGGGCAACGGTTGCGCGAGTCCACACAGGGCTCCACCCACGAAGGGTCCACGAAGAAGCAACCACCCACAAAGGGTCCACGAAGAAGCAACCTTGTCTGTCCCACCATGGCCATCGCCCACGAAGGACTTGCCTCACTAGCGGTAGATCTTCACGAAGTAGGCGATCTCCTTGCCCTTACAAACTCCTTGGTTCAACTCCACAATCTTGTCGGAGGCTCCCAAGTGACACCTAGCCAATCTAGGAGACACCACTCTCCAAGAAGTAACAAATGGTGTGTAGGTAATGAACTCCTTGCTCTTGTGCTTCAAATGATAGTCTCCCCAACACTCAACTCTCTCTCATAGGATTTGGATTTGGTGGAAAGAAGATTTGAGTGGAAAGCAACTTGGGAAGTCTAGAGATCAAGATTCATAAGGTAGGAATGGAATGTCTTGGTCTCAACACATGAGTAGGTGGTTCTCTCTCAGAACAAATGAGTTGGAATGTTGTGTGTGTTCTGATGGCTCTCTCTTGGAATGAGAAGGAGGTGGAGCGGTATATATAGCCTCCACACAAAATCCAACCGTTACACAGTTTTCCAATCTCGGTGGGACCGAATCAATAAACTCGGTCGGACCGAAAATGTAAACCTAGTGACCGTTAGTGATTTCGGTGGGACCGACTGGATCAACTCGGTGGGACCGATGTGCTAGGGTTAGGGTAAATCCAAAACTCGGTTTGACCGATTACTCAAACTCGGTGGGACCGATTTGGGTAATAAGTGAAACTGAGATTTGGTCAAGCAAACTCGGTGGGACCGATTGCATATCTCGGTGGTACCGAGAATATTGCAATGGGTAACAGAGAGTTTGCAAGCCCATCTCGGTGAGACCGAGATCCCATCGGTGAGACCGAACTGATTAGGGTTTGGCAGTGGCTTATGACAAGTGAAACTCGGTGGCGCCGGATAGGAAGAATCGGTAGGACCGAGTTTGGCTTAGGGTTTAGGTCATATGTGGAAGTGGGAAAGTAGTTGAGGATTTTGGAGCATATCATTAAGCACATGAAGCAAGAGGCTCATTAAGCAACACCTCATCCCTCCTTGATAGTATTGGCTTTTCCTATGGACTCAATGTGATCTTGGATCACTAAAATGTAAAAGTGAAGAGTCTTGAGCTTGAAGCTTTAGCCAATCCCTTGTCCTTAGCATCTTGAAGGAGTTCCCACAACCTTTAGTCCATGCCACTCCATTGTTGAACTTATCTGAAACATGCTAGATAGAAGTGTTAGTCCAACAAGAGATATGTTGTCATCAATTATCAAAACCACCTAGGGAGCACTTGTGCTTTCAATCTCCCCCTTTTTGGTAATTGATGGCAACATACATCAAAGCTTTAGATAAAGATATAAAGAACAGCAAGTAAAGCTTTGGAAGAACATGTAGCAAGCATAGGCTCCCCCTACATGTATGCACTCATGTAAATATGAAATATAGAGGCATGTGAGAGCATAATCATGACAGAGTAGGCAATGTGTTACATGTATCTTGGCCATATGCATCAGAGCAAAAAATTATCAAGAAAAATACCTTCATGCTCATGAGTCCTTCTTGCAAACAGTATGTACATAAGCAAGAACTCCTCATACTCATGATTTTGATGCGTATACTTACCTTGTGGTCTCGAGTTGGCTTAGGATGGAATGAACCTGCACAAACAAGGTTAGATAACACAGATACGTCCACTAGCCAGAGCAAACAAAAGAAACCACAAGAATGCCAAGACTGGGATGACATGTAGAGAGTGAGTACAAGGTACCACATTGGATTCAACATGTCCCCAAGAATAAAGATATGCAATGAATTTGGCTGATTTCTTTTCCCGTAGGTGTCTTGCTCCCCCTGAATCTTACATGGGATATTGGGAGAAGATAGGAAACAGAAAATCAGAGCTGAAGGATATGAATAGAACTTAATTCAAATGAGTTCATATGAACATGTCTTTCCCCCCAAAAAGACATGTGGCATCTCTCCTCTTGAACATCAAGCATCTGGGATCCTTGAGACTTTCTCTCCCCCTTGAGGTCTCTCTCTCCCCCTTAATACTTTCTCTCTTGTAGGTTTGGTCCTTGAGACTGTTTCTCTCCCTGATGTGATCTCTTTCTCCTACAAGCTTTGATGTGATCTCTCTCTCCCCCTTTGACATCAATTTCCAAGAAGGTTTTTCCTGGAATCCGTCGAATAGGTTTGGTCCTTGAGATTCAGCACAAAGTAGAGGATAAAATTGTGATGCTTGTGGAGGACAAGATTCATTGAGTGGAGCTGGATCAGAAGAAATGTAGAACAAGTGGCAAACTGTTTTCCTGATTGCAAAGTCGGTGGCACCGAGTGGCATATTTCGGTGGTACCGAAAAGATTCGGTTGGACCAAGATTTGCAAGTCGGTGAAACCGAGTTTACACAGAGAAAAACACTTGTCACCTCAGCTCACTAGTCAAGAAGATCTCACAAAGATTTGCAATGAATTTGATGCAGAAATATGCAGAACAAGAACAAAAAGGAAAAGAGTGAAAGTTTCTAGATGAAGTTTTTTTTGTTTTGTTTGAGAAAAGAAGGAAACAAATATGCAAGGGACCAATGCAATAACTCAGAAAAGAACACAAGAGAACTTCATCTAGAATTGGGCGGTGACATAGTCACCTATGTTAGAGTACATTGACTTAGGAGTCAAGTGAGGACACTTGATCATAGGTCATACTCATCGTTTAAGCTCAAAATGGGGTTACCATTTTTCGTTTAAGCATCTTGATGTATTCACATCTTGTTGAGTTGCTTTGACTCATGTCTTGGAGTAAAGCTTCTCTAAGATGGAATAACATACCTTGGATAGTGATGTAGTTCTTGCTCATGTAGTTGAACTTGTGTGGGTGCTCAAGGTTGATGTAGTTCATCAAGAGTTGGGAGCACCACTTGGAGTTTGAGTTCATCTACCTACATGGGTTAGTTCTTGCAAGGAAGAGCACTTGTGTATCCAAAAATGACAATTATGAAGCTTAATATAGAATTTGTCAAAGGATATGTTTGAATGGTTTTGTGCTTCCTTGTCTTCAACCACTATTGTGTAGAGTCTTAGTCTTGTAGAGATTGCTCAAGATGTGAGTGAGTCGCAATCTCATGGAATTAGATTCAACCAAGCACCTACATGGGTTAGACAACATGCAAGGTGCAAATATATCCAAGACATAAGATAGTTATCATAAGAGATACATCATGGATTAGTCATAAGCTCATGTATTGCATGTATCCAATGGAGTTTCTACTCCAAGTTCGAAGCATCAATGATGTTCAATTCTCCTCTCAACCTGCAAAACACTTTCTCATCAAGCGGTTTAGTGAATATATCCGCTAATTGCTTATCGGTGCGAACATGCTTAAGATTGATGTCACCCTTAGCAACATGATCTCGAATGAAATGATGACGAACTTCAATATGCTTAGTTCGAGAATGTTGTACAGGATTATGACCAATTTTGATAGCACTTTCATTGTCACAAAGCAGTGGAACATGTTTCACATAAATCCCATAATCTTTAAGAGTTTGGGTCATCCAAAGTAATTGAGCACAACATGAACCAGCGGCAATGTATTCCGCTTCGGCGGTGGATAAGGATACCGAGTTTTGTTTCTTGGAAGACCAAGACACAAGAGATCTACCAAGAAATTGACAAGTACCCGAAGTGGACTTTCTATCAACCTTGTCTCCGGCATAATCCGAGTCGGAATAGCCAACAAGACCAAAAGAAGACCTCTTAGGATACCAAATGCCAAAATTTGGTGTATGGATTAAATATCTCACTATCCTTTTCACAGCCTTAAGATGACAATCTTTAGGAGCAGCTTGATATCATGCACACATGCACACACTTAGCATAATATCGGGACGTGAAGCACATAGGTATAACAATGAACCAATCATAGAGAGATAAACCTTTTGATCAACAGGTTCACCATCTTTGGTCAAATCATTATGTCCACTAGTAGGCATGGGTGTAGACATACCTTTGCATTCTTGCATATTGAACTTCTTGAATAAGTCCTTGGTGTACTTTGTTTGAGAGACAAATGTACCTTCCGTAGTTTGCTTGATTTGCAACCCGAGAAAGAATTTGAGTTCACTCATCATAGACATCTCAAACTTCTCTGACATTAGCTTTCCAAACTTTTCACTAAGGAGGGGGTTAGTTGAACCAAATATGATGTCATCAACATAAATTTGGCATACAAATAGTTCTCCATTAACCCTTTTAGTAAAAAGAGTAGAATCAATTTTACCAATCTCAAAACCACTTGTAGTAAGGAACTTGGTCAAGCATTTATACCATGCTCTAGGAGCTTGTTTAAGACCATAAAGAGCTTTGTGAAGTTTGTAAACATGATTTGGTTTCTTAGGATTGACAAAGCCGGGAGGTTGTTTGACATAAACTTCCTCCTCTATTTCTCCATTTAGAAAAGCACTTTTAATGTCCATTTGGTACAAGGTGATATTATGGTGATTAGCATAGGCAAGTAAGATGCGAATGGACTCAAGTCTAGCAACGGGAGCATACGTCTCACCATAGTCCATACCTTCGACTTGTGTGTATCCTTGGGCGACGAGACGTGCTTTGTTGCGGACCACTTGTCCATCTTCATCTTGCTTGTTGCGAAACACCCATTTGGTACCAATGATGTTGTGGTTGTTGTCGGGCTTCTCAACCAATGTCCAGACTTGGTTTCTCTCAAAATTATGTAGCTCTTCATGCATAGCGTTTATCCAATCTGGATCTTCCAATGCTTCTTCAACCTTCATTGGTTCAATGCTAGAGATGAATGAATAGTTTTCACAAAAGTTAGCTAAACGAGTTTTTGAGCGAGTGATTCTCCCGGTTTGTATATCATTGAGGATTTGCTCGACGGGATGATCTTTGGCAATTCTTGCTCGAACTCGTGAGAGCTTTTGCTTGGTTCTTTGTTGAACATCTTCTTCATCTTGTTCTTCTTCTTGGCCTTCTTCATTGTTGACGTTGTCGTTCTCTTGTCGTGGTGGAGAAGGAGGTTGTTGATGTTCATCTTGACGTACTTCCTCGTTTTCTTCATCTTGCTGTGTCCCACTTGTGGATGCTTCCATGTCGATTCTTGGTTCACCTTGTTGTGAAGTAGAAGCTTCCACTTGAACGGATGAAGTACTCTCCTTCACCTCCGTTGGACGAATTTTGCCAATGGACAAGTCTTGGATTGCTTCTGAAGGGTCTTTGTCTCCTACATCAATTGGCAATTGCTCTACTTGCGAGCCATTGGATTCATCAAACTTCACATCTACCGTCTCTTCAACCTTTCGGGTGAAATTGTTGTAGACACGGTAAGTGTGAGAGTTTGATCCATAACCAAGTAGAAAACCTTCATGAGATTTAGGAGCAAACTTTGAACGATGATGCTTATCAAGAATGTAGCACTTTGAGCCGAATACTCGAAAGTATCCAACTTGAGGCTTGTTACCGGTGAGGAGCTCGTATGCCGTCTTGCCGAGTAGCTTGTGAAGATATAAGCGATTTTTTGCGTGACAAGCTGTCTCAACTGCTTCTGCCCAAAAGTGCTTTGGTGTCTTGTATTCATCAAGCATTGTTCTTGCCATTTCGATGAGAGTCCGGTTCTTCCTCTCAACAACTCCATTTTGTTGAGGTGTGTATGTAGCCGAGAACTCGTGTGAAATCCCTTCTTCGTCAAGAAAGGTGTCCACATTTGCGTTCTTGAATTCCGTTCCGTTGTCACTTCGAACCTTCTTGATCTTCACATCAAACTGATTTTGGGCTTTCCTAGCGAAGTTTCTGAAGATCTTCTGGACCTGCGACTTGTCATTAAGAAAGAACACCCACGTAAATCTTGAAAAATCATCAACTATAACTAGACCAAAAGAATTTCCACCGAGACTCTTGTAGGCATTGGGACCAAAAAGATCCATGTGAAGAAGCTCGAGTGGCCTCCTTGTGGTCATAATGTTCTTCACAGGATGTCTTCCTCCAACCTGTTTACCTGCTTGACAAGCACTGCAAAGTCTATCCTTATCAAATATGACATCGTTAACTCCAAGGATATGATTTCCTTTAATAAGCTTGTCAAGGTTTCTCATGCCAACGTGACCTAGTCGTCTATGCCACAACCAACCTTTTGAGGATTTAGCAACAAAGCAAGTTTAAGGTTGTGCCTTTTTAGAGAAATCGACAATGTAAAGATCACCTCTACGCATACCTGTAAAGACCATTTTATGATTGTCACGACGAAATACTTGGCAATCTACCTCAGTAAATAGGACATTCAAACCGAAATCAGCAAGTCTAGATACTGAAAGTAAGTTGTAGCCAAGAGATTCAACGAGCATGACATTTTGAATGGAACTATCATGTGAGATGGCCACCTTACCAAGGCCAACCACTTTACCCTTTGAATTATCACCAAAGGTGACATATTTTCGAGGGCCGTTGTTTTCAGCAAGCTCACGAAACATCTCTTCATCTCCGGTCATATGATCAGTGCATCCACTATCAAGAACCCATTCCTTTCCTCCTGATTCATATCCCCGAAGATTTGCCATAAGACCAAAATGTCTCATTGCATCATCAAGATCGGAGTCACTATCATCATCATCATAATATTCGTGTTCATCATGATCTTGTGACTCATCATTTCCTAGAGAGGGTAATTCATTAGATAAATGATCAAAGTGGTTACTTTTATGAATTCTTATAGCTTTGAGTATGATATCATTAATGATTCCAACATCTCCTTTAGCATGCTTAAGATTGGCAAGTTCAAGAAGACATTTACCAAAACTAGGATCACTAGAGTTCATCTTACTCAAGGCAATAGATTTATGGAGAATTTCATCCAAAGTTTTCAAGGAATGATTGGGAAACCGTTCCTCAAGAAATTTCCATATAGTATAGGCGCAATTTTGAGTAGGCAAACTAGCAATCAAATCTTTGGGCAATCCTCTAATGATGAGCTCAATGGTTCTAAGATTGCGAATCATGTCAATATCTTCATCTAGGGTAGGATGCAAGGGATCAATATGGGGTGCACAAGGGCTAGCAATATACTTGTTCAAATGATATTGATTGAAGATTACAAGCATCTCATTTTTCCACTCATGAAAATACTTTCCATCAAGAATAGGCACTCTATGTCTAAGACTCCCTAGAGTAGACACATCCATCTTCCTCCAATGGTGATTAAACCAAGGCAATGGAGACCAAGGCTCTGATACCACTTGTAGGATCTAGAAGTAGATGTGTCTAGAGGGGGGTGATTAGACACTTAGTGCTAAAGTTGCAATTTTTTAAGCTTTTACAGTTTAAGTGGAGTTTAGGTACAATTTCAATACACACAATACATATCAAGCAAGCATGCAAAGAGTATATGAGCAGCGGAATGTAAAGCATGCAACTTGCAAGAATGTAAAGGGAAGGGTTTGGAGAGATCAAACGCAATTGGAGACACGGATGTTTTTCCCGTGGTTCGGATAGGTGGTGCTATCCTACATCCACGTTGATGGAGACTTCAACCCACGAAGGGTAACGGTTGCGCGAGTCCACACAGGGCTCCACCCAAGGGCAACGGTTGCGCGAGTCCACACAGGGCTCCACCCACGAAGGGTCCACGAAGAAGCAACCACCCACAAAGGGTCCACGAAGAAGCAACCTTGTCTATCCCACCATGGCCATAGCCCACGAAGGACTTGCCTCACTAGCGGTAGATCTTCACGAAGTAGGCAATCTCCTTGCCCTTACAAACTCCTTGGTTCAACTCCACAATCTTGTCGGAGGCTCCCAAGTGACACCTAGCCAATCTAGGAGACACCACTCTCCAAGAAGTAACAAATGGTGTGTAGGTAATGAACTCCTTGCTCTTGTGCTTCAAATGATAGTCTCCCCAACACTCAACTCTCTCTCATAGGATTTGGATTTGGTGGAAAGAAGATTTGAGTGGAAAGCAACTTGGGAAGTCTAGAGATCAAGATTCATAAGGTAGGAATGGAATGTCTTGGTCTCAACACATGAGTAGGTGGTTCTCTCTCAGAACAAATGAGTTGGAATGTTGTGTGTGTTCTGATGGCTCTCTCTTGGAATGAGAAGGAGGTGGAGCGGTATATATAGCCTCCACACAAAATCCAACCGTTACACAGTTTTCCAATCTCGGTGGGACCGAATCAATAAACTCGGTCGGACCGAAAATGTAAACCTAGTGACCGTTAGTGATTTCGGTGGGACCGACTGGATCAACTCGGTGGGACCGATGTGCTAGGGTTAGGGTAAATCCAAAACTCGGTTTGACCGATTACTCAAACTCGGTGGGACCGATTTGGGTAATAAGTGAAACTGAGATTTGGTCAAGCAAACTCGGTGGGACCGATTGCATATCTCGGTGGTACCGAGAATATTGCAATGGGTAACAGAGAGTTTGCAAGCCCATCTCGGTGAGACCGAGATCCCATCGGTGAGACCGAACTGATTAGGGTTTGGCAGTGGCTTATGACAAGTGAAACTCGGTGGCGCCGGATAGGAAGAATCGGTAGGACCGAGTTTGGCTTAGGGTTTAGGTCATATGTGGAAGTGGGAAAGTAGTTGAGGATTTTGGAGCATATCATTAAGCACATGAAGCAAGAGGCTCATTAAGCAACACCTCATCCCTCCTTGATAGTATTGGCTTTTCCTATGGACTCAATGTGATCTTGGATCACTAAAATGTAAAAGTGAAGAGTCTTGAGCTTGAAGCTTTAGCCAATCCCTTGTCCTTAGCATCTTGAAGGAGTTCCCACAACCTTTAGTCCATGCCACTCCATTGTTGAACTTATCTGAAACATGCTAGATAGAAGTGTTAGTCCAACAAGAGATATGTTGTCATCAATTATCAAAACCACCTAGGGAGCACTTGTGCTTTCAATCTCCCCCTTTTTGGTAATTGATGGCAACATACATCAAAGCTTTAGATAAAGATATAAAGAACAGCAAGTAAAGCTTTGGAAGAACATGTAGCAAGCATAGGCTCCCCCTACATGTATGCACTCATGTAAATATGAAATATAGAGGCATGTGAGAGCATAATCATGACAGAGTAGGCAATGTGTTACATGTATCTTGGCCATATGCATCAGAGCAAAAAATTATCAAGAAAAATACCTTCATGCTCATGAGTCCTTCTTGCAAACAGTATGTACATAAGCAAGAACTCCTCATACTCATGATTTTGATGCGTATACTTACCTTGTGGTCTCGAGTTGGCTTAGGATGGAATGAACCTGCACAAACAAGGTTAGATAACACAGATACGTCCACTAGCCAGAGCAAACAAAAGAAACCACAAGAATGCCAAGACTGGGATGACATGTAGAGAGTGAGTACAAGGTACCACATTGGATTCAACATGTCCCCAAGAATAAAGATATGCAATGAATTTGGCTGATTTCTTTTCCCGTAGGTGTCTTGCTCCCCCTGAATCTTACATGGGATATTGGGAGAAGATAGGAAACAGAAAATCAGAGCTGAAGGATATGAATAGAACTTAATTCAAATGAGTTCATATGAACATGTCTTTCCCCCCAAAAAGACATGTGGCATCTCTCCTCTTGAACATCAAGCATCTGGGATCCTTGAGACTTTCTCTCCCCCTTGAGGTCTCTCTCTCCCCCTTAATACTTTCTCTCTTGTAGGTTTGGTCCTTGAGACTGTTTCTCTCCCTGATGTGATCTCTTTCTCCTACAAGCTTTGATGTGATCTCTCTCTCCCCCTTTGACATCAATTTCCAAGAAGGTTTTTCCTGGAATCCGTCGAATAGGTTTGGTCCTTGAGATTCAGCACAAAGTAGAGGATAAAATTGTGATGCTTGTGGAGGACAAGATTCATTGAGTGGAGCTGGATCAGAAGAAATGTAGAACAAGTGGCAAACTGTTTTCCTGATTGCAAAGTCGGTGGCACCGAGTGGCATATTTCGGTGGTACCGAAAAGATTCGGTTGGACCAAGATTTGCAAGTCGGTGAAACCGAGTTTACACAGAGAAAAACACTTGTCACCTCAGCTCACTAGTCAAGAAGATCTCACAAAGATTTGCAATGAATTTGATGCAGAAATATGCAGAACAAGAACAAAAAGGAAAAGAGTGAAAGTTTCTAGATGAAGTTTTTTTTGTTTTGTTTGAGAAAAGAAGGAAACAAATATGCAAGGGACCAATGCAATAACTCAGAAAAGAACACAAGAGAACTTCATCTAGAATTGGGCGGTGACATAGTCACCTATGTTAGAGTACATTGACTTAGGAGTCAAGTGAGGACACTTGATCATAGGTCATACTCATCGTTTAAGCTCAAAATGGGGTTACCATTTTTCGTTTAAGCATCTTGATGTATTCACATCTTGTTGAGTTGCTTTGACTCATGTCTTGGAGTAAAGCTTCTCTAAGATGGAATAACATACCTTGGATAGTGATGTAGTTCTTGCTCATGTAGTTGAACTTGTGTGGGTGCTCAAGGTTGATGTAGTTCATCAAGAGTTGGGAGCACCACTTGGAGTTTGAGTTCATCTACCTACATGGGTTAGTTCTTGCAAGGAAGAGCACTTGTGTATCCAAAAATGACAATTATGAAGCTTAATATAGAATTTGTCAAAGGATATGTTTGAATGGTTTTGTGCTTCCTTGTCTTCAACCACTATTGTGTAGAGTCTTAGTCTTGTAGAGATTGCTCAAGATGTGAGTGAGTCGCAATCTCATGGAATTAGATTCAACCAAGCACCTACATGGGTTAGACAACATGCAAGGTGCAAATATATCCAAGACATAAGATAGTTATCATAAGAGATACATCATGGATTAGTCATAAGCTCATGTCTTGCATGTATCCAATGGAGTTTCTACTCCAAGTTCGAAGCATCAATGATGTTCAATTCTCCTCTCAACCTGCAAAACACTTTCTCATCAAGCGGTTTAGTGAATATATCCGCTAATTGCTTATCGGTGCGAACATGCTTAAGATTGATGTCACCCTTAGCAACATGATCTCGAATGAAATGATGACGAACTTCAATATGCTTAGTTCGAGAATGTTGTACAGGATTATGACCAATTTTGATAGCACTTTCATTGTCACAAAGCAGTGGAACATGTTTCACATAAATCCCATAATCTTTAAGAGTTTGGGTCATCCAAAGTAATTGAGCACAACATGAACCAGCGGCAATGTATTCCGCTTCGGCGGTGGATAAGGATACCGAGTTTTGTTTCTTGGAAGACCAAGACACAAGAGATCTACCAAGAAATTGACAAGTACCCGAAGTGGACTTTCTATCAACCTTGTCTCCGGCATAATCCGAGTCGGAATAGCCAACAAGACCAAAAGAAGACCTCTTAGGATACCAAATGCCAAAATTTGGTGTATGGATTAAATATCTCACTATCCTTTTCACAGCCTTAAGATGACAATCTTTAGGAGCAGCTTGATATCATGCACACATGCACACACTTAGCATAATATCGGGACGTGAAGCACATAGGTATAACAATGAACCAATCATAGAGAGATAAACCTTTTGATCAACAGGTTCACCATCTTTGGTCAAATCATTATGTCCACTAGTAGGCATGGGTGTAGACATACCTTTGCATTCTTGCATATTGAACTTCTTGAATAAGTCCTTGGTGTACTTTGTTTGAGAGACAAATGTACCTTCCGTAGTTTGCTTGATTTGCAACCCGAGAAAGAATTTGAGTTCACTCATCATAGACATCTCAAACTTCTCTGACATTAGCTTTCCAAACTTTTCACTAAGGAGGGGGTTAGTTGAACCAAATATGATGTCATCAACATAAATTTGGCATACAAATAGTTCTCCATTAACCCTTTTAGTAAAAAGAGTAGAATCAATTTTACCAATCTCAAAACCACTTGTAGTAAGGAACTTGGTCAAGCATTTATACCATGCTCTAGGAGCTTGTTTAAGACCATAAAGAGCTTTGTGAAGTTTGTAAACATGATTTGGTTTCTTAGGATTGACAAAGCCGGGAGGTTGTTTGACATAAACTTCCTCCTCTATTTCTCCATTTAGAAAAGCACTTTTAATGTCCATTTGGTACAAGGTGATATTATGGTGATTAGCATAGGCAAGTAAGATGCGAATGGACTCAAGTCTAGCAACGGGAGCATACGTCTCACCATAGTCCATACCTTCGACTTGTGTGTATCCTTGGGCGACGAGACGTGCTTTGTTGCGGACCACTTGTCCATCTTCATCTTGCTTGTTGCGAAACACCCATTTGGTACCAATGATGTTGTGGTTGTTGTCGGGCTTCTCAACCAATGTCCAGACTTGGTTTCTCTCAAAATTATGTAGCTCTTCATGCATAGCGTTTATCCAATCTGGATCTTCCAATGCTTCTTCAACCTTCATTGGTTCAATGCTAGAGATGAATGAATAGTTTTCACAAAAGTTAGCTAAACGAGTTTTTGAGCGAGTGATTCTCCCGGTTTGTATATCATTGAGGATTTGCTCGACGGGATGATCTTTGGCAATTCTTGCTCGAACTCGTGAGAGCTTTTGCTTGGTTCTTTGTTGAACATCTTCTTCATCTTGTTCTTCTTCTTGGCCTTCTTCATTGTTGACGTTGTCGTTCTCTTGTCGTGGTGGAGAAGGAGGTTGTTGATGTTCATCTTGACGTACTTCCTCGTTTTCTTCATCTTGCTGTGTCCCACTTGTGGATGCTTCCGTGTCGATTCTTGGTTCACCTTGTTGTGAAGTAGAAGCTTCCACTTGAACGGATGAAGTACTCTCCTTCACCTCCGTTGGACGAATTTTGCCAATGGACAAGTCTTGGATTGCTTCTGAAGGGTCTTTGTCTCCTACATCAATTGGCAATTGCTCTACTTGCGAGCCATTGGATTCATCAAACTTCACATCTACCGTCTCTTCAACCTTTCGGGTGAAATTGTTGTAGACACGGTAAGTGTGAGAGTTTGATCCATAACCAAGTAGAAAACCTTCATGAGATTTAGGAGCAAACTTTGAACGATGATGCTTATCAAGAATGTAGCACTTTGAGCCGAATACTCGAAAGTATCCAACTTGAGGCTTGTTACCGGTGAGGAGCTCGTATGCCGTCTTGCCGAGTAGCTTGTGAAGATATAAGCGATTTTTTGCGTGACAAGCTGTCTCAACTGCTTCTGCCCAAAAGTGCTTTGGTGTCTTGTATTCATCAAGCATTGTTCTTGCCATTTCGATGAGAGTCCGGTTCTTCCTCTCAACAACTCCATTTTGTTGAGGTGTGTATGTAGCCGAGAACTCGTGTGAAATCCCTTCTTCGTCAAGAAAGGTGTCCACATTTGCGTTCTTGAATTCCGTTCCGTTGTCACTTCGAACCTTCTTGATCTTCACATCAAACTGATTTTGGGCTTTCCTAGCGAAGTTTCTGAAGATCTTCTGGACCTGCGACTTGTCATTAAGAAAGAACACCCACGTAAATCTTGAAAAATCATCAACTATAACTAGACCAAAAGAATTTCCACCGAGACTCTTGTAGGCATTGGGACCAAAAAGATCCATGTGAAGAAGCTCGAGTGGCCTCCTTGTGGTCATAATGTTCTTCACAGGATGTCTTCCTCCAACCTGTTTACCTGCTTGACAAGCACTGCAAAGTCTATCCTTATCAAATATGACATCGTTAACTCCAAGGATATGATTTCCTTTAATAAGCTTGTCAAGGTTTCTCATGCCAACGTGACCTAGTCGTCTATGCCACAACCAACCTTTTGAGGATTTAGCAACAAAGCAAGTTTAAGGTTGTGCCTTTTTAGAGAAATCGACAATGTAAAGATCACCTCTACGCATACCTGTAAAGACCATTTTATGATTGTCACGACGAAATACTTGGCAATCTACCTCAGTAAATAGGACATTCAAACCGAAATCAGCAAGTCTAGATACTGAAAGTAAGTTGTAGCCAAGAGATTCAACGAGCATGACATTTTGAATGGAACTATCATGTGAGATGGCCACCTTACCAAGGCCAACCACTTTACCCTTTGAATTATCACCAAAGGTGACATATTTTCGAGGGCCGTTGTTTTCAGCAAGCTCACGAAACATCTCTTCATCTCCGGTCATATGATCAGTGCATCCACTATCAAGAACCCATTCCTTTCCTCCTGATTCATATCCCCGAAGATTTGCCATAAGACCAAAATGTCTCATTGCATCATCAAGATCGGAGTCACTATCATCATCATCATAATATTCGTGTTCATCATGATCTTGTGACTCATCATTTCCTAGAGAGGGTAATTCATTAGATAAATGATCAAAGTGGTTACTTTTATGAATTCTTATAGCTTTGAGTATGATATCATTAATGATTCCAACATCTCCTTTAGCATGCTTAAGATTGGCAAGTTCAAGAAGACATTTACCAAAACTAGGATCACTAGAGTTCATCTTACTCAAGGCAATAGATTTATGGAGAATTTCATCCAAAGTTTTCAAGGAATGATTGGGAAACCGTTCCTCAAGAAATTTCCATATAGTATAGGCGCAATTTTGAGTAGGCAAACTAGCAATCAAATCTTTGGGCAATCCTCTAATGATGAGCTCAATGGTTCTAAGATTGCGAATCATGTCAATATCTTCATCTAGGGTAGGATGCAAGGGATCAATATGGGGTGCACAAGGGCTAGCAATATACTTGTTCAAATGATATTGATTGAAGATTACAAGCATCTCATTTTTCCACTCATGAAAATACTTTCCATCAAGAATAGGCACTCTATGTCTAAGACTCCCTAGAGTAGACACATCCATCTTCCTCCAATGGTGATTAAACCAAGGCAATGGAGACCAAGGCTCTGATACCACTTGTAGGATCTAGAAGTAGATGTGTCTAGAGGGGGGTGATTAGACACTTAGTGCTAAAGTTGCAATTTTTTAAGCTTTTACAGTTTAAGTGGAGTTTAGGTACAATTTCAATACACACAATACATATCAAGCAAGCATGCAAAGAGTATATGAGCAGCGGAATGTAAAGCATGCAACTTGCAAGAATGTAAAGGGAAGGGTTTGGAGAGATCAAACGCAATTGGAGACACGGATGTTTTTCCCGTGGTTCGGATAGGTGGTGCTATCCTACATCCACGTTGATGGAGACTTCAACCCACGAAGGGTAACGGTTGCGCGAGTCCACACAGGGCTCCACCCAAGGGCAACGGTTGCGCGAGTCCACACAGGGCTCCACCCACGAAGGGTCCACGAAGAAGCAACCACCCACAAAGGGTCCACGAAGAAGCAACCTTGTCTATCCCACCATGGCCATAGCCCACGAAGGACTTGCCTCACTAGCGGTAGATCTTCACGAAGTAGGCAATCTCCTTGCCCTTACAAACTCCTTGGTTCAACTCCACAATCTTGTCGGAGGCTCCCAAGTGACACCTAGCCAATCTAGGAGACACCACTCTCCAAGAAGTAACAAATGGTGTGTAGGTAATGAACTCCTTGCTCTTGTGCTTCAAATGATAGTCTCCCCAACACTCAACTCTCTCTCATAGGATTTGGATTTGGTGGAAAGAAGATTTGAGTGGAAAGCAACTTGGGAAGTCTAGAGATCAAGATTCATAAGGTAGGAATGGAATGTCTTGGTCTCAACACATGAGTAGGTGGTTCTCTCTCAGAACAAATGAGTTGGAATGTTGTGTGTGTTCTGATGGCTCTCTCTTGGAATGAGAAGGAGGTGGAGCGGTATATATAGCCTCCACACAAAATCCAACCGTTACACAGTTTTCCAATCTCGGTGGGACCGAATCAATAAACTCGGTCGGACCGAAAATGTAAACCTAGTGACCGTTAGTGATTTCGGTGGGACCGACTGGATCAACTCGGTGGGACCGATGTGCTAGGGTTAGGGTAAATCCAAAACTCGGTTTGACCGATTACTCAAACTCGGTGGGACCGATTTGGGTAATAAGTGAAACTGAGATTTGGTCAAGCAAACTCGGTGGGACCGATTGCATATCTCGGTGGTACCGAGAATATTGCAATGGGTAACAGAGAGTTTGCAAGCCCATCTCGGTGAGACCGAGATCCCATCGGTGAGACCGAACTGATTAGGGTTTGGCAGTGGCTTATGACAAGTGAAACTCGGTGGCGCCGGATAGGAAGAATCGGTAGGACCGAGTTTGGCTTAGGGTTTAGGTCATATGTGGAAGTGGGAAAGTAGTTGAGGATTTTGGAGCATATCATTAAGCACATGAAGCAAGAGGCTCATTAAGCAACACCTCATCCCTCCTTGATAGTATTGGCTTTTCCTATGGACTCAATGTGATCTTGGATCACTAAAATGTAAAAGTGAAGAGTCTTGAGCTTGAAGCTTTAGCCAATCCCTTGTCCTTAGCATCTTGAAGGAGTTCCCACAACCTTTAGTCCATGCCACTCCATTGTTGAACTTATCTGAAACATGCTAGATAGAAGTGTTAGTCCAACAAGAGATATGTTGTCATCAATTATCAAAACCACCTAGGGAGCACTTGTGCTTTCAATCTCCCCCTTTTTGGTAATTGATGGCAACATACATCAAAGCTTTAGATAAAGATATAAAGAACAGCAAGTAAAGCTTTGGAAGAACATGTAGCAAGCATAGGCTCCCCCTACATGTATGCACTCATGTAAATATGAAATATAGAGGCATGTGAGAGCATAATCATGACAGAGTAGGCAATGTGTTACATGTATCTTGGCCATATGCATCAGAGCAAAAAATTATCAAGAAAAATACCTTCATGCTCATGAGTCCTTCTTGCAAACAGTATGTACATAAGCAAGAACTCCTCATACTCATGATTTTGATGCGTATACTTACCTTGTGGTCTCGAGTTGGCTTAGGATGGAATGAACCTGCACAAACAAGGTTAGATAACACAGATACGTCCACTAGCCAGAGCAAACAAAAGAAACCACAAGAATGCCAAGACTGGGATGACATGTAGAGAGTGAGTACAAGGTACCACATTGGATTCAACATGTCCCCAAGAATAAAGATATGCAATGAATTTGGCTGATTTCTTTTCCCGTAGGTGTCTTGCTCCCCCTGAATCTTACATGGGATATTGGGAGAAGATAGGAAACAGAAAATCAGAGCTGAAGGATATGAATAGAACTTAATTCAAATGAGTTCATATGAACATGTCTTTCCCCCCAAAAAGACATGTGGCATCTCTCCTCTTGAACATCAAGCATCTGGGATCCTTGAGACTTTCTCTCCCCCTTGAGGTCTCTCTCTCCCCCTTAATACTTTCTCTCTTGTAGGTTTGGTCCTTGAGACTGTTTCTCTCCCTGATGTGATCTCTTTCTCCTACAAGCTTTGATGTGATCTCTCTCTCCCCCTTTGACATCAATTTCCAAGAAGGTTTTTCCTGGAATCCGTCGAATAGGTTTGGTCCTTGAGATTCAGCACAAAGTAGAGGATAAAATTGTGATGCTTGTGGAGGACAAGATTCATTGAGTGGAGCTGGATCAGAAGAAATGTAGAACAAGTGGCAAACTGTTTTCCTGATTGCAAAGTCGGTGGCACCGAGTGGCATATTTCGGTGGTACCGAAAAGATTCGGTTGGACCAAGATTTGCAAGTCGGTGAAACCGAGTTTACACAAAGAAAAACACTTGTCACCTCAGCTCACTAGTCAAGAAGATCTCACAAAGATTTGCAATGAATTTGATGCAGAAATATGCAGAACAAGAACAAAAAGGAAAAGAGTGAAAGTTTCTAGATGAAGTTTTTTTTGTTTTGTTTGAGAAAAGAAGGAAACAAATATGCAAGGGACCAATGCAATAACTCAGAAAAGAACACAAGAGAACTTCATCTAGAATTGGGCGGTGACATAGTCACCTATGTTAGAGTACATTGACTTAGGAGTCAAGTGAGGACACTTGATCATAGGTCATACTCATCGTTTAAGCTCAAAATGGGGTTACCATTTTTCGTTTAAGCATCTTGATGTATTCACATCTTGTTGAGTTGCTTTGACTCATGTCTTGGAGTAAAGCTTCTCTAAGATGGAATAACATACCTTGGATAGTGATGTAGTTCTTGCTCATGTAGTTGAACTTGTGTGGGTGCTCAAGGTTGATGTAGTTCATCAAGAGTTGGGAGCACCACTTGGAGTTTGAGTTCATCTACCTACATGGGTTAGTTCTTGCAAGGAAGAGCACTTGTGTATCCAAAAATGACAATTATGAAGCTTAATATAGAATTTGTCAAAGGATATGTTTGAATGGTTTTGTGCTTCCTTGTCTTCAACCACTATTGTGTAGAGTCTTAGTCTTGTAGAGATTGCTCAAGATGTGAGTGAGTCGCAATCTCATGGAATTAGATTCAACCAAGCACCTACATGGGTTAGACAACATGCAAGGTGCAAATATATCCAAGACATAAGATAGTTATCATAAGAGATACATCATGGATTAGTCATAAGCTCATGTCTTGCATGTATCCAATGGAGTTTCTACTCCAAGTTCGAAGCATCAATGATGTTCAATTCTCCTCTCAACCTGCAAAACACTTTCTCATCAAGCGGTTTAGTGAATATATCCGCTAATTGCTTATCGGTGCGAACATGCTTAAGATTGATGTCACCCTTAGCAACATGATCTCGAATGAAATGATGACGAACTTCAATATGCTTAGTTCGAGAATGTTGTACAGGATTATGACCAATTTTGATAGCACTTTCATTGTCACAAAGCAGTGGAACATGTTTCACATAAATCCCATAATCTTTAAGAGTTTGGGTCATCCAAAGTAATTGAGCACAACATGAACCAGCGGCAATGTATTCCGCTTCGGCGGTGGATAAGGATACCGAGTTTTGTTTCTTGGAAGACCAAGACACAAGAGATCTACCAAGAAATTGACAAGTACCCAAAGTGGACTTTCTATCAACCTTGTCTCCGGCATAATCCGAGTCGGAATAGCCAACAAGACCAAAAGAAGACCTCTTAGGATACCAAATGCCAAAATTTGGTGTATGGATTAAATATCTCACTATCCTTTTCACAGCCTTAAGATGACAATCTTTAGGAGCAGCTTGATATCATGCACACATGCACACACTTAGCATAATATCGGGACGTGAAGCACATAGGTATAACAATGAACCAATCATAGAGAGATAAACCTTTTGATCAACAGGTTCACCATCTTTGGTCAAATCATTATGTCCACTAGTAGGCATGGGTGTAGACATACCTTTGCATTCTTGCATATTGAACTTCTTGAATAAGTCCTTGGTGTACTTTGTTTGAGAGACAAATGTACCTTCCATAGTTTGCTTGATTTGCAACCCGAGAAAGAATTTGAGTTCACTCATCATAGACATCTCAAACTTCTCTGACATTAGCTTTCCAAACTTTTCACTAAGGAGGGGGTTAGTTGAACCAAATATGATGTCATCAACATAAATTTGGCATACAAATAGTTCTCCATTAACCCTTTTAGTAAAAAGAGTAGAATCAATTTTACCAATCTCAAAACCACTTGTAGTAAGGAACTTGGTCAAGCATTTATACCATGCTCTAGGAGCTTGTTTAAGACCATAAAGAGCTTTGTGAAGTTTGTAAACATGATTTGGTTTCTTAGGATTGACAAAGCCGGGAGGTTGTTTGACATAAACTTCCTCCTCTATTTCTCCATTTAGAAAAGCACTTTTAATGTCCATTTGGTACAAGGTGATATTATGGTGATTAGCATAGGCAAGTAAGATGCGAATGGACTCAAGTCTAGCAACGGGAGCATACGTCTCACCATAGTCCATACCTTCGACTTGTGTGTATCCTTGGGCGACGAGACGTGCTTTGTTGCGGACCACTTGTCCATCTTCATCTTGCTTGTTGCGAAACACCCATTTGGTACCAATGATGTTGTGGTTGTTGTCGGGCTTCTCAACCAATGTCCAGACTTGGTTTCTCTCAAAATTATGTAGCTCTTCATGCATAGCGTTTATCCAATCTGGATCTTCCAATGCTTCTTCAACCTTCATTGGTTCAATGCTAGAGATGAATGAATAGTTTTCACAAAAGTTAGCTAAACGAGTTTTTGAGCGAGTGATTCTCCCGGTTTGTATATCATTGAGGATTTGCTCGACGGGATGATCTTTGGCAATTCTTGCTCGAACTCGTGAGAGCTTTTGCTTGGGTCTTTGTTGAACATCTTCTTCATCTTGTTCTTCTTCTTGGCCTTCTTCATTGTTGACGTTGTCGTTCTCTTGTCGTGGTGGAGAAGGAGGTTGTTGATGTTCATCTTGACGTACTTCCTCGTTTTCTTCATCTTGCTGTGTCCCACTTGTGGATGCTTCCGTGTCGATTCTTGGTTCACCTTGTTGTGAAGTAGAAGCTTCCACTTGAACGGATGAAGTACTCTCCTTCACCTCCGTTGGACGAATTTTGCCAATGGACAAGTCTTGGATTGCTTCTGAAGGGTCTTTGTCTCCTACATCAATTGGCAATTGCTCTACTTGCGAGCCATTGGATTCATCAAACTTCACATCTACCGTCTCTTCAACCTTTCGGGTGAAATTGTTGTAGACACGGTAAGTGTGAGAGTTTGATCCATAACCAAGTAGAAAACCTTCATGAGATTTAGGAGCAAACTTTGAACGACGATGCTTATCAAGAATGTAGCACTTTGAGCCGAATACTCGAAAGTATCCAACTTGAGGCTTGTTACCGGTGAGGAGCTCGTATGCCGTCTTGCCGAGTAGCTTGTGAAGATATAAGCGATTTTTTGCGTGACAAGCTGTCTCAACTGCTTCTGCCCAAAAGTGCTTTGGTGTCTTGTATTCATCAAGCATTGTTCTTGCCATTTCGATGAGAGTCCGGTTCTTCCTCTCAACAACTCCATTTTGTTGAGGTGTGTATGTAGCCGAGAACTCGTGTGAAATCCCTTCTTCGTCAAGAAAGGTGTCCACATTTGCGTTCTTGAATTCCGTTCCGTTGTCACTTCGAACCTTCTTGATCTTCACATCAAACTGATTTTGGGCTTTCCTAGCGAAGTTTCTGAAGATCTTCTGGACCTGCGACTTGTCATTAAGAAAGAACACCCACGTAAATCTTGAAAAATCATCAACTATAACTAGACCAAAAGAATTTCCACCGAGACTCTTGTAGGCATTGGGACCAAAAAGATCCATGTGAAGAAGCTCGAGTGGCCTCCTTGTGGTCATAATGTTCTTCACAGGATGTCTTCCTCCAACCTGTTTACCTGCTTGACAAGCACTGCAAAGTCTATCCTTATCAAATATGACATCGTTAACTCCAAGGATATGATTTCCTTTAATAAGCTTGTCAAGGTTTCTCATGCCAACGTGACCTAGTCGTCTATGCCACAACCAACCTTTTGAGGATTTAGCAACAAAGCAAGTTTAAGGTTGTGCCTTTTTAGAGAAATCGACAATGTAAAGATCACCTCTACGCATACCTGTAAAGACCATTTTATGATTGTCACGACGAAATACTTGGCAATCTACCTCAGTAAATAGGACATTCAAACCGAAATCAGCAAGTCTAGATACTGAAAGTAAGTTGTAGCCAAGAGATTCAACGAGCATGACATTTTGAATGGAACTATCATGTGAGATGGCCACCTTACCAAGGCCAACCACTTTACCCTTTGAATTATCACCAAAGGTGACATATTTTCGAGGGCCGTTGTTTTCAGCAAGCTCACGAAACATCTCTTCATCTCCGGTCATATGATCAGTGCATCCACTATCAAGAACCCATTCCTTTCCTCCTGATTCATATCCCCGAAGATTTGCCATAAGACCAAAATGTCTCATTGCATCATCAAGATCGGAGTCACTATCATCATCATCATAATATTCGTGTTCATCATGATCTTGTGACTCATCATTTCCTAGAGAGGGTAATTCATTAGATAAATGATCAAAGTGGTTACTTTTATGAATTCTTATAGCTTTGAGTATGATATCATTAATGATTCCAACATCTCCTTTAGCATGCTTAAGATTGGCAAGTTCAAGAAGACATTTACCAAAACTAGGATCACTAGAGTTCATCTTACTCAAGGCAATAGATTTATGGAGAATTTCATCCAAAGTTTTCAAGGAATGATTGGGAAACCGTTCCTCAAGAAATTTCCATATAGTATAGGCGCAATTTTGAGTAGGCAAACTAGCAATCAAATCTTTGGGCAATCCTCTAATGATGAGCTCAATGGTTCTAAGATTGCGAATCATGTCAATATCTTCATCTAGGGTAGGATGCAAGGGATCAATATGGGGTGCACAAGGGCTAGCAATATACTTGTTCAAATGATATTGATTGAAGATTACAAGCATCTCATTTTTCCACTCATGAAAATACTTTCCATCAAGAATAGGCACTCTATGTCTAAGACTCCCTAGAGTAGACACATCCATCTTCCTCCAATGGTGATTAAACCAAGGCAATGGAGACCAAGGCTCTGATACCACTTGTAGGATCTAGAAGTAGATGTGTCTAGAGGGGGGTGATTAGACACTTAGTGCTAAAGTTGCAATTTTTTAAGCTTTTACAGTTTAAGTGGAGTTTAGGTACAATTTCAATACACACAATACATATCAAGCAAGCATGCAAAGAGTATATGAGCAGCGGAATGTAAAGCATGCAACTTGCAAGAATGTAAAGGGAAGGGTTTGGAGAGATCAAACGCAATTGGAGACACGGATGTTTTTCCCGTGGTTCGGATAGGTGGTGCTATCCTACATCCACGTTGATGGAGACTTCAACCCACGAAGGGTAACGGTTGCGCGAGTCCACACAGGGCTCCACCCAAGGGCAACGGTTGCGCGAGTCCACACAGGGCTCCACCCACGAAGGGTCCACGAAGAAGCAACCACCCACAAAGGGTCCACGAAGAAGCAACCTTGTCTATCCCACCATGGCCATAGCCCACGAAGGACTTGCCTCACTAGCGGTAGATCTTCACGAAGTAGGCAATCTCCTTGCCCTTACAAACTCCTTGGTTCAACTCCACAATCTTGTCGGAGGCTCCCAAGTGACACCTAGCCAATCTAGGAGACACCACTCTCCAAGAAGTAACAAATGGTGTGTAGGTAATGAACTCCTTGCTCTTGTGCTTCAAATGATAGTCTCCCCAACACTCAACTCTCTCTCATAGGATTTGGATTTGGTGGAAAGAAGATTTGAGTGGAAAGCAACTTGGGAAGTCTAGAGATCAAGATTCATAAGGTAGGAATGGAATGTCTTGGTCTCAACACATGAGTAGGTGGTTCTCTCTCAGAACAAATGAGTTGGAATGTTGTGTGTGTTCTGATGGCTCTCTCTTGGAATGAGAAGGAGGTGGAGCGGTATATATAGCCTCCACACAAAATCCAACCGTTACACAGTTTTCCAATCTCGGTGGGACCGAATCAATAAACTCGGTCGGACCGAAAATGTAAACCTAGTGACCGTTAGTGATTTCGGTGGGACCGACTGGATCAACTCGGTGGGACCGATGTGCTAGGGTTAGGGTAAATCCAAAACTCGGTTTGACCGATTACTCAAACTCGGTGGGACCGATTTGGGTAATAAGTGAAACTGAGATTTGGTCAAGCAAACTCGGTGGGACCGATTGCATATCTCGGTGGTACCGAGAATATTGCAATGGGTAACAGAGAGTTTGCAAGCCCATCTCGGTGAGACCGAGATCCCATCGGTGAGACCGAACTGATTAGGGTTTGGCAGTGGCTTATGACAAGTGAAACTCGGTGGCGCCGGATAGGAAGAATCGGTAGGACCGAGTTTGGCTTAGGGTTTAGGTCATATGTGGAAGTGGGAAAGTAGTTGAGGATTTTGGAGCATATCATTAAGCACATGAAGCAAGAGGCTCATTAAGCAACACCTCATCCCTCCTTGATAGTATTGGCTTTTCCTATGGACTCAATGTGATCTTGGATCACTAAAATGTAAAAGTGAAGAGTCTTGAGCTTGAAGCTTTAGCCAATCCCTTGTCCTTAGCATCTTGAAGGAGTTCCCACAACCTTTAGTCCATGCCACTCCATTATTGAACTTATATGAAACATGCTAGATAGAAGTGTTAGTCCAACAAGAGATATGTTGTCATCAATTATCAAAACCACCTAGGGAGCACTTGTGCTTTCACCCCCTCAGCGGCATGGATGGTCGTCGTCAACCGCTTCCTTGCACCAACGCCGGTCGCCTCCTCCCGCTAGTTGACTCGCTCCGAAGACCAGAACATTTTGGCCTTCCTTGAAGCTAGGCCAACGTCCAGGAGTACGCCAACAACGGCGCAAGACGCCGCCGTCGCCATCAGTCAGTGGCCCGACGACACACAGAGCACGGCAGAGGAGCCGCTTCCCACCGCGAGACGCCGCCGCCGCCGCGTAATCTAAATTTGCCATGAAAAACATTCGGATTGCCATGCTTAAAATCCAAATGTTTATCATTTCCATTTATTTTATATCGATCGTCATATAATTTAAAGTCGGAGTCAGACTGAACGAAATGTATGGTTTGATCGATTGAATGTTCTGCTAGAGCTGTATCAAATTAAATATAAAACGTCATCAAGCCACATGTATTCCTTGTCATCCAACGACCTAGACTGCTTCAATGTCAAGCGCTCAACACGTTTAGCGTGCAGTTAATTTCATGCCAAAAATAGTGCTAATCACATGACAACACACAAATAAGATCCTAGTAGTTAATATCCGCATGCACTTAATATACTTCCAAATTAACGTGCATTGCACGTACACACTGACTAGTGCTGCTAGTACGTGAAACTGGTGCCGTGACTTGTGAACGTGTCCAGATATGGTCAACGGCAACATCGCTCGTGAGTTCTTCATGTTTGCCCGTGCGTCTAAACGCAGAAGGGGAGGAAAGAGAGAGCACACATGGAACCCACCAGTAAGTGAAGGCGAATAGTACTAAAAATAATATTACATGTTATCCATTAATTAGGCTATGGTAATATAAAAACATTATGTGAACAAAGGGGGTACAACAAACATTGCTATTCTACGTATGTTGCCTATTGACATGTGGCTTGAAGGCCCGGTCGCATGTTCGATCATCGCCCTTTATTTTTTAATTTGTATATGGGTCCAAATTTGTTTCATGACATGTGGGCCCCTCGGTGTGTAGTTTGTAGCACTTTAATTTGTGGGTTGAAATTTGTTCCATTCCAAGTGGACTATCGGTGTGTAGTTTTGTAGCTTATTTATAGTAATTAAAGAGGACAACATAGTTTTTTCAATAATACCATGGTGCGACGTTGAAGGCGAGAAAGGACGTGCGAGAGAGCGATGACCGAGCCAGAGGGAAATCAACTAGGGGAGTTGAGTGGGTTGCAACGGTGTTTGGAGTAGTTGTGGGCCGAATGCTACGAAAATATAATCTAAACCGACCGGAACAAATGCCTACACAAATTAATCCAAGGTTGGAGTGCCCCTCGCAATGTAAATAGCTCCGGCTTTGCGAGGGATGGAGAGGTAGTAGCTTCAACGCGTGGAAGATACGGTGTGAGAAAGCAAGGTCAATCGAGAGACATATAGATAGAGAGACAAAGTGAGTGTGGTCCGACATTCATTGAACAAATATATGTGCTCTGGAGAGATATTGTCCGATTGAGCTTTTTGGCAAGGGTGAGGGTTGTAAGATAGAGCTTGAGAGATGATCCAGTCACAGACGTGTAGATATATTTTGTGCGTGGGAGGAAGCAAGGTCAACCGATCACATAGGGTCGCCATGCAATCGAAAGAGTGAGACGGGTTGGAGAGAGTGACCTAGATAGACAATGTGCGTGAGAGAGTATACAATGTGAATGGTCGAATTGGGCTCAAACATGGGGATGTATTCTTTTTGTCCGAGAAAGAGTGAGGTCAATCGAGACATACGGAGAGAGAGAGAGAGAGAGATTGAGTGAGCGTAGCCCACCATGAGGTCGAAAGAGTGGCGGCGGCTTGGATGGACTGACCTAGATAGACAATCTGCGTGAGAGAGTATAGAGTGTGTCGATCGAGGCCCGAACAGGGCGATATATCATTTGTGTGTGAAATAAAACGAGGTTAAACGAGACTCAGATAAAGAGAGCGAGATTGAGCGAGTGTGGCCCGCCGTGCGGAAGAAAGAGTGAGACAGTCTCGAGGGAGTGACCTAGATATACAATGTGCGTGCGTGCGCATGAGAGGTTGGGGGGCTAGATAGGCAATGCATGTATTTAGCGCGAGAGGGTGAGAGGGAGAGGGGGGAGAGAGAGAGAGAGAGAGCTCGGCATGGGGTGCAATGGCGGGTGTGTGAGGTAAATACATTTGGTAACAGAGTAGAAAAATGGGTTGTGTAGTTGAGAGACTTAGAGATTGAAACATGGAGAGAAAGAATGAACGTGTGTTGGAAACCGATAGCTTCCTAAGGTGGTTAGGAGAGGAAGATTGACCGATACAGGAAGTATGTAGCGTTTGTGCGGGGGGTGGGGCTAAAAACAGCATTTGAATGTACATAGTACGAGACTTAATATCGATGTTTCAATTCAGTGTACATTGTAAGATTTGAACCGAGGACCAGGCATACGGGTAATTATTTCGAATTCGTGCCATACTAAGTTTTGAAAAGTTGACATTGACTCAGTTTGTTGTGCTATTTTGTAGGTCATATGTTTGAATCCATCCAAAAGTTTTCTCACTACCATGGTGTTCATCATATACATATGAATTTGTATTAAAAAAGTAGCGTGGATACAATGAAATGCGAAATCCACGTTAGAATTGGAGATCGCTACGTGACACACACTCTAATTCAAATAACTAACTACGTGACACACACTCTAATTCAAATAACTAATTATGTGACACACACTCTAATCCACGTTAGCGTGGGTACCGTTTCGATTTTTTTCAAATAACTCCTCATTAATTAATTTATAGTACTCCCTCTGTTCACTTTTATAAGACCTTGAAGAAATTTCAGACAATATGCAAAACAGTTCATTTTAAGTTGTCTGAAACGACTTACAAAAGTGAACGGATGGAGTATCTCGTTTCGAATGAATAATTATTGCAAGGAAAACACGGGCATGGTAATACATACAGATTCATTTGCAAATGACAGAAGATTCGCATGCATTCCCAAATGTAGGCACACCAGGCAGACCAGGGTCGTGTTGGGGTGGACGCTGCTTCAGTGCCTTAAAGGCAACTGCCTTTGGGTCACTGACATGTGGGCCAGCCACCTGTTGGGCCCACATGTCATGGACACAAAGGCAGGTGCCTTAAGGCACCGAAGCATAGTCCTGTCGGGGTGGTCGCGTGTGTCGGACGGATGCGTAGCACCCAGCCACCCACCCCCCCCCCCAAAAAGGACGACGACAATATAAGTTCGCGCTTCCACGTTTAGGATTGAAATATCTGGCGGCCCCAATTCTAGCCCTGCAAAATCTCTCTTCTCCACCATCCCCTTCCGCGCCCAGATTGCTCAAATCCCTAATTCGCCGCCAACCCTCGAATCGCCCCTCGTCTCGTCTCTTTCCCCACCGTTCCCCACCTCTGTGCCGGACGACGACGAAGACGATGGTCGCGCTTCACCACCGCACCGGAGCTACCTCATCTACGCCCTCGTCCACCTCACCGGGTGGTCCACCCACAACGTTGGCCGCCGCAAGTGACATGCCTCACAGACACTGAGTTCCACCGCATCAGGTGCGCTTCACCGACGCCGTCTCCCAGCTCACCGGGGCTACTTCACCGAGCACATCGTCGCACCTCTGCCCCCCAAGGCTGTTGGGGCTTCACCAACGGTCTCGTCCACCGCATCGTAGCGCTCCACTGCCACTCAAGATCTACATCCGTGCGCGGCCAGCCAGCGCATCACCCTCAACGGCTCTGAAGTGACCCGCACTCTAGCTAGGCGAGCATGCCCAAACGTCGGCCCGAACTAGGTATCCACACATCACTCCCTTGTGCATTGTTTCGACGATGTTTGGATATCCTTTCACTGCTCTCTTAGCTTACACGCCTATGCAACTCTGACTTTAACTCTTATTTCTTCTGGAGATATCATCTAAAACAAGCAAATCCATTTTTAGCGAAGCATGACGGCGCTACGGGATCTGGTACACATCCTGCACACCCATATAACCTTGTAAGTATCTGTCCTCCGGTACAACATCAAGGTCGATTCCTCTTATTTGATCAACCATTTGCCGTGTCAAAAATGCAGAGGTGGATGCAAGGAGCACAAGGCATGCACATCCAAGCAAGTGGTAACATGGACTTGTACATGGAACATCCCAAGCGCAAGCAGAGCTGCAGTGAGCCTGTACAACGAGCTAGCGTAAGTCCCTGCATTTCATTTAATTCGTACTGGCATTCATGTATGATTTGTGTGCAGTGGTTGATCCACGAATTCAAGTTACCAGGGGCGAACATTTAACTTAAAAAATACGAAGGCACTTGCACTCCAGAAATCAACATAACTTGAGAAATGTGAAGCTACATGCACTTTGAAAACCAGCTAATGATCCAAAGTAGTTCAGATTATAAACACTAAATGATGCAAGCACCAAAAAACACAAAATGCAACATGGTGTACAAGGACTACAAACATGGTCTGTACCTGCTTGAATTATTCGTTCTCTGGCTGAAAATATTGAAGTGTAATTGCACGTATAACCAGTGTGCAAAATGCATATCAATATATCTATCCTACACAAGTATGCCAATAGTTTCAAACAACAGATTAGAAAAGTATTTATGCTATGTTGTCATGATATGGGGACTTTCTGGTAGATGGCCTCGACGTTTCCTCAAGCTATGAAAATGCACTATAATTTGCTTGTCATCAATGCCTGCAAATCTCTGTCTCTCTCAACATAGTAGATCATCATTAGACACTAAATCCTTCAATGAGCTTGCAAAATGCTTGCATTAGATCCCTCATTAGACACTATATGTTCATAACTAGGAGCATGTAAAATGTTTGCATCAAATCCTTCATTAGCGGTCTGTTCATTAGACACTTCAGGCTCAAGAACAACATGAGATTGTATGTTTGCACCGGAAACTTGATTAGATACATCAGATTCAGTCAGTTCAGTATTGATTGGGGGAGTTATAAAATAAATAGAAATTGGTTTCATTTTCTCATAGATTCCCTACATACAAGCAGTTTTACAACACCGTCAGGTTTAACTATTGGCCAGAAATTGAAGAGTTGAATTAGATATAATCAGGGATGTGATGTACCTGCTCGTTGCGCATGCTACTCTTGCAAGCTGCGACTGTCCATTTGCGTAAGCTCGATGCCATGCCCATGTTGTCGCCGCTGCCTCGCACGCAGGCTACACCCAGGGTTGGATCTTCATCTTCTTGTCCTTCCATTCGCTTGAAACCCGGAGACCGCCCTCCAACGAGGGCGCGAGGAAGTGTTGTGTTGGTCTGTCCAGCGGCGGCTAGGTTAGGAGCGAACCAGACTGGAGGCTGGAACGAATGAATTGGGATTTTTCCTGCTGTCGATCGATATGGGAGGCGCTCATTTGGGCTGCGGGCCTGCTATAGGGCCTGCCTTGCAGTTATGTTATTGGCCCATCCAAATTGAAACATTTTTCTTCATTTGTTACATTTCCTGCTTGTGCGTTGGGACGAACAAAACTAGCATGGGCCAACCTGGACGACTCAAACTAGGTGCACACTTTCCAGCCACCTGAGGCGGCCGCCCATACCATCCCCTATGGTGGCGTCGCCCCTTTTTGCGTGTATGATTGGATAGTGAAAAATATTCCCGTGGCACTTTTGATTTACCCACAGAATGGTTGAATTGCTTGTTTCTATGAACTGAGTTCGCCAATAATGTGAAGGATGCCAGTCTTTTCATCCTATTGTAGATTGCTTAGATCTCGATATGCCAAAAGTAATCGCATGAAATGTATAGTAAAAGCCAGTGTGATGTGTTTGGCTACAACTAGTCTGACTACACGTCCTCATATAACATATCAAGGACGCACCATCTTACCAGATTAACCATTCGACTTACCCATGCAGTGTGGGAAGAAAGAAGTATTGGGACTTCATATCCAAGAAATTGATGCCATGGACTCCTTTGTACAACCTTGTAAGCGAAAAAGAAGTTGCAGTGTGCCTGTACAAAGAACTAGCGTAAGTTCAGTTACCTGCTTCTCGGAATTTTAGTTAGCCACTTATTGCAAAATTGTTGAATTACGTTGCTTGGCTTAATTTAGTTTGCTACTGATTACATAATGGCATAGCCTGTTAATCATATTGTAGACTACGCCTATCTATGTGTTTGATACTTACTGTTAAGAATTACCTGTTTGCCTTAACTTAAATATCTACTTGTTTGTTTAACTGCTTTGCTGCTGCAACAGCGGGTTACAATGATGTTAATAACTACTTTTCAGCATCCAATTGAAACTCTTGTTTGTTTAACTGGTTTGTTGTTATAACTCCCAGTTGAGATGTTTTGCTAACTTCAACTTTTCTGAATCCAATCGGAACTTTAATGGCAAAACAGGTTAGCCCAAGATCAAAGAGCGAGGTCCCCATGGACGTTGCATCATCCCACAGCAGTGGCACCGGCCCAATCATGCATTATGAATTGCCAACTGCTGATGCTCTACAGGCTAAACTAGTGGTAGAAAGAGATTCTGCTTCTACACTTAGAGATGAAGTTGACATGTTGAGGAAGCAAACAACACAATCACAAGCAGTACTCAAGACAACCATTAAATATTTGGTGGATTTCAAAATGAAGCAAGCTGAGACTGACCAGATTGTTAAGGTCCTGAAGGAAAAAAGGAAATTAAATTCCTACTTGGTAAATCATAGGTGAAATGTTCTTTCCATAGTTGAATAACCTTTGTGTTGTCTGTTCATGTAATCAATCAAACCATTTGCTTTAGAGATCATGTAATAATTGTTTTTTTGGTTTGTAATTTTATTTGAGCACAAGTCTGTATTAATTGATAAGACTCAGAGACATTTCATTTGGATTGTTGTGCCAGACCTACAAATATGTCAATCGGGCTGAATGTGCATTCAACAATAGTAGTAGTATAGATGGACCATAAGTGGCACGCATCGGAAAGGGCCAAGATGCTGGCTAAAAAAGGATGTTGTTGTAGCCAAAAAAAGTACAGCGGCCTGGCTTATGTATGTTAGTTGATATTATCGATCCATATACTCTATAAGTGTTTATATGTCTGTTAGTTCTGTACATTCTTGGTTGATTGACTCGGTATTTGAATCTTGATACATCGCTTGTGTACATATCTAAATGGGAGTACACATTATGTTGTGTGTGACATTTGAGTTGGACATGAAGTGTTCCAAATATTCGAATTCACCTTAAACTGGATTCTAGTTTCTGAATTTGAGTATCAGCATTTGTAAACCATATTCATATATGACAGTGGAATACATCTTTGTCGTCCTTTTGAAGATATATAAAAACACATAGAATGATTTATAAAGATTCATATAGGAATACAAAATGGATTTGAATTTAGTTGCCAGGGTAAACGTGGATGCTTATTGTCCCAAAATTCGAAAGAAGCAGCAAAATGTCCACTCCCATGTCGGCTGCCCGAAGCCAAGTGTTTGGGAGATGGAAATTACTGTCTACCCATTACACAGACAATCCATCGGCCCGATTTCCGCTGCTCTAAATAGGGGTAGGTTAGTAACTTCAATTAGACGTGACACGACCGCCTCTGCGCCCATTCCGACACAGTGGGTGTCAAACATGGGCAGCAAAACTCATCTGATTCAAGATCGTCCGAAAGACCTCTGTTTATCCCTCCATTCCCCATTCATACACGGTGGGAGGCAAAACAAACTCGACTCGGCCGAAATTGATGTAGGCAAATATTTTCAATAGGGGCGGGTTTATAACTTCACTCAGACGTGACACAACCGCCCTACCTGTCAGCCTCGTTCATACACCATGGGCGCCAACCATGGGCACCAACCACCCTCTCCTCGCCCGAAATCGCTCTGGGTAAATATTGGCGAGATGCGAGATTACCGTCCTATCCCCAACCGACGAGACGTCCAAATTTTAAACGGGGGCTAAGTTCGTAACTTTGCCATATTTCAGACAGGGGCGTCCCAAAAACATGGTTCCCCGTACCTCTCCCTCCATTTTCCCATTCATACACCGTCCGCGCTAGAACACCCCATCCCCACACCAGCCTCCGTCCGCCACCCCATCCATTGCCGCCGTCCTCCACCACATCCATCGCCACCGTCCTCCACCATGCCGGAGCACCGACCAAGACCGCGTCGTCCACTTCTAGATATGGATGTTTGTCATCCACGGCGACGGACCAATAGCCTTGCATTGCGTCCTCTCGCTTCATCGGTGTCGTCGTCCTCTTTGCCGGGGCTGCTCACATGACCTTCTCTTCCACCGCAACATGACTTATCCCCCGATGCACCCGTCTACCGTCGCAGATCTGCTTCAACGCCACCGACAGCCATCGCACCCCCGATGCCTACACGGCGCCGTAAGAGAGGTGGTACTTAATATCTCCTCAACTTTTTGATCTCAACCAGAAAATAGATCTTAACTTGGTTACTCTACTTTCTTTTCAGCTCTTAGAATTTAGTTCTTAGTTCGAAGCAAACAATGGATGCTAAATATCATTTCTCCGGTTTGCAGCTTCAAATCTGCCATGGCACAGCCATAATACGATTTAATTGATCATGCTTAGGGTTTAATTGATCATGTTGGTTCCGTGGTGGTTTCTTTAATAGAAATCGGAGGGGAAACCCTCTTTTGCTAAAAAAAATATGCTTAGAGTTTCCCCCTTTTATGATCACTATACAATCAGAATACGTGCTTCATGTCATAATAACACTGCTCCACCCATCAAGCTAAACAAGCTTAGTTGTTCAAATACGAATATGATATTATTAAAACAGAGTTGTTTAATTGGTCACCTAAATGTTCCTAAATTAGTTTCAAAAATGCATGTTTGTCGCTCGGGTGTGTATCTCTACAGGGTGCCCACGGTGGGCCGGCCCACCCTGGGATTTTGGGTTGTCCCAGGCCCCGATTCCCCTCTGTTCTACTGCACGCTTCCGATCTCTACTCGCCCCCAGCCTCCTGCCTCGCCGGCGACTTGCCGTCCCCGGACAGCATGACTCTAGGAGGAGACACGGGACTAATAGGAGGCCAGGAGCCGCTCGCCCAATAGCGTCACCGCTGCCCGGGCGCGCCGCCGTGCCTACCTTCCCAGTCCGTTTAGGGCTCAGGCATGCAGCACCCACCAGGCCAACCCGGATTATCCTGAGATACGTCCTCAACACTCAGCAGCCACTCCTCATCACCCATTTTCTAATTGATTCATTACTCAGTAGGCAGGACTGTCATTAGGGTTTGTTGTGTGCTCAGTGCTACCTACACTTAATGGTTCAGATGTATTTTGGTAATCTTTAGTACCTCTAAAGTGCATAGGGTTTTCAAAATTCCGGCCCTCGGAACAGAAACTAGTCATTTTGGATTGTTGGTCATAGTGACATTGACCCAGATTACTACTGCAAGCCAGGTTTGTTGACAATTTTACTTGTCTTTCTTACTCATTCAATATAATATCCAATTATTCACGTCGATTAGTTGCAAACAATAAGTGCTAGACAAACTTCTTCATTCAGATTTTGGACGGTCTCTTACTGCAGTTACAATTCTGCATACTTGTCCTAGTAAGCTCACAAGTAAATGATTGATTAACTATATCTATGCTTGCCTTGTCATATTTGTTGTCAATATTCTTTTAGGGTGGACCACCCTGTTTCTAAATACTGGAACCGTAGACATGAGTGAATAGTATTTCTCTATGTGATCTCTTCCATCATGTGTGGGTAATGAACACTGCATTGTATAGAAAGAAAGTGTCATTTCCACCTTTTACATAGGTTTCGATCTTTTACATGGAATACAATCTGCCTACTTGCTTTGTATCGCACTACCAACACTCCACCCTTGAAGCTAAACATTACGCCACTCATAATTGCTTAGTTTATTTGTTCAAATGTGAATTTCATATGATTCTAATGTTCCTACTTCAGTTTTGAAATGTGTGCCTACCTGTTATAGACATAAGGGGTTTGTATTTTTGTGTGTGGTCTGGTCAACACGGTTGGGGAGGTGAACTTTGCATATGCAGGGGTTTATAGGGAGACACTCTCTGAGTTGAATCCGCAATGCATTCCATAGATAATCTGACTACTTTTTATGTTTTCATGAATCTCAAATTCTGAACAGCATCATAATGATTATGAGCTTACATGCATGAAAAGAATAAAGCAGAACAATGCCATGGCTGTCAAACTTGGCATTAAGGGACTAAAATCAAGTCTGGATGCAATGCGATGCAAACGCTCTCCACCTACAAATTCATGCTTAGAATATGATCCTAACAGTGATTCTGAGCTAGAGGGATACCTAAGTCAATGTAGCTGCCTAGTGGAGGAGTCAGAGGGTGATTCCCTATCTTATTCACCCATCAAGGTACTTGCTCTAACTTTCCAAGGTTACATTGCTCGCACATATCTTGCAACTGATGCTTTGCATTGCTTCTACTTTGTTGAACTGCCATTAGCTTAGTTTACACATTGTGTATGTGAATACGCCCTACCTATCCATTTTCAGTACATATTCCATCTGTCATCATACCATATTTATCCATTCAAATGGTGTTCTTGTGTATTAGACGTTCAAAAGGAAGAGGGTGATTGCTGATCGTGGAGAAGCACAAGCAAAGTATTTGGAAAAGGTAGTGGCACCCGATAAATCAAATTGCCCATTAGGTGTAGTTGCAATATCACCTGACCCACAAAATACCCCAACTCTAGCAGACTCTAGCCCTACTACACTGGTCATTTCTGATGCCCCAACTCAGCAGACCCCAACTACAGCAAACAGTATGATTATGCCAGTTGACATAGCACCAGCTATATGACGCAAAACCCCCATTCCAGCAAAGAGTACACCAAATCCAGTTTCCAAATCCCTTTTCGAACCAGACAGAGCCCCAATTGCAGCAAATAGGACCCCTATTCCATTTCTTCCCAGTTTGGAAGATGAAGCTTATGTTGTTGTCAGGAACTTTGTGCGCATCTTTCCTTCATGGAAAGATTATACCGCAGACACAGAACAATTTCCAGTCTTCCTCCGCAACTTACGCGTAAGTAATGTACTAATGTTATTCATGGTCATTACTGCATATGTTTCTGCTGACGGAAGACACAAGATTTCATTCTTTTAAATAGGCGAGGAGCAAACTGGATTGTGATGACGAGCAAGGGTTGGTTGCGCTTTTCAAGCACTCGTTGATGAAGTATCGTTCCTACCTGAGGCAAGCGCACTTCGATGGCAAGCCTCTGAACGAAATTTCTGTAAAGTCTCTGGTGCTACATTTATCCGACGGTGATTGGAATAATCTTGTTACACATTGGTCTCGGCTGCAGCATAAGGTATTGTCTATGATATCACATCACAATTTGAACTACATTTCTGCATTTGCCTTAATGTCTCACTTGTACGAAAACTGTTAGCAGAAGAACATTCGTTCTCAAGGGACCACAGAATCTCGCAACTATACTGCACACTGCATTGCTCTTGTGAGTACCTCTTGCCATGTATGACAATACTTACTTTCATAGCTGTTTGATTATGTAGCATCACTGCACATGTTAGCCTCCTAATCGTCCATTTGGTGGGCATTATAAGATCCGTATGGACTCTTACATAAATTTAGAATCAACCCAATGCTTTTGAAGAGGTTTAGCTCTGCAGTCCTCTTGTAAGGACTGAACATGGTCTATCACTGGACTTACATTAACAACTACTCCCTCCGTCCCATAATATAAGAACGTTTTGTATAGTACACCAGTGTTCAAAACACTCTTGTATTATGGGAAGAGGGATTGGTTCATTTTGTAGCATTCTGCGTCTTATCTCCCTCACCCACCATTTACTAAAAAAGATAAGATCTATATTTAATCTTACCAACAAGTAGAATACACAGACAATGCCAGTGCAGAAGTGTAGCCCATTTCTCTTGTCAGTACATTTTGTCCTGTAACGCTTGTACTTCCAGGGATTGGTAGTTGATTATGTAGCATCAATCTGCATTTTATCTTCATTATCCTCTATCCCTTCCAGTATTATCATATCTATAATTACTCTCTAAAAAATGTAGAGTACAGGCAATGCTTATGAAGAAGATTCTGTGCTGAAATTCTTGAGTTATCCTTCCCTTGACATGGAGAAGGGCATTATAAAGCCGGTGTTAACTGTTAATGTAAGTCAGTCCTTCTAAAGCCTTTATCCTCAACTGCTATTTAATTTGCTCATACTCCCTATCGTTTACTGCCGTTTAGTTTGTTGTTTCTACCAAAATGCATGTTCGTAAGAACCGTAAGTTCTAAGTTTTACTTCTAAAACCAAATTCCTTATTCATACCATGCACATTACTTAATACTCCCTATATGTATGCTTGTTTTTGTGGATCTATAATCCAGTGTGTGGTGAAGTAGCCCACGTTTGCACCTTGTCATCTCCTGTTTTATCTTACTGATGTGGCTGATGATATGAACAACATGACATGCACATTATCCAAAATAGATACAATGATTTTCTTTGCCCTTCATCTATGCTTGTTATGTTGACATGGTAATCCAGTAGTGTGGTGAAGCTCCCCACATTATGAACAATGCCAAAATATGCTATTGATATTTTGAACTTACTCTTTATTTTCTAATTTGAAATTGGATAGAATTGACAGAACATTTATCATCTTTGTTTATACACGTGCAAAACCTGTCATCGCTCTGCTTTGTTTCAGGGTGATATGCCTGATGGCATGCACAAGTCTGCTGAAGGCTGTGAGAAAAACCCAACATATATTGCAGCAAAGAAGGCAAAAACATCTTGAAGATAGCGAGACAACCCCAAAGTCTTGTCTTGATGCAGTGTTCAAGTTACTTGAGACTAACAGTCAAACAAGCTCACAGAATTCGTTGTCTAAATCAGTTCGACTTCTTCAGTCCCAAGTTCTAGCAGAAAGGCATTCTGCAACTCAACTTCGACTTGAAGTCCTATCTCTAAGAAAGATTGCGAAGAACACCAATGAGGAACCTCATCACTAAACAGCTACACCTTGAAGCTATGACCGACATGCTAGGCCGGTCTCACAGCCTTGCTCAGCAGCTTGCGCAGCAGTTCCCCCGCAAGGCTAACCTTTCTTGAATTGTCTTGGAAGTGGTCTCGGTTCAGTATTATTTTGTTACGCTGCAATGGTGCCCAGTTTTTGTAATTTGCTTCTTCGTTGCGCTTTATGATCACTGGTGGCGAACTTCGATGCCCAGTGGATGTAATATACCTTAAATCCTTTATTGTATAGTGTAGGTTTATTCTTAGTTACTATGTCGTAATTTATTTATTGTATAGAGTAGGTTTGTTCTTAATTCCTACTAGTTACTGCCATCATTCTCTATCTGAAAAAAAATCAGATGTAGTCGACCGGACCGAAACATTCGACTCTAACGGGCCATGTTTTTAGCGGGCCACAATTGGGCCGGCCTGCGTCTTTCTTGGGCCCGAATGATTGGGGCCTTCGCACATTGCGCCCGGCCCAAACTTACACCGGCCTATATTTTAGTTGGGCCTTTTGTCGACCCAGCACTTAGTTTGGCCCAGGTAGCGTTGGGCCATTAACAGGCTGAATATTGTACTGGCCTGTTATGGCCAAGATGAAACCACGGGCCTTTAGCAGGCCAAAATACATGTTGGGCCTCAATTTTCACTAGTCGTCGACGGGCCTTCAGTAGGCCAAAATGTAGACCGGGCCGTTTTGGGCCCAGTTAGCTCACGGGTCGTTACCAGGCCGAAACATATCTCGGGCCTTAGGTGGCCCACTGATATCATGGGCCTTTAAGAGGCCGAAAGCTTAGCACAGGCATCAATGGGCCAAATTACGCGACAGGCCTTTAACAGGCCCAAAGTCACGTTGGGCTTAACTGTTGCCACCTTTAGCACGGGCCGTTAGTGGGCCCGATGTCCCGTCAGACCATATATGGCCCATGGGCAGCACGGGCCATTCCCAGGCCGAAAGTCATACCGGGCTGAAATGGGTCCATGTCTACATCAGGCCTCTAACAGGCTGAAAGTCACTAGGCTGTAGTTGGGCCCAAATATTGGGCGAACAATTAACGGGCCAGATCTGGCTTCGGGCCGCAAATGGACCCAAATATTGGGCGAACAATTAACGGGCCAGATCTGGCTTCGGGCCGTAAATGGGCCCAAATATTGGGCGAACAATTAACGGGCCAGATCTGGCTTCGGGCCATAAATGGGCCTTTATTAAGCAGGTCGTTATTGGGTTGGCCCACTAGTACCTGATTAAGTTCTACGGGCCTTTTACTGGGCCGGCCTTTTTAACCTATATGGGCCTCTGTTGGGCCCAGCCACGTGTCGACGTATCATAGGCATGTCTCCTCCAATGGATGGGCGACATCTGGCCCACTGACGTGCTGACAGGTGTTCCCTTCGGCCAATCAGAATTTTACACGTGGAAATTTCCCATTGGTCAGGGCTGTTAACGGGTTATCGGATCCAAAATCCGACCCGATAGCTTAACGGCATTCCGTTGCGGTGGATGCCATGTGTCGGTCACCCATGAGGAAAGCACTTCTGTGATGCGCGATTTATCGTCATGGAAGTGGACACTTCCATGATGATAATTTCGGTAATGTCATGGAACACTTCTACGACAGCACAGGTATGACTATCTTGATTCTGTCATAAAATCATCATGGATGTACATGCATGACAAAAAACGTGACCTACTGTGAAAAACACGTATCATCACGGAAGTGTATTTTTTTGTAGTGCGCGCCTGGGGTAGGCAGGCGCGCCCCCCTACCTCGTGGCCTCCTCTTTTCTTTCTTGACGTAGGGTCCAAGTCTCCCGGGTCTTGTTCGTTGAGAAAATCACGTTCCCGAAGGTTTCATTCCGTTTGGACTCCGTTTGGTATTCCTTTTCTTCGAAACCCTAAAATAGGCAAAAAAAAACAGCAATTCTATGCTGGGCCTCCGGTTAATAGGTTAGTCCCAAAAATAATATAAAAGTGGATAATAAAGCCCAATAATGTCCAAAACAGTAGATAATATAGCATGGAGCAATCAAAAATTATAGATACGTTGGAGACGTATCAACGCGGCCCTAGTACGAGCGGCCACCGCCTGGCTTACCGCTCCCTCTGTACGCCCATGGGCAGGGCTCCGGAGAGGGCGGCAGTGCCCAGCGCCACGCGGGCCACGGCCACGGTGACCAGGCTGGGGCTGTGCAGCCGGCCGGCCCACAAACCCACACCGAGGACTTCTCGCGGAAGTTCGTGATATGGGTGGCAATGCCACCACGCACTTGTAACCGGTTCCTGCAGTTCTTCACTGAGGAGATGCCGCCGAGGGGGCCGCTCGAATTGTGGCTGCAGCACGTCAGGTGCTGTATCCTGGCCACGGGAGCGGAGGTCGAGGAAGTCCCCTCGGGCGGCATGTTCATGACCCGAGGATGGGGTGAGGTCTCCCGCACCTGCCGCGTGGATGGGGCCCTCGCCATCCACTTTGAGTACGACGGCGCCTCCACACTGTTCTTCAAGGTCTTTGATCAGGATGGCCGACGTCTCGAGTGTTGCCCCGGAGGAAGCAGCCCGTGTGGCGCGGCCGTGAGCATTGATCCCGCCCCCGGCCTCGCCGACAGCCCCTCCAGCAGGAGCGGCGACTCCTGGGAATCCAGCGACTCTCCCGAGCCCAGCGAGTCCCCAGAGTCCAGCGACAATACCTACATGCGACCGAGCTCTCGCCGTGCCCGGAGCGCGGTAGCGGCGTCCGCTTGGCGTCATCAGTGATGCCAGCAGTCGGGGTCCCTTGGAGCTTCCTTCTTTTGTTCCCTGCAAGGAATCGGGACAAACCCCATGTGGGTGTGTAAAAAACTTGCAATGCTTTTGCTTCGAAGTTTATCATTCTTAGTATAAAGTTGTGGCTGTGTATCTAGCTTCGGCATCATTCCCCTTTTCGTTCTCGCAGTAGCTTTGCGCTCTACGCCGACAGGTCCCGGTCCCCAGGCAGGCTTCAGTCGTCGCTGGTATGCCAGGTCGCGATGCCGTTGTCAAGGCCAGGAGGTGAGCGGCCCGAGGTCTGGTGATAGCTCCTGAGGCGTGATGCTCAAGAGGTCCCCTTTGGCATGCAAGAAACTTCCTGGAGGCCGAAAGGACAGTGGCGTTACCTGAGCGATATTGTGAGAGTCAAAATTCCGAACGGCGGGTTCACACTTATATGTATAGGTCAGTTATGTTTACGCGCCTGCGGTGATTCCTTTGCTTAGCACCTGGTTGGGCCTTAGTGGTGATGCTTTCAGCTAGGGCTCACACCGGCCTACCCTTCCCTCGCTCATCTGAGTGCTCTACGTCCTCAGGTCCCGACCCTCGAGCGAGGCTCAGCCGCCGCTGGTATGCCAGGTCGCGATGCTGTGGTCAAGGCCAGGGATGAGGGCTGGAGAGTCAGTAGGAGCTCCTGAGGTGCGGTGCTCAGGAGCCCCCCTTTAACGTGCAAGCGAATCGCGTGAAAAAGGTACGGTCGGCGGGGCCGCCTGTAGCCAAGCTCCAGGGATTCCTATGGGTTAGTCCAAGAAGAGATCGCTACTCACGCCTGCTGTCCTACCACTGATCTTTCCGCAAGAAGATGAAGGCACTGAGGATCTGGTGAGGTGACATGCGCGGGGCTGGCCGTGGCCAGAGCTCGATCTCTCAGGTTTGTCAGTGTTGCAGGGATGGACCCGAGCACAAGCCCGTGCCAACATGTGTAGCCCCCGTTGCGGAATGAGCAAGAGGCCGGTCAGCCACGCGGGGGGGCGCGAAGGGCGATAAATGATAGGCAAGCGGGTGATAACATAAATAATCTCATGAAAAGAGGTAAACCAGCTCTAATAGATGCGAAGAACAATACATGCCACAAGGACAGACCCACGCGGCCTGGGGATGATGCAGCCCGAGGGGCGCTCCCAGCTGAACGACTAGAAGATGCAAGAACGATACATGTCGCAGGGACAGACCCACGCGACCTGGGGATAAAGCAGCCCGAGGGGCGCCCCCAACTGAATAAACCGGAAAATGTCACCTGGCACCATTCCTGAAGAGGTGCTGAAGTAGCTGAAGACGTGTGCTAAAGAAGTCGCTCCTCACGAGCCACCTGGGTCCTGAACCTTGGGGGGCTCTGGAGGCTCAGGGGGCTCGTGAAGAACCCTCGCCATCTCCGCCAGGACCGCCTGGTGCCTGGCCTCCTGAGCCGCCACGATGCTCCGCATGTAGTGCTGAGATGCAATAACCGCGTTCGGCAAGCCTAAGGGCATGCGAACGTAGGTGTGAGGGGGGAGCTCGCACCGGCCGACACGAGACGGCCAATAGAGCCGCTGAGAGGCGACCCTGTTGAGTGCTAGGATATTAACATAGATGCGCAGCTCGCTGTCCTCGTCAGGGCAAGGAGCCGCGCTTGGTGGCAGGCGTCGGTCGCCACGCATGGCTCCTGCTTCCTGAAGCTCCTCGGTTGCCTTGGTGATGAACTCATGAGCACTTGCCGTCCCATGCCTTGTGCCCTCCTGGTGGAAACGCGTGCTGAAGCACGCCTCCACATGGTGCCCGAGCGCCTCCCTTGTGACATTGGCTAAGTCAGAGGCCCTCTAGAAGAGAGCCCCTGAGCCTAGCCTGAGGGGGGCACCGGGCGCGCCTTCCTATGCGAGGGAGGGAGGCGCACTATCCGTGGGCGCAGGTCTTGAGGTAGCGCCGCCGGACACCCCGCTCCCCTGAGGTTCCTAGTGGAGCTGCTGCTTCTTCTTCTTGGGGATTCGAGCCTCGGGAGGGTAGATGGTGCCTTCGTCGTCGAGGTTCTCGACAGCCGCAGCTTGGTAGGCACGCTTGAGGGAGCACACAATGTCCTTCTCCTCGCAAGCGACCGAGATGACGTCACGGCTTCCTGGCATCTTAAGGACATTGTAGCCATGATGAGTCACTGCCATGAACTTGGCCAGGGCCGGGTACCCAAGGATGGCATTGTATGGAAGACGAATGTGGGCGACATCAAAGTCGATGAGCTCTGTGCGGTAGTTGTCGCGCTGGCAGAAGGTGACAAGGAGGCGGATCTACCCTATCGGGGTGGTGGAGCCGTCGGTCACTCCTGAGAAGGGTTTGGCGGGTTGCAGCTGGTCATAGGGCACCAGGAGTCGGTCGAATGTTTCGATAGACAGAACGTTGAGCCCCGCACCACCATCGATGAGGGTTTTGGTGACGAGGATGTTACTGATGACAGGTGAGCAGAGTATCGGGAGGGCGCCAGCAGTTGCCACGCACTTGAGCTGGTCGGACGAGCTGAAGGTGATGGTGCACTGGGACCACCTGAGCGGATGCATAGCCTCGAGCTTGGGAAGGGCCGCATTCACCTCGCGGGCAAACTGCTTGAAGATGCAATGAGAGGCTGGGGCCAGGGCGCCGCCCAAGATGAAGGCTATGGCACGAGGTTCCTGGAAGCCCCCAGCCCCCTCATCCTGGTGGTGGTCGTCATTTCTTCTTGGCGCTAGTGGCAGCGAAGGGAGGCCAGCATTGCCCTGAGGACGATCCTCACGAGGATGGTCTCTCCAGGCACCCTCGTGAGGCTGGCCCTGCCAGCATTCCTCACGAGGCTGATCGCGCCACTCCTGGCGAGGGCTGCGGTCGTCCTAGCATCCTCCGCCTCGGCCTCCTCCACGGCCGTAACCCTGGTCGCTGCGCTCGGGGTGACGACCGAGGCGCCCGTCGCGGATGGCCCTGAGCTCCTGACAGTTGGTGTGGCTGTGCACATTCTGGAAGACGCAGAACGGGTGGCTGCTCTTGGATGACTCCGGGTGATCACAACCGCACTTCATCTCAGGCTCAGCCGTGAGCACAGCCGCCCCCTTGCGCTTCACGTCCTTGGCCTTGGCCTTCTTGTCCTCTGGGTCGGTCTCTGGGTGCTCGAGGAGGGAGAGGCGTCCTTCCTCAGCTCTCGCGTACTTGGTTGCCGTGTTGAACATCTCTAGAGCCATGCACAGGTCCTCATGTATGGCGAGCTCTTCCTTCATCTTGACGTCACAGACACCATCAGTGAATGCGGAGATGATGGCCTCGTCCGACACCTTGGGGATCTTGAGATGAACGCTGTTGAAACGCTGGATGTACTTCTGCAGGGTCTCCCCTGGCTACTGCTTGATGCGTCGTAGCTCACCCGTGGCAGGCGGGTGGTCGCGAGTGCCCTGGAAGTTGGCGATGAAACGCTCGCGCATCTCGCCCCAGAAGGAGATCGATCCCACAGGCAGGTTCAGGAGCCAAGAACGTGCCCCATGTAAGTGCATCTAGTGCCACCCCTAGTTGGTTTTGGAGTATTGACGACAAACCTGGTTGAGGGACTAATGTGTTTGTGAGAATTGCAGGATAACACAGGTAGTAGTCCCTCATTGATTCGGTTTACCTACCGGAGATGACCCCTAAAAATGTATGAAGACATTGAAGACAAAGGTGGTATGTGAAGATATTCACATTGAAGACTATGACAAGAGAAGACATCGCGCGAAGACTATGGAGCGCGAAGACTTAGTTGTTTCGTTGTTTCCTTTTCTTCTTTGTTGAGTCATAGGAACCACCATACTTTTAAGTGGGGTCCCAATGAACAAAGTCAGAGTGACTGAAGTGATGCTTAACCAAAATACTATGTCTTCGAGTGAAGACAATGAGAGCAAATCTTATCCAGAGCTGGATGAGTCAGCTTTACTTGTAGCCCAAGTAAAGTTGCCGCGTGTGTTTGAAATCTGACCGTTGGAACACATGTCAGTTCCTTAGTGACCCAGGGTCATTTCGGACAAATCAGGTCGGGTTGCCTAGTGGCTATAAATATCCCACCCCCTACACCATAAATTGGCGGCTGCTTAGAGTTAGTGCACGGATTTTGTCGTTTGAGAGCAACCCACCTCGAAGCCTTTGAGAGAGAAATCCTTGCGAGGACAAAGCCCTAAACACCCAGAGCCAAAGAGTGTTAGGCATCACTGAAGTCTTCCTGTCTGTGTGATCTAAAGACTTGTTACACTTGAGGACTGTGAATCCTCCAGCCGATTAGGCGTCGCGTTCTGAGCGTCCAAGAGTCATTGTGGATCGCCAGTGAATGAAGTCTGTGAAGGTTTGGAAGTCTACCTTGAAGACTTACTTGAGTGATTGGGCGAGGACTCGGTGTCCTTAGCTCAAGGGGAATAAGGTGAAGACACGGTCTTCTGAGTTAAATCTCAGCCTCCCTAACCAGACGTACAGTTTTCACAGCAACTGGAACTAGTCCTACAAATCATTGTCTTCTTCACTAAGCAACTGGTTCTATCCTTCCCATCTCCTTATTTACAGTTGGTCCTTGTGAAGTCATTGCATGTTTGCATTATCTATTTGTCTTCACTGTGTGACTATTTGTTCTGATTGGCTTCATACTATCTTCCATCTTGATCCTTACTGCCTAGCTACTATTAGTCTTCGTGCTTTCACTTCATTGAATACTTGACTATGGCTTGCCTAGTGTAGTCTACCTTCCGCTGCATGTTTATAGGTTCATTTCTATTGTTTGTCTTCGAAACTTCCATGTTTTGAAGACTTTCATAAAAATCGCCTATTCACCCCCCCCCCTCTAGTCGATAACTAGCACTTTCAATTGGTATCAAAGCAAGGTACTCCCTTGTTCTGTGTGATTCGGTTTAACCACCTGGAGTTTTAGCTATGTCGACTGCAGGGATAATCAAAGTCTCCATTGCTTTCCCTGTCTTCGATGGCACTGATTATCCCAAATGGAAGATTATGATGAGGAAGCGACTCCTTGCAATGGACAGTGAGCTTTGGACGGTCATGGAGATTGGCCTCACCGACTTATGCAAGATGGTGGATGCCGAAGACATTCAGAAGTTCACTCTGCTGGATGTCAAGGCGAAGGACATTATATGCTCCTCTCTATCCAGAGATGAGTTCATGCGCATCATGCATCTCTGCAATGCAAAGCTTATATGGGATCGGATTTCTGATGTTTATGAAGGTCATCGGACATGTCAAGATCCCTGGTTCCTTGACTTCAAGGAGTCACTTAAAACAATGTCTCCCGAACCTGAGCCATCCTCTCCAACCTACTACTTCATGGCACGTGGTGCCAAGGTAAACTCACACAATGCTCACTATGAAACATCCAGTGAAGATGACTCTGATTGTGATTCCAAACCTAGCTACAAAACACTTGCTAAAATTGCAACTGAACAACAGAAAGCTATGGAACATATTCAAAAACTGTTAGACAAAAGCGATGACCTGTTGGACATGGAAATGACTCGATCTCAGTCCTTAATTGAAGACATAAAAAATCTTCATGTTAAGTATGAGGAACTTGAAAGTCATCATGAAACGGTCTCAACAACTCATGAAAAGCTTTCCTATGATTATCTTCAAAGGAAGCAAGAACTTGAGAAATTGAGAGCAATTCATGAAGATCTTCAAAAGGAAAACAAGTCACTTCGCGCTCAACAGACCAGTCCTGCTCAGGAAGGATTTGAACCACCATGTCTAAAATGCCTTGAGCGTGATAACGCTACTTCTGTTGCTGAATGTTCTACTGCTGCTACTGTTGCAATGTCTTCAACTGCTGATGTGGTAACTAACCCCTCTGTTGGGGATGCCACTGCTATTGCTGATGAAAATGCTGGTTTGAAGACATTGTTTGAAACAGGGATGGACAAAGTCTCAAAGGGCACCAGACACTGTGCGATGTCCTCAAAAAGTAGATTCTGGACCGAAACCCTAGGAAAGAGGGTGTTGGGTTTGAGAGGAAAATGAATGTTGATGGCAACTACTGGAAGCCTGAGCAGTACCCCAAGACCACATGGGTTGCTGCAAAGGGACCTTCAGTGGATCCATCCACCTTATCTGGCTTCACTTGTGCTAACTCTATTGTCATTGATGAATCCTTTTATGCAAACTATAAACTGTTTAAGAATCAGAATGGTGAAGTGTTTGCCAGGTATATTGGTACTAACTGCAGGAATGGGCCACCTATGAAGAAAGTCTGGGTGCCCAAAAGGTGTCTGGATAATCTTCCTGTGAATGTCGTCATGACACCACAGTGGAAGAAGAAAAACCCTGGACCACAGGCTTCATATGGTCCAAAGGCTTCATACAGACAGAGGACTCACCTGAGTCACACTAACACAAATGTTTTGCAGGGAAACCATACTCAGGCCTATGAATATGAGCGTGTTTCATCAAACCGCCATGTTCATAAGACCCAGAACTACTCTGCTTATTCTTATGAGTATTATTCACCACCTACAAGACTATTTGCTAGGGCTTCAAAGCCAAAGTTCTCAGATGCTGCACTTAGACTCATTGCTTCGAAGCCACCCCTGAAGATGTGGGTGGCTAAGAAAGCTTAACTCTCTTTTGCAGGGAAAGGTCTCCAGCCAAAAATCAAATGCGTCTGAAGCTATTGCTAGCGACCTAAAACATCTTGTGGGGCACAAGATAAAATGCCCAAATGATCTTATTATGTATTTCATTTCTAAATCGCTTAACATGCATCCTATCAGTTCTAACCTCGATATAAGCTTTCATAATCCACTTGCTCTTCAAATGCTTATGCTTCATAATACTCTTTGTGAAGCCTATCCCCCCTAACTGTTCTATAGGGTATGACACTAGCTGCTTCAGAATGGATTATCGATAGTGGATGCACTGATCATATGACTGGTGATCGAAGTCTTCTCATGGACTCAACCTTACATCCATCTGAGAAGAGTCACATCACATTTGCTGACACTGGTAAAAGCAAGGTATTGGGTCTAGGTAGAGTTGCAAACTCAAAGGATCAGCACATGGATAAAGTGATGCTTGTTGAATCCCTTGGCTTCAACTTAATGTCTGTCTCAATGCTTTGCGATTTGAACATGATTGTGATATTTGGAAAATATCGTTGCCTTGTTCTAATGGAATCTGACAAGTCTCTAGTCTTTGAAGGGTATCGGAAAGATGATGTGTACATGGTAGATTTCTCAGCAGGACCACAGCTTGTCGTATGTCTTCTTGCAAAAGCTTCAGAGTGCTGGCTCTAGCATCGGAGGCTAGGGCATGCTGGCATGAGGAACTTGCATACTCTCACAAAGAAGAAGCACGTCATAGGCATTGAGGGCATCAAGTTCAAGAAGGATCACTTATGCGGTGCCTGCGAAGCTGGAAAGATGACAAGGGCCAAGCATCCCTAAAAGACAATCATGACAATGACTCAACCCTTCGAACTGCTACACATGGACCTCTTCGGCCCTACTCACTACTCTACTCTAACTACTACTGCTTGTCTATATGGCTTCGTCATTGTTGATGATTATTCAAGATATACATGGGTACACATAATCCTCTACAAGACTGAAGTGCAGGATGTCTTCAGACGCTTCGCCAATCGAGCCATGAACAACTATGGCGTCAAGATCAAGCACATCAGAAGTGACAATGGCACTGAATTCAAGAACGCCGGCCTCGACACTTATCTCGATACATTGGGCATCACTCATGAGTTCTCAGCTCCGTACACGCCACAGCAGAATGGCATCGTGGAACGCAAGAATAGAACACTCATTGAGATGGCTCAGATGATGCTCGATGAATACAAGACACCAAAAAGTTCTGGCCTAAAGCTATTGATACTGCATGTCATGTCATCAACCATGTTTATCTTCACAAGCTTCTGAAGAAAACATCCTATGAACTCCTCACTGGTAAGAAGCCAAATGTCAGTTACTTCGGAGTATTTGGTGCTAGGTGCTGGATCAAGGATCCACATCACACTTCAAAATTTGCACCGAAAGCACATGAAAGTTTTATGCTTGGTTACGGAAAGGATTCGCACTCCTACAGAGTCTTCAACCTCTTCCACTATAAAGTGGGTGAAACTGTGGATGTGCGGTTCAATGAGACTAACGGCTGGCAAAGAGAGCACCTGCCAAATGTGCTAGATGAAATTCCACCTAGTGAATCCATCAAGCTTATGGGAACTGGAGAAATTATACCGTCTGAAGTACAGCATGAAGAGGAACTTATCATTTCTGCACCTAATCAACCTGAAGACAATTCTTAGCCTGAAGACAATCCTCCAAACGATGACAATGATCAGCAAGAGCAAAATCTTCGTCCAGTTCATCCTCGTGTTGCAAATGAAGTACAGATTGAGAAGATAATTGATAGCATCAATGCACCTGGTCCACTCACTCGTTCAAGGGCAACACATCTAGCAAACTTCTGTGGGCACTTTGCATTTGTCTCAATATCTGAACCCAAGAAAGTTGATGAAGCCTTCATGGAACCTGAATGGATTCAACCTATGCAAGAAGAGCTTCAACAGTTCGAGCTGAATAATGTATGGGAACTGTTCAAGCGTCCTGATCCTCGTAAACACAATATCATAGGCACTAAATGGATATATCGCAACAAGCAAGATGAGCATGGTCAAGTTGTCAGAAACAAGGCTTGTCTCGTTGCTCAAGGATACACTCAAGTTGAAGGAATTGAGTTCGATGAAACATTTGCTCCTGTGGCTAGGCTTGAAGCTATTCGCATACTGCTAGCCTATGCAAATCATCATAACATCCTTCTGTATCAAATGGATGTGAAGAGTGCCTTTCTCAATGGCAAGATTGAAGAACAAGTGTATGTTGCACAACCACCTAGTTTTGAAGATCCAAAACACCCTGATATGGTATACAAACTCAATAAGGCACTGTATGGCCTCAAATAAGCCTCTCGTGCTTGGTATGACACACTCAAAAACTTCCTGAAGAGCAAAGGCTTCAAACCTAGTTCCCTGGATCCCACACTCTTCACGAAGACATATGATGGTGAACTGTTTGTGTGCCAAATATATGTGGATGACATTATCTTCGGCTGCACTAATCAAAAATACAGTGATGAGTTTGGACACATGATGCAAGAGCAATATCAAATGTCCATGATGGGTGAGCTGAAGTTCTTCCTTGGTCTTAAAATACGACAGCAAAGCAACGGCATCTTCATATATCAAGAGAAATACCTCAAAAACTGCCTGAAGAAGTTTGGAATGCAAGACTGCAAAGGTTACACGATGCCAATGCCAACCAAGAGTCATCTGGGTCCTGACGCCAATGGTAAAGAGTTCGATCAAAAGTTATATCGCTCCATGATTGGTTCTTTGCTTTATTTATGTGCATCTAGGCCAGATATTATGCTTAGTGTTTGCATGTGTGCCCGATTCCAAGCGGCACCGAAGGAATCGCATCACTTAGCTGTGAAGCGAATTCTTTGATATTTGGCTTACACCCCAGCACTAGGATTATGGTATCCAAAGGGCTCAGAGTTTGATCTAGTTGGACTCTCGGATGCTGATTATGCTGGTGACAAGGTGGATCGCAATTCTACATCAGGCACATGTCACTTTCTGGGACGATCACTTGTTTGTTGGTCTTCAAAGAAGTAGAACTGTGTATCTCTCTCCACTGCTGAATCTGAATACATTGCTGTTGGATCTTGCTGCGCTCAGCTTCTATGGATGAAGCAAACACTCAAAGACTATGGCGTTCATCTGAAGCAAGTGCCACTCTACTGCGACAATGAAAGCGCCATCAAGATTGCCAACAACCCAGTTCAGCACTCGAAGACAAAGCACATTCAGATCCGTCATCACTTTCTCAGAGATCATGTCATGAAGGAAGATATTGATATCATTCACGTCAACACTAAAGAGCAACTTGCAGATATCTTCACAAAGCCCTTGGATGAGAAAAGGTTTTGCAAGTTGCGGTGTGAGCTAAATATCTTGGAATCCTCAAATGTCCTGTGATCAGGCACACATCCTAACACTTATGCATATTGATGACTTAGATGTGCAACACATGAAGTAATGTATATCTTCAATTAATGAAGACTTGCACTCTGAGTGTGAATACATTAACGCGGAATTTGACTTTGGAGCGCCACGATAATTGTGTGCCGTGTCTGGGTCTAATACTTCCTATTCGGTGGGTAACACCACCACCAAACTTTTGCTTGAAGTATTTTCTGTTGGCGTTACATTTGCAAAATCTTCGCGTTTGGTTTGTCTTCAATATTAACATGACTTCATGTTTATCTTCACTATATTGATTTGGTCTTATTTGGATATATTCATATATTAGCATTCTGTCCTCTACAGCATTCACTTATAGCTATGTCTTCTCGTTTGAATCTTTTGAACTAAGTGAATGTGATCGGACCCTAACCTATCTATGCTCCCGTCTCAAATCTATCTGTCCAAATCATATGCATTCTATTGAAACCGTCGAATGTCTTCTCTGTGTCCTTGTCAGCAAAAGACACGGAGACAAACATTAAATCTGATTTAAATGCTCTATCCTTTTTGCCTGAAACCCAGAGAAGCGGGAACGACCACCCAACAATCCAGGCATGCGTGGGAACATGGAACAACTTCCAGTGTGTTGCATGTTTGCCACGTGTACTTCAGACGTGAATCGCCAGGGGCACCTGCATAATAACACTATGCCGTCCCTATCCTTATAAATACACGCCTCACCCAATCATTATCTCCTCTTCCACTTCTCCTTCTCTCACAAACCCTAGCGCCACCGCTAGCCCTCGATGACGCCGGCGATGAAGCTCTTAGCTGCCATGACCTCACCGACACCGTCCTCACGCTGACCGCGGACATCGTCTTCTCCGCCGTCGCCGTAGGTGTCCTCCGTTGCCAAGTTAGGGCACAGAAGATCGAACTGCTCGGCCTCATCTTCTACTCCGTCTAGCAGTTCCTCAAGTGGTAAATAAAAGCTCTTTTTATAGTCCTTTTGATCCGACAGATTCATCCTTCTCAACCACAAGTGGTTTCTGTCCCAACAAATTGAATCTATCATGTTCTGCATCTCATAACATGCCTAGTGTGTTCACTTATGCTTCACAAAGTAGTTAGATTCCTCACTTGTACTTATTCTTGGATTCGTACAAATCTGGAACCAACTCTCAACATACGAGTGAATGTCTTCGCACTATGAGGTCAATGTATTCTAAACTAATTTATCTTCAAAATCTTCTGAGAATGCATATGACCTCTTCCCCTTCCCTCGCATCTCTAATGCTGTCACAGGTACATGTCCATGGGAGAATCCCTTGGTTCTCATAGTCTGCATTCATTTGCAGAGTTCTTATAGCATCACATCAATTCTCCCGAAGCTAATTCCTATCTGACCAGCAGAAGGAAGCCTTTGCAAGTTCTGAAGCCATTCAGTCTGAACTTCATGGCGACAGAAAAATCAGTCAAGAAGGGCGGCAGACAGCGCCGTGAAAACACTGCTAAGGACCTGCCACCGGATCTCTATGAGCTATACAAGTCAGATCCATAAGAGACCTATGGAGAACGCAAGAACCGAATCCAATGGATTCGAAGACATTGGGAAGAGGAATGGTTCAAGTATAAATTTGTCACTGACGAATATGCTGAAAAGAATGCCATCAAGGGCCCTGGGAGATAATATATACAAAGGTCTTCAGCCCAAGTCGAAGTCTGAAGCAATTACTCAAGGATTCTACCCCTGCATGATCCGTGGACCTCAGCCTGCTAATGCCAACCCATCCTCTCTGTTATGGTGTCGTGAAGACAATCTATTTAAGCGCAACTTCCAGTTTGCCAAAACTTCTGCCAAAGAGAACAAGAAGTCATTTGGGTTAGACTTCAACCCCGGTCCCTCCGCTCCTCGTGCCGATGGCACACGCGATGCTAAACCCAATATTGTTGGGCCCTTCTACAACCTTGAAGGTCTCATCACTCACATTCAGGTTCAAGGGGCAGTCGTGGATCACTCTGCAGATGACGCTGATTCTGACGAAGCGCCTGCACCACCGAAGCCTGTGAAGCAAAAGAAACCAAAGGCTTCAAAGCCCTCCTTTGCACCAAAAGTTTCACGGGTGAAGCCTCTGGCCACTGCACCTCCTAAAGCTAGTGTGCAGTCTGAAGATCTCTCTCGCATCTCCAAGTCTGACAAGATGAAGAAGCCCATGCAACCAACTGGTCAAGCATTGACCCCTACTGCCGTTCTGAGGAATGAGAACGAAGCCATTGATCTGTCTAGCGACGACGATCTTGGCGATGATGCTCTTGAACTGCTTATAAAGAGCAAGCAAGAGATGGAAATCTTCAATGATCTTCCCCTCTTTGATGTGGAGATCCTGTACAAGTTCATTGATGAGTGGTTCGACAGCCCAGACCTCAGTTTTGATGATCTTCAACTCCCAATTGGCCTCAGCATCTCCTTCCATGGAGCCATTGTTCCTGAGCTGGCTCTTGCACAAAGAATTCTTGAGCTGAAGCACAAGATTGACTATGAAAAGGCTCAGTTCAAGAAGCACATGGCCAAGCTCAACGTGGAAGACGTCCAAAACTTCAAGGTCATGTTGCATGAGCTCAAGGAGGATTTCCACAAGAAATGTGAAGAAGCTAAAGGTTCTCGGGAGCGCATGAAACACCTGGCTGCCAAATGTGTTCAAGGCTACAATGAAGCTGAAAAGCGCAAGGCTCTGGGGCGACCTGGCATCGACCCCAGAATGGCTGCCAAGAAGAAGAAGAAGCATGTTGTGGTCCAACCTGAAGCATCAAGGCAGGAAGAACCTCACATTGTCTTCCCTGCCAGTATGACAGGCTCGAAGCCTAAGGTCCCCACAGTGGCTTTGGAGCTCAAGAAAACAAGGGCAGCTGAAGCCGAAGCCCGCAAGGGCAAGACCAAGCACACCACTGACGATGCTCCACCGACGAAAAAGAGGAAGACAAAGAAGAAAGATCAGGCTGCTCCCACAGAGCCCCTTGTTGTCGAGCCGATCTCAGTGGCTCGTCATGCGTTTGAACATAGGGAGCACCAGTTGATAGTTCATGAGCCTGCTTCCACAGAGGCTCCTGAAGCTGAAGACATTCCAGTTGTTGACCCCACCGCATCTGAAGACATTGGTCATCAAGACAATGTCGAAGATGATGAAGTCCTTCCTCAGATTGAACACAATGTGGTATCGTCGCCTGTTCTCACGAATAGCGAACTCATCAGCATTGGTCGTCCATTGACGCCAATTGCTCAGGATGACTCATGGGCTGATCACCCTCAAGACTCCACCCCCCAAGAAGAATCACCAAGTACTCCCCCACCTCAAGTCACCACTTCGGTGCTTGAAGACAATGACTTTGTGGCCCAACCAACTCCATCTTCACAAGCACCGCCAGCGTTCCGCAGGCTTCGCAAAGGACCAAGGCCACAGGTCACTCTGTCAAGTGTTCCAGAAGGAGAAGAGCGCCAATCTGTTTCACGCCAAGTCTTTCCTGAAGCCTCTCCTACTGCGAACATCCCCGAGTCTGAAGCCAAAGTGGCTAAAGATATTCCGGCTGCATCACTCGATGAATAAGAAGAGCCAAGACATGAAGAAGAACGTGTTGCTACATGTAACACCCCGGATATGATTTACCCAATATGTACTCCAACTCTTGTCGTTTCCGGCGTTAAGTTATTTTATTTTCTCGGGTTCGGGTTTTGTCTCTGTGTGTTGTTATCGTTGTCATGCATCTCATATCATGTCATCATGTGCATTGCATTTGCATACGTGTTCATCTCATGCATTCGAGCATTTTCCCCGTTGTCTGTTTTGCATTCCGGCGCTCCGTTCTCCTCCGGTGGTCATTTCTACCTTTCTTACGTGTGTGGGGATTAAACATTTCCGGATTGGACCATGACTTTCCAAGCGGCCTTGGTTTACTACCGGTAGACCGCCTGTCAAGTTTCGTATAATTTGGACTTCGTTTGATGCTCCAACGGTTAACCGAAGGACCGAAAAGGCCTCGTGTGTGTTGCAGCCCAACACCCCTCCAATTTGGCCCAAAACCCACCAAAACCCTCTCCTTCATCTAGAGCGTTCGATCACGATCGCGTGGCCGAAAACCGCACCTCATTTGGACACTCCTAGCTCCCTCTATGCCTATATATACACCACCCTCCCGAAATTCGCGGATCTCCTCTTCCAAACCCTAGCCCCGCTCCATCCGCGTGGCCGGACAATGTCCGGGCCGCACCGGACACGTCCGCCCGATCCGCCGCCGCCAATCCCGCGCTGCCACGTGGCGGGAACCGCCCCACATCGCCGCCTCCTCCGCCGGCTCGCAGCGGGCCCCCGCGGCCCAAACCGGCGCGCCGCCGCCCGCCTTCGTCCCCTTCCTCGACGCGCCGCCCGGGAGCCGCACCGCCGCCATCCTTCGCGAGTCCGGCCGCCCGAGGCGCCCGGGAGCCGCCGCCTGCCACCGACGCCGGCCGGCGCAAGGTCGCCCGACCGACCCCGCGCCACCCGCCGGCAAGCGCCGCCCCGGCCACCGCACCTCGCCGTCTCTCCCTCCCCGGCGGACTCCCCGAGCTCCAACCCCGGCGCCGGTGAACCTCGGCTTCCGTGCCGCGATCCAGATCTGAACCGCTACAGTAAACCCTAGGGGTTGACCTCTCTCTTTTTCCCCAAGTCCCTAGTTATTTTGGCTATGTTCATCATGTTGTATCTCCTCATCCGTAGACCTGTTTTGAGCATATAGCATATCAAAATGTTCACCTCAGAGAGTACATCATTTCATCTCATTGCATCATTTTCATTTGAGTTCATCTTGATGCCCGAAATGCTGTTAGAAGAATGCTATTTGAGTTAATTTTCAGATCTGCTGCTCCATTTAGATATTTGTCATTTTTGCCATAATTATTGTGTGCATGATATGCCCCTGAGCTCTACATGAGTTTTGTTATATGTTTTGCCATCTATCCAGAGGTGCAATCCTTGTATTTTTGTGATGTGTGTGGTGACTAGTACAAGCTTGCAAAGTGGAGCATTCGTTAATGCTGGTTTCAGGGACTTAGCATTTCCACTAAGTCCTTGGACTGTTTATCTCATTATGCCATATGTTCATGTTGATTCCTAGTGATCTGTGCCTCTTTTGAGGATGATCAGTAAGGATGTTTTGTTAATATTGTAGTGCTGTATCCATCCATGTCTTTGTTTGCAATTATGGAGCTCCCTAGCTCGAGTCAATCGAGCTCTACTTTTGTCATTTCGTGAATCTGGGCAGATTGTCTACTTGTTAGCGATTTTGCCGAGGTTGTTGTAGTTGCTCCGTGCATGCTATGTTATTGTTCTTGCCATGTCTAGCTTGTATTTTGTGTATTCTTGATGGGTGAATGCTTAGATTGTCATGAATTGCTCTGTAGCGAGTGCGTCGAGCTCGTAAACATGCCTAATAGATATCTGTTCCATCATGCTCCAGTTTTCACAAAGTCTGAGAACGGATTATGTTTTTGCCATGTTCACATGCTTGCAAATGTATTTTCTGATCCCTTTTGGCTCAAGGTCACTAAGGGACTTTTGTTAAGCTCTTTGAGTAGCTCCATGCCATGCTTTACTTTGCCATGTTTAGGTCCTGTAGCATATAGTTTTCATGCTCCAAAGTGTGCTATCTGATCTGAAATTCCAGACAAGTGTTAATTTCACCAAGTCTGAAATCTGTTTGCCAAATGCATTTTTGCCATGCTTGTTTGAACCTGTTAATGGATGAATTGGCCGTATCTCAGTGCTAGTCTTTTGTTAAGCATCATGAATGGATCCCTGCCATGTATTTTGATGCCACGTTTGGGTGCTGTAGCATGTTCATCTTGTTGCATTTAGATGGCTACTTGCTGTAAATCGCAGAACGTGGTCATATTTGAATCGCTTGCCATTTCCAAACCGTAACTCCGATTCTGGCGTTCTTTATATCGTTTTCAAGCGATTTCATCTCATCTTTCTAGTGGCACACTTGGATTTCCAAGTTGATGCCAGGTTCATGCATTCCTTGTCAAATCTTGCATATGCATCCCATATTGCATCCCGCATAGCATACCATCTTTGCATCATGTTGTTTGAGTTTGCACGTGGTTGATTGTGTCCTTGTTGCTTGTTTGTCTTGTTTGGGGAGAGCCGTGAGACGAGTTCGCTAACGAGGAGCCCATTGAGTTTGCTTTCGAGGATCCAGTCAACTCTGACAACTTTGCAGGCAAGATGATCATACCCTCGAAATCACTACTATCTTTGCTTTGCTAGACGCTCGCTCTTTTGCTATGCCTATGCTACGATGCCTACCACTTGCTTATCATGCCTCCCAAGTTGCCATGTCAAACCTCTAACTCACCATGTCCTAGCAAACCGTTGATTGGCTATGTTACCGCTTTGCTCAGCCCCTCTTATAGCGTTGCTAGTTGCAGGTGAAGATTGGAGACCGTTCCTTGTTGGAACATTATTTTACTTGTTGGGATATCATTATATTGACATGTTATCTTAATGCATCTATATACTTGGTAAAGGGTGGAAGTCTCGGCCTCTCACCTAGTGTTTTGTTCCACTCTTGCCGCCCTAGTTTCCGTCATATCGTTGTTATGTTCCCGGATTTTGCGTTCCTTACGCGGTTGGGTTATAATGGGAACCCCTTGATAGTTCGCCTTGATTAAAGCTTTTCCAGCAGTGCCCAACCTCAGTTTTACCATTTGCCACCTAGCCTCTTTTTCCCTTGGGTTTCCGGAGCCCGAGGGTCATCTTATTTTAGCCCCCCGGTCCAGTGCTCCTCTGAGTGTTGGTCCAACCGAGCGATGTCCGGGGCTACCAGGGGCAACTCTGGGCTGGCCTACCCGACGTCTTTCTCATCCGGTGTGCCCTGAGAACGAGATATGTGCAGATCCTATCAGGATTTGTTGGCACATCTGGGTGGTGTTGTTGGATTTGTTTTAACTTGTCGAGGTGTCTTGTAGAACCGGGATACCGAGTCTGATCGGAATGTCTCGGGAGAAGGTCTATTCCTTCATTGACCGTGAGAGCTTGTCATGGGCTAAGTTGGGACTCCCCTGCAGGGATTTGAACTTTCGAGAGCCGTGCCCGCGGTTATGGGAAGATGGGAATTTGTTAATGTCCGGTTGTAGATAACTTGAACCCTAACTTAATTAAAATGAATCAACAGTGTGAGTTACCATGATGGTCTCTTCTCGGCGGAGTCCGGGAAGTGAACACGGTGTTGGAGTAATGCTTGCGCAGGTTGCTCTCTAGTTTCTCGCTCGCGCTTTGCCTCCTCTTCTCGCTCTCTTTTGCGAACAGGATAGCCACCATATATGCTAGTCGCTTGCTGCAGCTCCACATATTTACCTTGCCTTACCTATAAGCTTAAATAGTCTTGATCGCGAGGGTGCGAGATTGCTGAGTCCCTGTGGCTCACAGATTACTTCCAAACCAGATGCAGGGCCTGATGATTTCGTTCCAGATGACGCGCTTGAGCTCAAGTGGGACTTCGACGAGGACTCACGCCGATACTATGTGTCTTTCCCTGATGATCAGTAGTGGTGCTCAGTTGGGGTGATCGGGACCGTGTCGCATGTTGGATTTATCTTTGACTTTGGCGCCGTAGTCGGGCCATGAGTGTTTGTTTGATGTAATGCTATTTATGTACTTTGATTGACGTGGCGAGTGTAAGCCAACTATGTATCTCCCCTTTTATTATCTATATTACATGGGATGTTGTGAAGATTGCCTAACTTGCGACATTGCTTTCAATGCGGTTATGCCTCTAAGTCGTGCCTCGACACGTGGGAACTATAGCCGCATCGAGGGCGTTACACTACACCCCCAACCAACCCTAAAGTTTTTCTCGAGGAGAACGTGTCCGACCCTCCAGCTACTCGAGTGGATGTTGATAACATTGAGGCGACCGCCAACACCCATATTGAAGCCAATGACGTTGTCATGGCTGAAGCTACTGTGGCACCTGAAGTTAATGTGGTGCCATAAGTGATTGCACCTGAAGCCAATGCTGCTCCTGACGCAAATCTGCAGCCATAAGTCAATACCACTGCCACTGCCACTGCTCCTGTACCGCCTCCACGACCACACACCATCGAGCAAGCATATGATCATGGTCAGTTGGTTACTGTCAGATGGCCCATTCTGGTTCCTCCACCTGCTGCTGGTCCGCAATTTGATTATCATGTAGAGCGCAGGCCTCAGGTCCAGAAGCCTAAGCCAAGACTGCCCAGGTTCCCAGGTACCGCAACTTCACCAGGATCCTTTAATGTCAATGGCTTCAAGGCACACAACACATTCTTTGACAGTGCCAAGAACCCCTACACAAGGCCAAGAATCTCATCAGATCGATTCTGGTGTTATCAACAGCGCAGTTACTATTCCTGCATCTTATACAATCAGGGGCGCATTTTCCCTCATATGCGTCTAGACTGCGAAGCCATGGCTGGTCTGCCCTGCCTAGAAGAAGCCCTTGACTGCTTCAAAGATGTTGGTCTTCTCCCATTTGTGACTGCAAAAGAACATTGGAATGAAGAACTTCTGCTTCAATTCTATGCTACCCTCCACATTCGTGGCTACAACAGGGATCCGAAGACTTGGATCCTTGAGTGGATGACAGGCGATGTACACCATGAAGCTAAAGCCCAAGACATCATTGAGCTTATTGCCCTGCCCACTCCTGGCGAACATTATGAATCAGGTTGTCAGCTGCACCAAAATGCTTTGGAGAGCATCTTCCAGAAGCCAGAGCCAAACATGAGCCAAATGCTGAGCATGATGAAGCCACTGCCACAAGACGCTGACTATCCTAAGGAGTTCTTTGTTGAAGACCTAGAGTATCTGCCCCGCACTATTTATCATATTATGAGGCGAACTCTCTGGCCGGTCAAAGGACATTCTCTTGCAGCGAAGCTTGAAGGAGCAATGAAGACATTGGTTTTCTATATCTTCAATGGCATCAGCTTCAATGCTCAAGACTTCTTCATCAGACAATTGGCTGCATCTGGCTCCGATATCTTTGGTCTGAAGTTCTATGCTCCATGGGTAATGCGCCTCATCAAGCTTCACTCTGCTATCAACTATCAGCCATCTGCACGCAATCATCTTATATTCTTGCCAGAGGTTGATCTGTCTGTCGAAGCCATTTACCCAGAGCCTGCAAAGGAGCCAATTTATCTTCACAATGTTGATCATCAAAGCTTCACCCAGCCCATTGAAGGAGTTCAGGCCATTTCTCGTGTTTATCCCTTGGCTGGCAATACACGTGCCCCTCGCACCCAAACTGAAGCCACTGAAAGCACCATTGCTCAAAGGCCTCGGAAGTGATCTCGTGTTCTAAATGACCGAGAGCTTCTCGTCGCTCTACATCAGAAACAAGACAAGCATCATGACTGGCTTAAGCGTCAGATGCAAAGCCTCTTGGTGGACGTCAATCGCATTTGCAATCTTGCCACCAAGAATGCCTTTGTTACACATGAAACCTGTCGGGGGTCATGGAAGAGTTTGACATTGCTCAGTGCTGAAGCTGATCTTCAAGACGATGGCCTCACGGAGAGATTCAAGTTTGACTCAACTCCTCCAAGGAATGCTCACTTGCGTCGGACTCCCTCACTCGAAGACTCTGACTATTCCTCCTCAGCTGCAACGGTGAATGCCAGAGTCATAGATGACCAAGATGATGCTACTTCATCACCTCCAACTTCGGCGTGCCTCGACACTGCACCAAGTTCTTCTGCACCACCGAACCTCAACGACGACCCTGCTGCTTCGCCTACTCCTCCTGGGAACGAGTAGAAGCTCTATGTCTTCAAACCTTTTTGGTCATTACTGACAAAAGGGGGAGAAGCATATGAGTTGATAGTCTTCAAGCGGGTCCATATGGGTGGTTGCTATACTTTTTGCTACATTTGCCAAGTGCTTACAACTCTCGCTTTTGATACATTTGGTTCTTTGAGTTGTAACACTTAAACTTGATGGCCGTCTGCTACTTGTTTGCTATTCTATGATGCGATGATAAATTCCGCATGTGCGATGATAAATCCCGCATGAAGTCATTTTGCAGACGTCCATTTTTCATTATGCATGTCATTATCTTCGTTATATCCTTTCATGCATGATGAATTGTCTTCATAAGTAGAAGAGGAGCTCCGCAAGTACAACCTGCCATGTGCATTTGCATTCAAAAGCAAAATACTTATATGCACATCTTCAGGGGGAGCTTTTCTGCTACTTACGAAGACAATACCTAAATCCTTTACACTTTCACATACTTTTATCCCCGTTGAAAACTTCAACCAGTTTGTCATCAATCACCAAAAAGGGGGAGATTGTAAGTGCATCTAGTGCCACCCCTAGTTGGTTTTGGAGTATTGATGACAAACCTGGTTGAGGGACTAATGTGTTTGTGAGAATTGCAGGATAACACAGGTAGTAGTCCCTCATTGATTAGGTTTACCTACTGGATATGACCCCTAAAAATGTATGAAGACATTGAAGACAAAGGTGGTATGTGAAGATATTCACATTGAAGACTATGACAAGAGAAGACATCGCGTGAAGACTATGGAGCGCGAAGACTTAGTTGTTTCATTGTTTCCTTTTCTTCTTTGTTGAGTCATAGGAACCACCATACTGTTAAGTGGGGTCCCAGTGAACAAAGTCAGAGTGACTAAAGTGATGCTTAAACGAAATACTATGTCTTCGAGCAAAGACAATGAGAGCAAATCTTATCCAGAGCTGGATGAGTCAGCTTTACTTGTAGCCCAAGTAAAGTTACCGCGTGTGTTTCAAATCTGACCGTTGGAACACGTGTCAGTTCCTTAGTGACCCAGGGTCATTTCGGACAAATCAGGTCGGGTTGCCTAGTGGCTATAAATAGCCCACCCCCTACACCATAAATTGGCGGCTGCTCAGAGTTAGTGCACAGCTTTTGTCGTTTGATAGCAACCCACCTCGAAGCCTTTGAGAGAGAAATCCTTGCGAGGACAAAGCCCTAAACACCTAGAGCCAAAGAGTGTTAGGCATCACTGAAGTCTTCCTGTCTGTGTGATCTGAAGACTTGTTACACTTGAGGACTGTGAATCTTCCATCCGGTTAGGCGTAGTGTTCTGAGCGTCCAAGAGTCATTGTGGATCGCCAGTGAACGAAGTCTGTGAAGGTTTGGAAGTCTACCTTGAAGACTTACCTGAGTGATTGGGCGGGGACTGGGTGTCCTTAGCTCAAGGGGAATAAGGTGAAGACACGGTCTTCTGAGTTAAATCGCAGCCTCCCTAACCAGACGTACAGTTGTCACAGCAACTGGAACTGGTCCAACAAATCATTGTATTCTTCACTAAGCAACTGGTTCTATCCTTCCCATCTCCTTATTTACAGTTGGTCCTTGTGAAGTCATTGCCTGTTTGCATTATCTATTTGTACTGTGTGACTGTTTGTTCTGATTGGCTTCATACTATCTTCCATCCTGATCCTTACTGCCTAGCTGCTATTAGTCTTTGTGCTTTCACTTCATCGAATACTTGACTATGGCTTGCCTAGTGTAGTCTACCTTCCGCTGCATGTTTATAGGTTCATTTCTATCATTTGTCTTCGAAACTTCCATGTTTTGAAGACTTTCATAAAAATCGCCTATTCACCCTCCCCATCTAGTCGATAACTAGCACTTTCACCCCATCCTTGAGGGCCATGGGAAACCAGTTCGCGTTAACCTTCTCGTCGCCGTTGGCCGCCTCGATGCTCAGCTCGTAGAGTTGCAAGAACTCAGCAGGGTCGGGAGTGCCGTTGTAGCATGGAGGCAGGTCGAGCTTGAACTTCCCTGGCCAGACGACGCTGCTTAGCTCTGGAGTGAAGGCGCGGCAGCCTGCTGTGGTCACGAGCGCTCGTCGTGGGTGTGGAGCTTGATCTTGGTGCTCGCGCGCCACCACGGCTGGTGACGCGCGGTCCTGACGTGGCGGTGCTGGGAGCGCGCGCCTCTGCCTACGGCCGCTGGACCAGCTGGCAGCTTTCTTCTTCCCACATAGGCGCCCCGCGCGGTGGGTCACGCCTCGGGCCTCGTGCCTTGGCTCGATGATGGCATCTTGATGGGGAGGTGGAGGAGGCGCTCCATGGGCTACGTCACCCGCAGCAGGCGGCTGGCGAGGCAGCGGGAGAGACGGTGCAGGAGAGGCCCCGGCGGCGCTGGTGAGCTCGGCGATGCGGTCCAGCCAATCTTCGTAGAGGTCGTCGACGGGGCGATAGCGCAGGAGCTCGCGCGCCATGAGTCACACGGCCTGCATGTTCGCTGGGCCTGGCGACCGTGAGACGACGAACCAACCGGGGTCAGCGACGGGGTGGCGGTGCGCCCATCACGCCGCACTGAGGGGTGCAGCGACGAAGCTTGCTGCTCATGCCCCGTCGGGCCAATGGCGGTGTTGGCAGCGGGCGACAGGGAGGCCCACCAGCAGGCTCCGTCTGGGCGACACGAGTGGCGAGGGCGGCCCGACGCTCAGCACGGGCTCGATGGACGTCAGCCATGGAAGCGATGGAGCGGTGGCGAATCGTTCGGCGAAAGAGAGGCTCCGACGCACCCCTACCTGCCGTGCCAAATGTCGGATTCGGGGTTCCGCAGACCCTCGAGAGGTTCAAACTCTGGGGTGCATGCAAAGAACTCATCCTCCCCAGTCTGCCTGCCCACCGTTCCCACGGCCTAGCTCGATGAACCCTATGGATAAGATACACAGCAGTTTACCCAGGTTCGGGCCACCTTGCGGTGTAAACCCCTACTCCTGCTTTGTAGTGGATGTTGGAGAACATAGTAATTTCAAAAAAATTCCTACGCACACGCAAGATCATGGTGATGCATAGCAACGAGAGGGGAGAGCATTGTCTACGTACCCTCGTAGACCGGAAGCGGAAGCGTTAGCACAACGCGGTTGATGTAGTCGTACGTCTTCACGGACCGACCGATCAAGCACCGAAACTACGGCACCTCCGAGTTCTAGCACACGTTCAGCTCGATGACGATCCCCGGACTCCGATCCAGCAAAGTGTCGGGGAAGAGTTCCGTCAGCATGACGGCGTGGTGACGATCTTGATGTTCTACCATCGCAGGGCTTCGCCTAAGCACCGCTATAATATTATCGAGGATTATGGTGGAGGGGGGCACCGCACACGGCTAAGAGAACGATCACGAAGATCAACTTGTGTGTTTAGAGGTGCCCCCTGCCCCTGTATATAAAGGAGCAAGGGGGAGAGGCCGGCGGGCCCTTGGGGTGCACCAAGGAGGGGGGAGTCCTCCTCCTAGTAGGAGTAGGACTCCCCTTTCCTAGTCCAACTAGGAAGAGAGAAGGGGGAAGGAAAGAGAGGGAGAGGGAGAGGGAAAGAGGGGCCGCGCCCCCCTCCCCTAGTCCAATTCGGACTCCCCATGGGAGGGGGCGCGCCACCTCCTGGGCTGCTGCCCTCTCTCTCCCCTCAGGCCCACTAAGGCCCAATACTTCCCCTGCGGGTTCCGGTAACCCTTCCGGCACTCCGGTTTTCTCCGAAATCACCCGAAACACTTCCGGTGTCCGAATATAGCCGTCCAATATATCGATCTTTATGTCTCGACCATTTCGAGACTCCTCGTCATGTCCGTGATCATATCCGGGACTCCGAACAACCTTCAGTACATCAAAATATATAAACTCATAATGAAACTATCATCGTAATGTTAAGCGTGCGGACCCTACGGGTTCGAGAATAATGTAGACATGACCGAGACACGTCTCCGGTCAATAACCAATAGCGGAACCTGGATGCTCATATTGGCTCCTACATATTCTACGAAAATCTTTTATCGGTCAGACCGCATAACAACATACGTTGTTCCCTTTGTCATCGGTATGTTACTTGCCCGAGATTTGATCGTCGGTATCTCAATACCTAGTTCAATCTCGTTATCGGCAAGTCTCTTTACTCGTTCCGTAATACATCATCCCGCAGCTAACTTATTAGTTGCAATGCTTGCAAGGCTTATGTGATATGCATTACCGAGAGGGCCCAGAGATACCTCTCCGACAATCAGAGTGACAAATCCTAATCTCGAAATACGCCAACCCAACAAGTACCTTCGGAGACACCTGTAGAGCACCTTTATAATCACCCATTTATGTTGTGACATTTGGTAGCACACAAAGTGTTCCTCCGGTAAACGGGAGTTGCATAATCTCATAGTCATAGGAACATGTATAAGCCATGAAGAAAGCAATAGCAACAAACTAAACGATCAAGTGCTAAGCTAACGAAATGGGTCAAGTCAATCACATCATTCTCCTAATGATGTGATCCCGTTAATCAAATGACAACTCATGTCTATGGCTAGGAAACTTAACCATCTTCGATCAACGAGCTAGTCAAGTAGAGGCATACTAGTGACACTATGTTTGTCTATGTATTCACACATGTATTATGTTTCCGGTTAATACAATTCTAGCATGAATAATAAACATTTATCATGATATAAGGAAATAAATAATAACTTTATTATTGCCTCTAGGGCATATTTCCTTCAGTCTCCCACTTGCACTAGAGTCAAAAATCTAGATTACACAGTAATGATTCTAACACCCATGGAGCCTTGGTGCTGATCATGTTTTGCTCATGGAAGAGGCTTAGTCAGCGGGTCTGCAACATTCAGATCCGTATGTATCTTGCAAATTTCTATGTCTCCCACTTGGACTAAATCCCGAATGGAATTGAAGCGTCTCTGGATGTGCTTGGTTCTCTTGTGAAATCTGGATTCACATGTAGATCCCGCCACGACGCTTTGTTTTGAACTGCACCAACTGACAGCTCCTCCGTTTAGTAAAATACGTATCCGGTTTGTGATTTAGAATCGTCCGGATCAGTGTCAAAGCTTGCATCAACGTAACAATTTACGATGAGCTCTTTGTCACCTCCATATATGAGAAACATATCCTTAGTCCTTTTCAGGTATTTCAGGATGTTCTTGACCGCTGTCCAGTGATCCACTCCTGGATTACTTTGATACCTCCCTGCTAGACTTATAGCAAGGCACACATCAGGTCTGGTACACAGCATTGCATACATGATAGAGCCTATGGCTGAAGCATAGGGAACATCTTTCATTTTCTCTCTATCTTCTGCGGTGGTCGGACATTGAGTCTTACTCAACTTCACACCTTGTAACACGGGCAAGAACCCTTTCTTTGCTTGATCCATTTTGAACTTCTTCAAAACCTTGTCAAGGTATGTGCTTTGTGAAAGTCCAATTAAGCGTCTTGATCTATCTCTATAGATCTTAATGCCCAATATGTAAGAAGCTTCACCGAGGTCTTTCATTGAAAAACTCTTATTCAAGTATCCCTTTATGCTATCCAGAAATTCTATATTATTTCCAATCAATAATATGTCATCCACATATAATATCAGAAATGCTACAGAGCTCCCACTCACTTTCTTGTAAATACAGGCTTCTCCAAAAGTCTGTATAAAACCAAATGCTTTGATCACACTATCAAAGCGTTTATTCCAACTCCGAGAGGCTTGCACCAGTCCATAAATGGATCACTGGAGCTTGCACACTTTGTTAGCTCCCTTTGGATCGACAAAACCTTCTGGTTGCATCATATACAACTCTTCTTCCATAAATCCATTCAGGAATGCAGTTTTGACATCCATTTGCCAAATTTCATAATCATAAAATGCGGCAATTGCTAACATGATTCGGACAGACTTAAGCATCGCTACGGGTGAGAAGGTCTCATCGTAGTCAATCCCTTGAACTTGTCGAAAACCTTTTGCAACAAGTCGAGCTTTATAGACAGTAACATTACCGTCAGCGTCAGTCTTCTTCTCGAAGATCCATTTATTCTCAATTGCTTGCCGATCAACGGGCAAGTCAACCAAAGTCCACACTTTGTTCTCATACATGGATCCCATCTCAGATTTCATGGCTTCTAGCCATTTTGTGGAATCTGGGCTCACTATCGCTTCTTCATAGTTCGTAGGTTCATCATGATCTAGTAGCATGACTTCCAGAACAGGATTACCGTACCACTCTGGTGCGGATCTTACTCTGGTTGATCTACGAGGTTCCGTAGTAACTTGATCTGAAGTTTCATGATCATTATCATTAGCTTCCTCACTAATTGGTGTAAGTGTCACAGAAACCGGTTTCTGTGATGTACTACTTTCCAATAAGGGAGCAGGTATAGTTACCTCATCAAGTTCTACTTTTCTCCCACTCACTTCTTTCGAGAGAAACTCCTTCTCTAGAAAAACTCCTAATTTAGCAACAAAAGTCTTGCCTTCAGATCTGTGATAGAAGGTGTACCCAACAGTCTCCTTTGGGTATCCTATGAAGACACATTTCTCCGATTTGGGTTCGAGCTTATCAGGTTGAAGCTTTTTCACATAAGCATCGCAGCCCCAAACTTTTAGAAACGACAACTTTGGTTTCTTGCCAAACCACAGTTCATAAGGCGTCGTCTCAACGGATTTCGATGGTGTCCTATTTAACGTGAATGCAGCCGTCTCTAAAGCATAACCCCAAAACGATAACGGTAAATCAGTAAGAGACATCATAGATCGCACCATATCTAATAAAGTACGATTACGACGTTCGGACACACCATTACGTTGTGGTGTTCCGGGTGGCATGAGTTGCGAAACTATTCCGCATTGTTTCAAATGTAGACCAAACTCATAACTCAAATATTCTCCTCCACGATCAGATCATAGAAACTTTATTTTCTTGTTACAATGATTTTCAACTTCACTCTGAAATTCTTTAAACTTTTCAAATGTTTCAGACTTATGTTTCATTAAGTAGATATACCCATATATGCTTAAATCATCTGTGAAGGTGAGAAAATAACGATATCCGCCACGAGTCTCAACATTCATTGGACCACATACATCTGTATGTATGATTTCCAACAAATCTGTTGCTCTCTCCATAGTACCGGAGAACGGCGTTTTAGTCATCTTAGCCATGAGGCACGGTTCGCAAGTACCAAGAGATTCATAATCAAGTGGTTCCAAAAGTCCATCAGTATGGAGTTTCTTCATGCGCTTTACACCAATATGACCTAAACGGCAGTGCCACAAATAAGTTGCACTATCATTATCAATTCTGCATCTTTTGATTTCAACATTATGAATATGTGTATCACTACTATCGAGATTCATCAAAAATAGACCACTCTTCAAGGGTGCATGACCATAAAAGATATTACTCATATAAATAGAACAACCATTATTCTCTGATTTAAATGAATAACCGTCTCGCATCAAACAAGATCCAGATATAATGTTCATGCTCAACGCTGGCACCAAATAACAATTATTTAGGTCTAATACTAATCCCGAAGGTAGATGTAGAGGTAGCGTGCCGACCGCGATCACATCAACTTTGGGACCATTTCCCACGCGCATCGTCACCTCGTCCTTAGCCAATCTTCGCTTGATCCGTAGCCCCTGTTTCGAGTTGCAAATGTTAGCAACAGAACCAGTATCAAATACCCAGGTGCTACTGCGAGCATTAGTAAGGTACACATCAATAACATGTATATCACATATACCTTTGTTCACTTTACCATCCTTCTTATCCGTCAAATACTTGGGGCAGTTCCGCTTCCAGTGACCAGTCTGCTTGCAGTAGAAGCACTCAGTTTCAGGCTTAGGTCCAGACTTGGGTTTCTTCTCCTGAGCAGCAACTTGTTTGCTGTTCTTCTTGAAGTTCCCTTTCTTCTTCCCTTTGCCCTTTTTCTTGAAACTAGTGGTCTTATTGACCATCAACACTTGATGCTCCTTCTTGATTTCTACCTCCGCGGCTTTTAGCATTGCGAAGAGCTCAGGAATAGTCTTATTCATCCCTTGCATATTATAGTTCATCACGAAGCTTTTGTAGCTTGGTGGCAGTGATTGAAGAACTCTGTCAATGACACTATCAACAGGAAGATTAACCCCCAGTTGAGTCAAGTGATTATGATACCCAGACATTTTGAGTATATGTTCACTGACAGAACTATTCTCCTCCATCTTGCAGCTATAGAACTTATTGGAGACTTCATATCTCTCAATCCGGGCATTTGCTTGAAATATTAACTTCAACTCCTGAAACATCTCATATGCTCCATGACGTTCAAAACGTCGTTGAAGACCCGGTTCTAAGCCGTAAAGCATGGCACACTGAACTATCGAGTAGTCATCAGCTTTGCTCTGCCAGACGTTCATAACATCTGGTGTTGCTCCTGCAGCAGGCTTGGCACTTAGCGGTGCTTCCAGGACGTAATTCTTCTGTGCAGCAATGAGGATAATCCTCAAGTTACGGACCCAGTCCGTGTAATTGCTACCATCATCTTTCAACTTTGCTTTCTCAAGGAACGCATTAAAATTCAACGGAACAACAGCACGAGCCATCTATCTACAATCAAACATAGACAAGCAAGATACTATCAGGTACTAAGTTCATGATAAATTTAAGTTCAATTAATCATATTACTTAAGAACTCCCACTTAGAAAGATATCCCTCTAATCCTCTAAGTGATCACGTGATCCAAATCAACTAAACCATGTTCGATCATCACGTGAGATGGAGTAGTATCAATGGTGAACATCAATATGTTGATCATATCTACTATATGATTCATGCTCGACCTTTCGGTCTCCGTGTTCCGAGGCCATATCTGTTATATGCTAGGCTCGTCAAGTTAAACCTGAGTATTCCGCGTGTGCAACTGTTTTGCACCCGTTGTATTTGAACGTAGAGCCTATCACACCCAATCATCATGTGGTGTCTTAGCACGAAGAACTTTCGCAACGGTGCATACTCAGGGAGAACACTTATACTTTGATAATTTAGTGAGGGATCATCTTATAATGCTACCGTCAATCAAAGCAAGATAAGATGCATAAAAGATAAACATCGCATGCAATCAATATAAGTGATATGATATGGCCATCATCATCTTGTGCTTGTGATCTCCATCTTCGAAGCACTGTCATGATCACCATCGTCACCGGCGCAGCACCTTGATCACCATCGTAGCATTATTGTCGTCTCACCAAAACTTATGCTTCCACGACTATCGCTACCGCTTAGTGATAAAGTAAAGCATTACAGCGCAATTGCATTGCATACAATAAAGCGACAACCATATGGCTCCTGCCAGTTGCCGATAACTCGGTTACAAAACATGATCATCTCATACAATAAAATTTAGCATCATGTCTGACCATATCACATCACAACATGCCCTGCAAAAACAAGTTAGACGTCCTCTGCTTTGTTGTTGCAAGTTTTACGTGGCTGCTACGGGCTTTAGCAAGAACCGTTCTTACCTACGCATAAAAAAACCACAATGATAGTTTGTCAAGTTGGTGCTGTTTTAACCTTCGCAAGGACCGGGCGTAGCCACACTCGGTTCAACTAAAGTTGGAGAAACTGACACCCGCCAGCCACCTGTGTGCAAAGCACGTCGGTAGAACCAGTCTCGCGTAAGCGTACGCGTAATGTCGGTCCAGGCCACTTCATCCAACAATACCGCCGAACCAAAATATGACATGCTGGTAAGCAGTATGACTTATATCGCCCACAACTCACTTGTGTTCTACTCGTGCATAACATCATCACATAAAACCTAGGCTCGGATGCCACTGTTGGAGAACGTAGTAATTTCAAAAAAATTCCTACGCACACGCAAGATCATGGTGATGCATAGCAACGAGAGGGGAGAGTGTTGTCTACGTACCCTCGTAGACCGGAAGCGGAAGCGTTAGCACAACGCGGTTGATGTAGTCGTACGTCTTCATGGCCCGACCGATCAAGCACCGAAACTATGGCACCTCCGAGTTCTAGCACACGTTCAGCTCGATGACGATCACCAGACTCCGATCCAGCAAAGTGTCGGGGAAGAGTTCCGTCAGCATGACGGCGTGGTGATGATCTTGATGTTCTACCGTCGCAGGGCTTCGCCTAAGCACCGCTATAATATTGTCGAGGATTATGGTGGAGGGAGGCACCGCACACGGCTAAGAGAACGATCACGAAGATCAACTTGTGTGTTTAGAGGTGCCCCCTGCCCCTGTATATAAAGGAGCAAGGGGGAGAGGCCGGCTGGCCCTTGGGGCGCGCCAAGGAGGGGGGAGTCCTCCTAGTAGGAGTAGCCACTAGTAGAAAACGGAGTTTTAAAACCGGTTCGTAAGGGCCTTTAGTGCCGGTTTCATAACCGGCACTAATTGCCCTTTAGTACCGGTTCGGCACGAACCGGCGCTAAAGTGCCACCACGTATGGGGGACCTTTAGTACTGGTTGGTGTTACCAACCGGTACTAAAGGTTTTTTTTGAATTTTTTTTGAAAATTTTGGAAAAAAAATTTGATTTTTTTTTTATTTTTATTTTTTCTGAATTATTTGGTGATTTAGTCTCTAATCACCTCTCTTAACTGCTCAAGTGTGGATCACTCATTCCAAATCATCTATCTTCTCGACCGGTCACCCATCCCTCTCACTACACCATCCCAAGCACGCTTAACTTTCGGGTTCTATTCTCCTTCGTTTCCAAGTCTGCACTTGTTGTTTTCTTGACAATAGTAAGATGTCAATCCTATTAACCCTCAGGAGTTTAGCTTGAGCATGAAGTCACACATTTCACTGTTTGAGTTTGAAACTATTATTCTAAAAAACAGTAATTATTTAGTAACACTAATATTTCTTGAATAAGTTTGACCATAGTTTGACCACAGTTTGACCACAGTTTGACCATAGTTTGACCAGATTTGACCAAAATTCAAAAAATTGAAATAATTATTTAGTAACACTAATATTCTTGAATAATTATGTAGTAACATTAATACTTCTTGAATAAGTAGTTTGACCAGATTTAACAATTTTTTTTAAAAAAACTTAAATTTGACCATATCTTTTTTCCTTTTGGAATTTGAGGATTCTAAAAAATTTCAAACAGGCCATAGGTGGTCTCCATCGGATGCGGATTTTCGTGCTGAATTTTTTGATATATTATACTTTTTTTTCTGACATCGTATGCAAAAGTTATAGCCGTTTTACATTTTCCCTACACTTTTTGCAAAACATGTCCAAATTTAAGTTTTCAAATTTTCCTAACGTGTAGATGTAGTAATATAACTACCTCTCGAAGGATTTTATTTTTTGAAGTTTTTATCATTTTCTTTTGATTTTTTCAAAACTGAAATGGCGATACACGGGGGGTAGAGTTTGAAAATTGCCCTATAGTGCCGGTTTGTGTCTTCAACCGGGACTATAGGTTAAGACTCTGTAGTGCCGGTTGGTGACACAAACCGGTACTATAGGTTAGACCTTTAGTACCGGTTTGTGTCACAAACCGTCACTAAAGGTGCTCGTGGGGCCCTGGCCTGACGCCAGCCTGCCACCACCCTTACCGGTTCGTGGCACGAACCGGTACTAAAGGTTCATTACGAACCAGCACTAATGCATAGCCATTCGAACTGGCACTATTGATCACATTAGTGCTGGTTTTTTTACCAACCGACACTAATGTGCTTCACGTTTGACCCTTTTTCTACTAGTGTAGGACTCCCCTTTCCTAGTCCAACTAGGAAGAGAGAAGGGGGGAGGAAAGAGAGGGAGAGGGAGAGGGAAAGAGGGGCCGCGCCCCCTCCCCTAGTCCAATTCGGACTCCCCATGGGAGGGGGGCGCCAACTCCTGGGCTGCTGCCCTCTCTCTCCCCTCAGGCCCACTAAGGCCCAATACTTCCCCGGGGGGTTCCGGTAACCCTTCCGGCACTCCGGTTTTCTCTGAAATCACCCGAACACTTCCGGTGTCCGAATATAGCCGTCCAATATATCGATCTTTATGTCTCGACCATTTCGAGACTCCTCTTCATGTCCGTGATCATATCCGGGACTCCGAACAACCTTCGGTACATCAAAATATATAAACTCATAATGAAACTGTCATCGTAACGTTAAGCGTGCGGACCCTACGGGTTCGAGAATAATGTAGACATGACCAAGACACGTCTCCGGTCAATAACCAATAGCGAAACCTAGATGCTCATATTGGCTCCTACATATTCTACGAAAATCTTTTATCGGTCAGACCGCATAACAACATACGTTGTTCCCTTTGTCATCGGTATGTTACTTGCCCGAGATTTGATCGTCGGTATCTCAATACCTAGTTCAATATCGTTACCGGCAAGTCTCTTTACTTGTTCCGTAATACATCATCTCGCAGCTAACTTATTAGTTGCAATGCTTGCAAGGCTTATGTGATGTGCATTACCGAGAGGGCCCAAAGATACCTCTCCGACAATCGGAGTGACAAATCCTAATCTTGAAATACGCCAACCCAACAAGTACCTTCGGAGACACCTGTAGAGCACCTTTATAATCACCCTGTTACGTTGTGACGTTTGGTAGCACACAAAGTGTTCCTCCGGTAAACGGGAGTTGCATAATCTCATAGTCATAGGAACATGTATAAGTCATGAAGAAAGCAATAGCAACAAACTAAACGATCAAGTGCTAAGCTAACGAAATGGGTCAAGTCAATCACATCATTCTCCTAATGATGTGATCCCGTTAATCAAATGACAACTCATGTCTATGGCTAGGAAACTTAACCATCTTCGATCAACGAGCTAGTCAAGTAGAGGCATACTAGTTACACTATGTTTGTCTATGTATTCACACATGTATTATGTTTCTGGTTAATACAATTCTAGCATGAATAATAAACATTTATCATGATATAAGGAAATAAATAATAACTTTATTATTGCCTCTAGGGCATATTTCCTTCAGTGGATTGGCCTCGAGGGGCTGCAGATGAACTAGTACAATGGAGAACAGCCTCAGGAGGAGAGGCGTTCTTGTGCTCGATGAGCTGGCTGGGTGTGAGGATGATCTTAATGATCCGTATGTCCATTCGTCCGTCCGTCTGTCATCTTCTATGGTGGTGGCTAAGTCCAATTTATAGTGGCCTTGGCCCTCTTCCCAAATGTAAGGCGGGAAGGGATCCCACAACGGCCAAATTTGAGGGAAACAACTAGTACATGCTATCCTGACAAAAGTAGTCTTCGCCTGCAAAAGCTCCTAGTTGTGACACCGCGGTGGGCTCCACGATGACTTCCGTCTTGCCGTCCTGGCTGTCTTGGTCTTGTTGCACCGGAATGAAAACCTTTAGTTGATTCCTCGGGACTCCGCGCCTGCGCTTGTCTCCTTAGCACCAAAGAGGAAACCGGTACACTGCGCTCGCTGGCGCCCGCCTGGCCTTGGTCATCACGGCTCACGTCATCCGAACCTCGTGAGGTGCACCTTGCATAGATATCTCCGTTCCTCAGGAGCCGGCCTGAGAAAGCCGCCCCCCCCCCGGGAGGTCTTGGTGTCGTCCGCCTCACGAGGCTTGGCCCTCAAGCCTCACGAGGGTCTTGAGTTGTCGATATTGAAGCTGGGCCGTACCGGGCCGTCGATGGAGCCATGCCGTGGGCCATAGGCAGGCAAGTCTAAGTATCCCCGTTCCCAGAACGCCGGCAAACAACAACTAATTTGACACAGTACACCTAACCCTAGGGTTAAACAACACCTAATTTGAACTAAATCACTCACAACTAGTATACAGATTAAACAATATGCACATCATAGCATTGAACGACACCTAATTTATTCACTATAGCAGTAACACTATCTGACTATAACAACAACAATAACCCTAACCCTAGTCAAAGCCATAGAGAAAGGAGATGGAGAAGGGGAAAGGGGGGAGAAATATCACTAGACGCCGCGAAGGATGACGCGAGGCGGTGACTTCCCGTCGGATTGGCCTTCACCGCCGCGGCAAACGCTCTCACCCCGTGTTCTCGACCAAATACTACGGCAACGCTGTCTCCGCCGGCTTGCTAGGGTTCGAGCTCCCGCAAAACTCGCCTAGCTTGGGATCCACGTCGCCTACGCCACCACCTAGTTTCACCGGAGTCGCCATCTCTGGAGTGGGCTGAGAGGGGGAGGGGGGAGGGGGGAGGGGGAGAGCGGGGAGCGGGAAGGGAAAAACGATGAAGCGGCGCGGACGGGGGGGGGAAATGGACTTGGTGTGAATGGCGTCGTCTAACGCCGTCTAATGGCGGTCGGGATGACTTGTTTGGCCATGTAGACAAAAAATGAGCCCATGTAACAGAATGAGATCCGTCGATCAGTGACTTTTGTAAATAGATTACACAAGACGTGGTGTTTTTGAAAAAGAATAGAGTAGTGTTTTCTGTGTTTTTTTTTGAGAAACAGTAGTGTTTTCTGCAATTTACTCCGGCCTCTCCCGTGCGACTGCAGCTACAGCCTACAGCCCAGCTCCCCGTTCCCCCGCAGTCCTGTCTGCTGGCTGCTCCGCGAGACCGCGACCGCGCCGTTCCCCCTCGGTCTCGGCGGTGCTCCCCGGCCTCGGCCGCCGTGCTACTGCCGTCGGTTCCTGCCTCGGCTGCGCCGCCGAGGCCGAGGAACGCCGACTCGCGCAGCCGCTCTGCGCCCCACTGCTTCTCGCCAACGCGGCGACGTACCGCAGCCAGGCTGCTGCTTCGCTTCGCCCCGGGTAAATTCTTGGACCAGGTAATTTCTAAATTGGTGCATTGAAATTATAGTGAACAGAAAGAGAAGACGCGTCTAAATTGGGGCATTGAAGTTAAAATGAATTGAGATAGAAGATGCGTATGTACTGAACTGAACTCAAGTTGATGCATTTCATTTTATCATTTCAAGCCTATAGGTCTCTCAAAGGAGTTTGACCTCGTCGTAGTGGAGGCTTTCATATTTGTATCAATGATTAATTATTTCACTTGATGTTTATGCCTTTTCTTATGAAATTATATTTTTGATGTCTTGAAGGTATTGTCTTCCTTCCACTGTTGATCAGGTCGTGGGAGGCATAGATGAATCAAGCCACTGATTTGGTACTCTTTCGTATCTCCACACTACAATCTGTAGTTTTTGTCATGGTTTTATCTATTTTTGTTGGATCGTTAAGCATTGAGTTTAAATTCTACATTCATTGTGCAATCAAGCCATATTTTCTATGCCTTGCATGATCTATCTTTTTGGGGTAGCTATCAGTGCTTAGATTTTGGTCCAGAGTCTGCTCACCGATAATAGTAAGATTCCTATTTCTTATTTAACAATGGTTCGATTTAAACCCTACTTTCATGATAGTTATATTTCTACTTAAATTCTAATAAAATAGAGTTTGTGTGCATAGGTTGAGCCCTAGCTACTAGTGGGACCAATTTCAAATTAAATGCCACTAAATACATGTACTTATTAATTTTTCCAAATGGAAGTGGATCTGCTTATATGGAAAATGCAGGGACTGTTGAGCCTTTAGTTTGTACCAGAGATTTTTTTTTCTTGCATTTTGCAATGTCTAATGAGCATGCTCTGATCAGGAATATTGTTGTCCCGTCTGAAAGTTATCTTACGGAGAAGGGCCTATTAAGTTGAGTTTCTGCATTTCCTTCAAGATCCTATTGTTACCTTAAGAATAACAGTGGGTGCTCCAATATGTCTATGCACCCTATGTCGCTCTCCTTACAACCCTTCACTGCAAATTCAATAAACACATATTCTTTAAGGTATTTCTTTCCTGATGGCTCTTATTAATTTACCGGCCTCCATTAAATTTTTGTCATTTCCTATCTCTTGTGTTGCATTCATTTTTAACTCCGTTTCTTGTTTATTGGCTTTAGGAGCACTAGTGCGAATTATGACCGTGGTTTTATAAAGTTGGTGCCAATTGGAAGTAGTGGACATTGGGTCACAAATTTCAGACCAAATTCTGCGTCTAGGCCTGAAACTTCTGTAGGACATGATTGTGTAGTGGGAGAGAATGATGGTGTGATCATAGTTGATCACGGGTCACGTCGACAAGAATCTAATCTCATGCTACGTAATAGACTGATTATTTTTTGTGAGTTTTGTGGTGTTTATATCGACGCCTACCTTATATTAGTCTCACTTGAAAATTGCAGATGATTTTGTTAGCATGTTCAAGGCCAGGACTTGCTACAATATTGTTGAGCCTGCTCACATGGTATGTTTTGATTGTTGTTTTTTCTGAAATTGTATTTGTTCAATGAGGAGGTGCAAATTATGAATTTATTAAGCTTTGCTTGAAGCTTGTAGCTCTCTTGAAATTTCCTTATTAGCAAAGTGAAAGTTGTTGGCATCATTAGCTTTCCATTATTTTGTGAAGGAAAAACTATTGACAATTATGTCAACTCGCAATCCGGGGCTCAAGTCACCATAGTATTTCTTGGTCTAAATTCCTTGTCCATCATTGAGCATGTTTAGGATGCAGACTGAGTAAAGTATTTTACTCATCACTTCAAATTTGTCAAATTAAATTTATATGGAGTTGATACTATTTTTTAAGCTACTGCATTGCACCCTGTACTGGTCAACTCACAAGGTCACACATTTAGAACTCTGACATGATTTTATGCAGTAGTGACGTATCCAGTGAGTTCCTGCGTATCTATTTATGAAGGTTTGCACACTGTTGCACTTCTTTTACCCATAGGCTACATGACAATACACAGGTAGCTGTAGTATATGTGTCCTTTTCACTTATATTGAAAGCTTTCTGTTTCAATTAAAAGTTTGTTATAAACCCAGCATTTGGTGTCGTTCCATGTTGCTATCTTCTACTCCCTCCATTCCAAATTAATTGAAGTTCTCGGTTTGTCCTAATTCAAACTTCTTTAAGTTTGACCAAGTCTATCAAAAAATATTTAAGATCTACAATATCAAAAATATATAACGAATACATTTTGTAAAGAATCTAATGAAACTAATTTAGTCTTGTAGGTGTTGATATATTTTTATATAGACTTGGTCAAACCTATAAAAGTTTGACATAGGACAAAGCTAGAACTTCATTTAATTTGGAACGGAGGGAGTATTTCACTTCTTGCAATGGCCTTGTCTTAGATTGAGAAATACGACGTCGTAACCAATTTCCATGCATGAAGAAATAGCTCGGGGTATGGAGAAATCATTTCTTTTTTCAAGACCATGTAGGAGAGCTGCATGTATAAATTAGGGAAAAGAGTTTTATAATGCCTAGAAGGTATGACCACCAGCAGAAATACAACAGGGAAAAAGAAACCCCAAAAAGTGATACAACAACTACGACACAGAAGCGGGCAAAAACCTGTAGCTAGTGACCCCAAAAAACGACCCTAATTGTGTATGTCTTCCTTGATATTTCACTTTGCACCAACTGTGATTCATGATCTGTATTTGATCTGATGTCGTCCTAGACCTGCTGTAAACCTGTGATACTCCTGTTCGAAGACTCTTCCATTCCTTCTCTTCAACGTATTTCTGGCGATCAGCTTTACCAGGCTATCAAATCTGCTTCTTCTGTCATGTTTGCAGCCTGCCTCTGGATGCCATTCACCATTCTTCAAAATGAGCTCCAACCGTTGGCTGAAGTATCATACCATTGCAGTACCCTGGTCCAAATCATGTTGAAGATGCCGCACCTGATGAGTAAATGGCCCAGGTCTCTGCTCGTAGTCTGACAGAACACACGGGTCTCGTTGTGCTGTAACCCACACTTCACAAGGGGGTCTGCAGTCCAGCATCTCTTTCAGATAGGAAGCCACATAAATATATTGCAACTAAGGGGCACCCAGGCTTTCCGGATGACTCAGGCATACTGAGACTCGATGGCGACCAAAAAAAGGCTTTATAGACAGTTCTGGATGTGTATTTTCCAGATGAATCCCGGCTCCACGACCAGGTACTGATACTTGAAGATTAATGTCAACCCTTTGAGTACCCCCAGCACGTTCAGAACTGGCATAAACTTGGCAATGGAAATTAGGGCCTTGATATCGTTGATCCACCTACCAAGGGTCAAAGCCCCAGCCACTGTTCCTTTCTGCTGGATCGATAAAGGGAGAGCATAGAGAAGGTCTGATGTGATCTCAGCAACTGAAAAACCGTTGATCCAGGCGTCCTGCCAAAACCGCGTGAAATTACCATCCCCAATTACTCAATTAGGACATTGGTTCCAGCGAGTAAGATAGCAACATCTGCACCAGCAACTAGAGGAAGGATTCTCCATGACCTTTTCATGTCAGTGCGCTGTAGCGATAGCCAACAAACCTTCAGAGCTGTGCTCGTATGACGTAAGTTAAGAATCCTGAGGCCTCCTAGCTTCTTCGGCCTACACGCCATGTCCTAATTAACCAGGCACTGATCGTCTTTGGCAGTGTCCGCGCCCTTTTTGCAAGAAACTTCTTTCACAACTTCTTGGTCTTGATAATCTTTTCACTTAGAAATTAATTTCATAGCCAAACCAATAGAAATGAGATCTTTTCCGCTTCTTTAAAAAATGTTTTTTGTTTTGAATGAATATGTTTAGGACCAGACAAACAATGTGACTTTCATAGCCAAGCCAATATAAATGACTTCTCTTTCCATTTCATTAATATCATTTTTTTTCTATTTTTGAACAAAAACATGTAGGACATGACAAATAATGTGACTCTGAGTTGGTATAAAGATGTTGTATTCTTACCAATGCCTGTCAGACATGAAGTGAAACATATGCTGTGCACAAGCATTCCTGTTTTCGTCTAACTATTCTCTATTAGGAGTGTCCATGTACATTTAGTTAGCTTGCACATTGGGTTTAGTTCAGTCAAAATATAAGCATCTGTTTCCTTGGATCTCTTGTTATAAATTAATCACACATTTTCAGTTGACCATCAGGAGGGCAGTTTAGATTAATCACCGACGCTAACTTCATTAAAATGAAGTACAGTTGCCCTTGATGCAGGCCTCCATTACAGCCTATACCTGTATGCTTTTGTTAATGAGCGATAATTTACCAACGTATATTTTTAGCCACTGTCCTGTATGCTTTTTTCTTGAGGTTTCTCGGAAAGGTGTATTACTATTACCAAAATCTCATTGATATTTGTTTCATCATTCTCCAATTGTTATTTATTTGTTATATTAAATTAATGGGCTGGAGGCATCTTTCTTTCGAACTCAAAGCTGGAGGCTTTTGTGCTAATGAATCATATCACTGTTAGTTCTTATCTGGAGATATTTTTTCATTTTGAGATGCATGAAGTTGCTAAACTTTTGCTTTGGCAAAATGAAGGAGCTGGCTGAGCCTACTATTAAGGAAGCATTTGGAAAATGTGTGCAGCAGGGAGCATCTCGCATTATTGTCAGTCCATATTTCCTTTCCCCTGGACGACACTGGAAGCAAGTATGTTGTCGTTTTTTTTTTGTCTGGATGGATAGTTCTAAAATGTTTAATACGGAAGATGTTGGCGGTGCCTATGTTCTATTCTATTGCTTATATCGCATCAGTAAGACATGAGTTCTCATGCAATTTGGCACTGTTCTTTCTCAGGATATCCCTTCTTTAGCATCAGAAGCCTCTAAAGAGCACTCAAGCGTACCCTACATCATCACGGCTCCTCTTGGATTACATGAGCTTATGGTGGTATGTGCTAATTAATTCTCTGGATTGTGCAAGATTATCTATGTCACACTGAATTATGCATTCAGTAGCCCATCTTTTACGAGAATTGTCGTTAGTAGAAAAGCAAACTAATGTGATATTTTCTATAAGTAGATCTACAGGAACAGCCACCCTTTTGATGATGTGGTACAACTTTTCAGGATAGAAATGTTGAAAAGGAAGTGTAGAATTTTGTTTGCTACGTATTAACGAAGGGTTCAGAGTCATTGAGTGTTTGTTCTAGAAAAATGTCAGTGAATTGATAGCAACTAAAGCATTCTCCTCTTTATACAAGAGGCAAGTTTACGAGTTCTTTTATCAAAATGGAAAAGTTGCTTTGCAGGATATTATGAACGATCGCATCAAATACTGCCTGAGGCACGCTGCAGGTGGAGTCGATGAGTGTACGGTATGTGCCGGGACTGGAAAGTGCCACTTTTACTCTTGATGGGAAAGACAATGGAGGCTACTTTGCTCAACAGTCCTATCTCCATAATTTTGGAAATTGTATACAACCAACCTTGTTTCTTGCAAATGAGCGCCTCAAATAGCTGAGACCGTAAGTTTGATTTTGTGCGAGCTGAACCTATGTCCCATGCCATGTTACAGAACCTATCACTATTATACTGATTAATGTTAACGGTTTTGTTCAGTTTGTAGATATGGAATGTGTAAATTTGTCAGGTAAAGATGTGAATGAAACACTCAATTTAATCAATGTGAAGGGCATGCGGAGATTTTTGAGAAATTCTAGACCCTTCGCCCCGATCCACCTAGAGCTTCTCGATCCATCGTATGATCACTCAACTCCGCTGTGGTATGATTTCCATTTAGTCGTGTCAACTATAAAGATGCTATTTCGAAATTCACTTTGGCACATGGGAGCATAATATGATTCCATTTAGTCGTGTCAACTATAAAGATGCTATTTCGAAATTCACTTTGGCACATGGGAGCATATGCTCCTGCCACTGAAAAATATATTTCAAAATGTCAAAAAATTCCGAACACAAATTTGACGTGTACATCTCATCATTGTATGTGCGCACGCCAAGTTTTGTGAAAATCTGACATTTTATACTCCTTGTGTAAAAAAAGACAAAAAAATGTCTCATGAAAATCCTATTTTAACACTAAATTTTGTCTTTTTACATGTGACATAAAAGTTGTCGGTTTTCTGTGAAACAAGTTTGTGTGCACGTAGAATGTCGAGATGTATGCAGGAATCATTTTGTCATAATTCTGTGACATTTTAAAATATTTTTAAAACACATTTTGAAAACCAGGAGCATATGCTTCCATGTGAGCATATGCTCTGCCACTGAAACACCTTTATTTTTCTTGAATTTATCTTTGCAGTTTTTACCATTTAACAACCTAAATGATAAGTGCCACACGTGTGGCACTTAACAACTTGGGCCGAACGCAGTGATCTCCATTCATTTTCGTTGCACAAATCTTACATCATTGCTGCCCTGGCTTGAGTGCCACGTCAGCACACGGCGACGTGCAGTGGAACCGCCGCTTGCCCGAATGGCCACTCTCCATGATCGCTGCCTCGCGGTTATATCGACACGTAGCCGTTTAATCACCCAGTCGCCTTTACTTCCCGTCCACCCCGCGTTCCACTCCGTTTTCTCCCATCTTCGTGGCAATTTTGAGCGACGGCGACACGATTCTACGGCGACTCTCCGTGAAAGTGTCGCGGAGGCCGGTTCCCGTTGCCGGGAGTCCACGCAGCCGCACCATCGCGTCGACTTTGAAGCCGCGCAAAGTTAACCTCGCGAACCCCTCGATGGCCCCCTTTCTTCTATGTGATCCCGCGGTGGTTCCATGGCGAATCCGCGGCGGAAGGGCGCGGGATCTCGTTTCCCGTCGCCAGGGAGTGCCCGCCATGTAGATAGGCTCGTCGCACAGTTGACATTCCACCCGCAGGAAGCTCCACCCACAGCGTCGCAAGAATACTCACTGCTCCACACTGCTTCTCTGGTTTTTCCGCGGAGGTTCCATGGCGAATCCGCGCCTGAATGGTATCGGAGGCCGGTTCCCGCCGCCGGGGGTAGTCCCCGCGGTGTAGCTAAGCCTTGGGCTCGGGGTTGAGATTTTTGACCGTGTAAGGCTTCACCCACAACGCATGTTTTGTTCATTTTTGTATGAACCCTAGATTTAGAATACTTTTTGGTGCAAACATTTGTTTCCTTTGTTTAAGATTCCACAAAAAATTTGTGTAGTGTGTCTCTGGAATTTTCGGTTGCCATGTCAATGTTCACAATCATAACAAATGTTTTTGATCCTCACAATTTGTATAAGAACATGGCAACTTCCTCTTGATAACAACCTATTTACTTGCCATGTCACTGAATACAAACTTGGCAACTTTCTCTGAATCAGTACCTGAACACTTTGCCATATTGCTTAGGTTTTTTTGAGAATCCCCGTGGGGGGGGGGAGCTCCCCACCTGAATATATTACTCAAAGGCTGCCGAGGCAGCAAGTACAAAATTACATAGCCACGACGCATCGTGCAGAGAGGTAGGAACGCCACGAGAAGACGTCCTCCTTGTCACTTGTCCATGAGACGGTGTGACCAAAGATCCAAATTAGCAATAAGGACCCCGAGGGTTATTACAGAACATTGATCAACACTCCTAAATAACATATCATTACGCTATGCCCAGATCTTCCATAGTAGTGACATGAGAACCCGAGACCATGCTTTTGGGGGAAGGTGATGGGGCAGTGGAGTATCCCAAAGCTCAGCGCAATGCGCTGCCAAATCCGGTTGGCAATGAGGCCATATTGCTTAGTAAGAACATGGCAAGTACCTCTTAACCACAACCCATTACTTGCCATGTTTCTGAATAAACACATGGCAACTCTCCCTAGACGATAACCTAAAACGGCTCCCAACAAACGCACTGCATAAGTTACATCGGATTGATCTCAGATGAGATCATTGTATTAAAGATCAAAAGAGAGAGAAAGTCATCTAGCTACTGCTATGGACACGTAGGTCCCGTGGGAACTACTCACAAATCATCATGGAGGTAGCAAGGTTGATGAAGATCACCTCCCCAATGGTTCCCCCCTCCGGCAGTACACCGGAATAGGACTCCAAATGGGATAGCGAAAAAACAAAGGATTGCGGCAGCGAAAGAATTGATTTTGGGTCTCGCCTCAGGGTTTCTGAATATATGGGAATTTATAGGTCAGAAATTGGGGAAAACGGAGCCACGGGGGCCCACAAGGCACCAAGGCGTGCCCTTGCCTTGTGGTCGCCTCGTGGGTCGTCTGGTCTTCTCCCGAAGCTTCTAGGGCCACTTTCTGTCTAGAAAATATCGTTCAAAAGTTTCATCGTGTTTAGACTTTGTTTGGTATGGATTTCCTGGAAAAAACCAAAAACATGCAGAAAACAAGAAGTGGCGTTGGACACTGAGTTAATAGGTTAGTCGATAAAAACAATATAAAATGGCATATAAAGCGTACAAAGTAATATAATAGCATGAAACAATAAAAAATTATAGATACGTTGGAGACGTATCAGCGAGCGTGCGGGGGTGGGGTGGGGGGCTGCGTGTGCGCCCGAGGGGTCCGGGCAGCGGCACCGCGGGACAGTCCGAAGGCGAGGGCAGTGTGACTCGCGCACACGCAAGTGCTGCAACCGACGCTCCTGAGACGAAGGTACGCCACGGCCTTCTCGTATGTCAGTGTGGCAAGAAGCGCCAGGTTGGAGGCGGCGTTGCCGAGTTCCTCGTTGAGACTGACCGTCAACATGGAGAGGACAAGCTCATCCAAGATCGGGAACTCCAAGTCTCGCAACTCATCAGAGAGTTTTGAGAAGCAGGCAGAACTCGTCTATGGAACAGTCATTCTGGTGAAGACCAAAAAAACTCTCTCCGAAGAAAGAAGATGCGCTGCAACTTGTTTTCGATGAAAAGGTCGGTGATCTTGGTCCACATTGTGCGAGCGAAGTCGCCGTCACGCACCACGGTGTGAAAATTCTCCTTCAAGATAGTGAGGAAGAACCACTAGATGATGGTGGTATCGATGGCCATCCAATCACTATCAGCACACATGGCCAAGAAATCAACAGTGTAGTCGACATGGTCGCAGAGATCGTTCCTGCGGAAGAGAAGGCCGACTTACGTCTTCCATACGTAAAATTTGGCCTCGGTGTGGGAGAGTTTCACCAGGATATGATCAAAGATCGGAAGAACCCGAATGCTAGCGGTTGATGGGGCAGGTGGACTAGCGAAGGGATTGCTACTTTTGGAGAGGGAGGAGTTGCCAGAGAAGTCCACTAGGTTTGGTTCGGAGGCGGCTAGGGTTAGAGAGGGGTATAGGGTTTGGGTGCAGCAGCGGTGCGGCAAGTTGAGTGGGTAGGAGAGAAGCGGTGTGGCAGGAGGTGGTGGAGCGGCGCTGCAGGAGGTGCAGGAGGCGGGCAGAAGCAGTGGCGAGGTGGGTGTGGGTAGAAGCGGCGACAGAGGAGAAGGATGGGGCAACAGCATGGGTTGGGAGGGTGGGCATGTCGAGTTTGGCTGATGTCATGTAGAGGATTGATAGGATGCAAATTTCATATATTCACGGGCATTGAGTGCCAATATATTTTTAGAAAAGAAGGAGGACCTCTGCCCTCTGTCTAGACGATGCATGCAGCCACTTTATTAATTATTCGCATAAGACCTTACAAAATCATACAATAGTAAGATTAAAGCCACCGTCTAGGCAACATTTGGCGCTACTCCTATCCAGTAGATGAAGGGATGTTGATAGTCTGGGCCTAATACCAAACAGACCTCGTAGCCAAACCTAACATCTAAGACCTGAGGTCCCAACCAGGACTCCTACCTGGTATGGTGCACCCGCCAGTCCGGCGCACTCCTCAACCAGGACGCATGCCGGGTATGAGGCCGCCGCAGCCACCTGCCACCAAATCCATCTTCAGTGTTGTACTGCTGCATCTACCTTGCCCAGTCTAGCTGTCGTCGATGCCACCACGACACCAGACAACGCCACCATCTTGCGCTCGTCCATCATCACACGCCCACCGACATCTTCAGTGTTGTACTACTGCATCTACCTTGCACAGTCTAGCTGTCGTCGACGCCACCATGACACCAGAAATGCCACCATCCTGCGCTCGTCCATCATCACACGCCCACCAACGAGACCTCGCTGCTCCATGCCGCTGAGACCCACCGTTGTCGACGTATCCGATGCCACACCGCTCCTCCGTCGTGAACACCACCTGTTGCCACTGGTCCCATCCCCTCCGCCTGCGGTTCCTCTAAGAGCATATCCAATAGACTGTCCAAATGTAAAAAATACCTAACTTTTGGACCGTCTGGGGCAAAAAACGCTGCTCCAACAGACGGTCCATATGTAAAAAAAATTGGACTGCGGCCTCCTTGTGATGTAAAATACAACACCTCGCGGTGCAAATTTACATCATGAGGTGCATCTGGTCCAAATTCGGCGACCGTCCGCCAACGCCCAACCGCCACTTCATTTCATTTCACAGTCATGCATGTCCGCCCGCCCGAACACCAGTCGGCCAGAATCCGCCGCCGCCACCGCCCAAATCCCTGCCGCCGTCGCCCCAAATCGCCGCGCCGCCCTCCGCCACCCTCGCCCCCGTCTCCTCCCTCGCCGGAAGCCGTCTCGCATCCGCCCGGGCGCCGCCGAATCGGGAGGCAGCCGCGGTGGGATTCAGCGCCTCCGGCGGTCTGGCTGCCCATGTAGGCCTCCGCCCGCCTCCACCACCCGCCGCTGCTCGCTGGCCCACCCTGTTGCCATCGCCTCCCGGCCCCGCCGCCGCTCTGCACTGACCCTGTCCAGCCGAGCTGCCATCGCTGCTGGCCCGTGCAGCGTGCCTGTGCCGCTGCTCGTGGTGTTCGCGTCGGCTACTGCCCGCCTCCGTCACTGCTGGCCGGCAAAGGAGCACGTACAGGGGAGCTCGGGCTCCGGCCATGGCGACCACGGACGAGCACGGGAGCGGTGGAAAACGACATCGATCGAAGGGGAAAATAGGGGGATTGGGAGAGGAGCTCATCACGGGGAGGATGGCGCGCTCGGGGATGTCGGGGAGAGCTTGATGGCGACGGATTTGACAAAGGCGGACGACGTCCCGAGGTTGAAGAAGACGATCAAGGCGATTTTACATCTTCATTTTGGACCATCTGTTGGAGTTGCTCTTTTGGACCATCTGTTGGAGTTGAGCTTTTTTCGGAGCTCCAAAACGCACTTTTTGGCGTTCCAAATTTTACATATCCGGTTTTGGACCGCCAAGTTTTGGACCATCTATTGGAGATGCTCTAACCGAGCACCCAAATGCCCCAGGCGGCACCTCCAAGAAGGGTGCGACACACGCAGTGCGGTGCCTGGATGAACGAGTCATTCAGAGTTTCCTCTGGTCCGATGGCACCTCTACCAACCCTTGTGAACGCACCGAGGCCGATCCGGGAGAGAGAGGAGAGAGTGAGTACCAGGAAAGCCTGGTCCTAAGAATAAATATAAATAGGATCATAAATTCGCCTCCGTGAGGATTCGAACCTAGGTATTGGGTTTGTGCATCCACTCCCCCAGCCAGTTGAGCTAGGCTGCCAATATATAGATGAATAGAGAGATTATTGTTGAGATAAAACGAGAGAGACGGGAGACTGAAAAGTAAAAGTGAATCCTTGTTCTCATTGATGATAGGTTACACACATATATATATAGCCCCCGAAGGGCTGTCTCCGAAGGGACACGAGGCAACCGCCTCCTTTAGGAAAAGTAGGGATTAATAGGATTAATTAAATCCTAACACTCTCCCTAATCCATACTTGTTAGTGTAAGTATCATCATCTTGAGAAGCTCCTCCAAAAACTCTGTGGGAAAATTATGAGGAGATAGGTGTTCCATATGTTGCTAAAACTCCTTCAAACCCAGTGGAAAAAATAAGGAGAAAATGATGCAACATATAATGGTTATTATCTCTTTTAACTCAATACGAGAAAACCCATAGAGTTTAGAGGACAATAAATGTGTCGTATATACTTTCCTATAAACCCCGTTGGGGAAAATCGAAAGTATGACATATGATCTCATGTTGATATTACCTCATTAAAAACCTTTATGAGAACCTGTAAAGTAAACTCATGAAGGGAAAAAGAGTATAATATGATGCATTGAACAGGAACAATTCAGGAAGATACTCCCCCCGATTCTTGCAAAATTCAAAGCCGCCACATACCAAAACATAGAAGTTGGTAGAGACCTGCTGAACAAATCATTCACATGATTTGACTTGCGAGATATGCAATATAGTGATATTGCTTATTATGTAACCTGTTTGCATCTGGGCAACACAAGAAACATTATCATTGAGATAATGGTTGGTGAATGTATCCATGAGGTCTGATTTGAAGACTCTTCATGAGAGGGCTACCACACCTAGTAGGAACACTAAACTTGTCTACGATCTGACATAGTGGGGATCTGATCGATGTATCCAATGATATTGGTGTTCAGATTTCTCCGAAACTGAAAAACTAGGACAAGATGTTTCATGCCTTGGAGATATCAAAAGATATTCTTGAGTACCAACCAATTGTGTTTGGTGGACCCAATGGCATTATGGAACGTTGAGTCCCAATATCTCATTTCCATCATCTCTTGGTCTAATAGATCTTTCTCTACGTCTAGAGAATGAACTACCATGAGAGTTATGGATAGATAAGATTTGTCCACAATGAATTTCTCCAATATATTTTGGATATAGACAACATACTATACCATAATGTATGAATGAAGGTGCTCAAGTTGTAGTAACGAGCGATATTTTGGTTTACCCAAATCCTTCATTTTAAAGTCTGTCACTTATATGATTACATGTGTCGTCATTGCATACACACAACACATGGATAATCATCATTGTAGGAGTAATCCTTGTGCATAAGGATCTCACTACGTCGGTTGTACCATATGTACCGACAACAATAAGCTGTATGGTGGCTTACCGATTTTACACAATGTATGTTGCATTTTGTATTTCGACTCAGAATTGAGATTCCATCGGAAATCAATCATATATGTCTGAATCTAGTGATCCACATGGATATGTGATCACTACATCTATCAACTGCGGAGATAGATAATTTTCATACTGCCAATGGTATAAGTTATCAGAAAGAGATTCCACCTCTAGAGAATAGTTGGGTATCTACGTGAACCCTTGTGCTACAATACTTGCTCTTTGTTTCACCACCTCGTTGTTCTCAATTCTGTTTCCAAAAGAAAACTGATGTATGTATTGCTTACGAATACCTTCCTATTATTGAGCAAGATCATTTCTATCTAGATTATACTCTTTGCTTGAGTTCAGTCCGAGTGTTGTTCACACTTTGCCATGGCCATTGTCTTTGGAATTGAATCATTTGAAAGGTTTTTTGCAATCTAGTTGAGAAATGTATGTCGACAATTGTAGACTTCCGGTTTATATGTTTCTCCAGAATCTATATATCAATATAGAGTTGATGGAAATATCGTTACCCATGGTGACTGCTCGCGATTTCCCAATGCGATTGAGTCGGGTATTCCGATGTCCCGGTCATTGTGTGCACTATGACCTGGGTTGGTGGAGGTTTCCCGTCCACTAGGTGTATACTACCCATTAGGTGTCTGTCAATGTGAAGTTGACTTGCATTTACTGATTCACAGGCCTTGATATCCTTGCTTGCAGGAAGCTGAATCCTGATGTACTTCTACCATACATCTCCCCTTGTTGCTTTGAACGGGGAGTGGAGTGGGTTTTGTTGGTACCTCCACTCTTTCAGACATACTTTTGCAGGATTGTAGGATCTTGTGACACCTTTATAGTCAGTAAATGAATCTGGCAGGTTATTTGCAATGTGATGCAAATCTTCTGAACGCGTGGTTCAGATCTTTGAGTACGTGGATTTGAGGCAGAAATGTGTTGAACATTCCACTAATTTCCTTGCATTCTTTATGGTACTTGAAATCTCCCCCTAATGCCTGGAAATGTTCCTCATTGAATCAACATACTGGCCTTGAATAACTCCCCATGCGAGGGGCTTGAGGTATTGACGGAAATACCGTTATTCCTCACATAGATCCCAACTATATGTTGAGGGGCCAATGATGTATGCCGGGTGGTGATATCGATATGAAACCGAATTATCGCAGATAGGAAATACTTGGTAGATATCCACATATCAAAGATAGAGGGGAATAATATTATGCAGTTCTGTCATGAGCGTGTAAAACTACATGACTCCAACCCAAAGTAAAGATAATGCAATGAGCTTAACTCTTTGGATAGGATTCTATGTAACGCCCCGAGATCGATGTGCCAGGTGTCCTCCAGTTTTTCGTTGTTGTTGCCTTGTCATTGTTTGCATGTCATGCATTGCATATCATGTCATCATGTGCATTTCATTTGCATACATGTTCGTCTCATGCATCCGAGCATTTTCCCCGTTGTCCGTTTTGCAATCTGGCGCTCCTATGTCACCCGGTGTCCCTTCCTACCTCTTTTCGTGTGCGGATGTTAAACGTTTTCGGATTGGACCGAGACTTGTCATGCAGCCTTGGTTTACTACCGGTAGACCGCCTGTCAAGTTTCGTGCCATTTGGACTTCGTTTGATACTCCAACGGTTAATCGAGGGACCGAAAAGGCCTCGTGTGTGTTGCAGCCCAACACCCTTTCAAACTGGCCTAAAACCCACCTAAACCCCCTCCATCATCTCGGTCGTTCGATCACGATTGCGTGGCCAAAAACCGCACCTCATTTGGACTCTCCTAGCTCCCTCTACCTATAAATATGTGCCCCTCTCCAAATTTCGCGGTCTAACCCTAGCCCCTCCCTCTCCTCGTGCGCCGGACACAAATCCCGCCGACGGACATGTCCGCTCCGCCGTCCGCCGCCACGTGGCATCCACTTATTTGCCGCCACCCGCGCCCACTTCACCGCGCCGCCGCAGCCCGCCTGACCCACGGTCGGCCCTCCCGGCCCGCGACCGAGCCGAGAGGCCCGCGCGCCTGCCCCGCCGCCTGAGTGCGCCCGCGCCGCCCGAGCCTATAGCTCCTTCCGCCAGTCGTTGCCGGCGCCGCCACATCTCGCTGGCGCTGCGCCGCCCGTCCCCTCCGCGCGAAGCCGCCGCCCTGCCTCCGTTCCTCGCCGACGACCTCGCAGCCGTCGCACGCGCCCCGATCCGGTCGCGGGCCACCGGATCCGGCCACCCCATACTCCCGCTGGCTACTGCTTCTTCTTCCCCGACGAATCCGGCCGGAAACAGTGTCTCCGTCGATCCTCGTAATCCGCGCCGATCTGGATCGGGATCCACCCGGGTTGACTTTTTCCCTTCGAACCCTAAGTTTTATGCCATCTTCATCATGTCGTAACTCTGCATCCATAGCCCCGATTCGTGCGTGTAGTATATCAAAATGTTCGTCTCCACGTGTACATCATTTCATCTCATTGCATCATTTTCATTTGAGCTCATCTTGATGCCCGAAATGCTATTGGAAGAGGGCTATATGGGGAATATGTCAGATCTGTTTCAGCAAATAGCCTTTTGTCATTTTTGCCATGATTAATGTGTGCATGCTATGATCCTGAGCTCTACATGTGTTTTGTTATATGCCATGCCATCTTTACAGGTGTGTATGCCATGTATTTTTGTGATCTTTGTGATGACTAGCACAAGCATACAAAGTAGCTTACTCGTTGATGCTGATTTCAGGGACTTAGAATTTCACTAAGTCCTTGTCTTGTATTTATTTTTATGCCATATGTTCATGTTGTTTCCTAGTGATGCGTGCCTCTTTTGAGGATGATCAGTAAGGATGTTTTGTTAATATTGTGGTGCTCTATCCATCCTTGTCTTTGTTTGCATTTATGGAGCACCCTAGCTTGAGTCAATCGAGCTCTACTTTTGCTATAAATAATCCTGGCAGATTGTTGACATGTTTAGCGATTTTGCCGAGGATGTTGCTATTTATCCGTGCATGCTATGTTGTTGTTCTTGCCATGTATAGCTTCTATGCTATATATTCTTGATGGGTGTATGCTTATTTGGTCATGCCATGCTCTGTAGTGAGTGCATCGAGCTCGTAAACATGCCTACTCGTTGACTGTTTTGCATGCTCCAGTTTTTCACTAAGTCTGAATCTGTTTATGTTTTTGCCATGTTCAAATGCTTGCAATTGTATTTTATGATCCCTTTTGGCTCAAGGTCACTAAGGGACTTTTGTTAAGTGCTTTGAGTAGCTTCATGCCATGCCTTGCCTTGCCATGTTAAGTTCCTGTAGCTTGTAATTTTCATGCTCTAAATTATGCTTCCTGATGATAAATTCCAGACTTGTGTTAATTTCACTAAGTCTGAAACCTGTTATCATTTGCACTTTTTTCATGCTTGTTTGAACCTGTTAATGGATGATATAGCCATAGCTCAGTGTTCATCTTTTGTCAAGCATCATGAGTGGATCCCTTCCATGTATTTTGTTGTTATGTTTGAGTGCTGTAGCATATTTATCTTGATGCATTTAAATGGCTACTTGTTGTTTATCGCAGACCGGTGCCATATTTGTTTTGCTTGCCATTTCCAAACCGTGCATCCGATTCCGGCGATCTTTATATCGATTTCAACCGAAATCACCTCACCTTTCCAGTGGAACTCTTGGATTTTGAAGTTGAGGACAGGTTCAATCATTCCTTTCCAAATCATGCATATGCACCGCATACCGCATCCCCCATATCATACCATGTTCATGTGTTGTTTGTTTACTGTGTTGTGTGCTTCTTTCCGGTGTTGCTTCTTTGGGTTGGTTCCGATAACGTCGCGTTTGTGAGGACCCGTTTGACTACGTCTGTTTGTCTTCTTCATGGACTCGTTCTTCTTCCTTGCGGGATTTCAGGCAAGATGACCATACCCTCGAAATCACTTCTATCTTTGCTTGCTAGTTGCTCGCTCTTTTGCAATGCCCATGCTGCGATACCTACCACTTTCTTATCATGCCTCCCATATTGTTGAACCAAGCCTCTAACCCACCTTGTCCTAGCAAATTGTTGTTTGGCTATGTTACCGCTTTGCTCAGCCCCTCTTATAGCGTTGTTAGTTGCAGGTGAAGATTGAAGTTTGTTCCTTGTTGGGACATGGATGTTATTGTTGGGATATCACCATATCTCTTATTTAATTAATGCATCTATATACTTGGTAAAGGGTGGAAGGCTCGGCCTTATGCCTGGTGTTTTGTTCCTCTCTTGCCGCCCTAGTTTCCGTCATATCGGTGTTATGTTCCCGGATTTTGCGTTCCTTACGCGGTTGGGTTATAATGGGAACCCCTTGACTGTTCGCCTTGAATAAAACTCCTCCAGCAATGCCCAACATTGGTTTTACCATTCGCCACCTAGCCTTTTATTTCCCTTGGGTTCTGCAGACTCAAGGGTCATCATTATTTTAACCCCCCCCCTGGGCCAGTGCTCCTCTGAGTGTTGGTCCAAACTGAGCTGCCTGCGGGGCCACCTCGGGGAAACTTGAGGGTTGGTTTTACTCGTAGCTAGTCTCATCTGAGTGTGCCCTGAGAACGAGATATGTGCAGCTCCTATCGGGATTTGTCGGCACATTCGGGCGGTGTTGCTGGACTTGTTTTACCATTGTCGAGGATGTCTTGTAACCGGGATGCCAAGTCTGATCGGATTGTCTTGGGAGAAGGAATATCCTTCGTTGACCGTGAGAACTTGTGATGGGCTAAGTTGGGACACCCCTGCAGGGATTTGAACTTTCGAAAGCCGTGCCCGCGGTTATGGGCAGATGGGAATTTGTTAATGTCCGGTTGTAGAAAACCTGAAGTTGATCTTAACTAAGATACATCAACCGCGTGTGTAACCGTGATGGTCTCTTCTCGGCGGAGTCCGGGAAGTGAACACGGTGTTGGAGTAATGCTTGACGTAGGTTGTTCTAGGATCACTTCTTGATCATAGTTGTTCGACCGTGCTTTTGCCTCCTCTTCTCGCTCTCCTTTGCGTATGTTAGCCACCAAATAAGCTAGTCGCTTGCTGCAGCTCCACCTCATACCTTTTACCCTTCCTATAAGCTTAAATAGTCTTGATCGCGAGGGTGTGAAATTGCTGAGTCCCCGTGACTCACAGATACTTCCAAAACCAGTTTGCAGGTGCCGATGTTACCGAGGAGGTGATGCAACCAAGCTCAAGGAGGAGCTCTATGAAGATCGTGTTCTTTATGTTGTTCCGTTTTCCAGTTGATCAGTAGTGGAGCCCAGTTGGGGTCGATCGGGGATCTGTGTAGCATTTGGGGTAGTCTTCTTTTTTTTTGGCTCCGTAGTCGGGCCTTGATTGTATTTGGATGATGTAATGCTTTATTCATGTAATTGTGTGAAGTGGTGATTGTAAGCCAACTATGTATCTCTTTCCCTTATGTATTACATGGGTTGTGTAAAGATTACCTCACTTGCGACATTGCTTTCAATGTGGTTATGCCTCTAAGTCGTGCTTCGACACGTGGGAGATATAGCCGCATCGAGGGCGTTACAAGTTGGTAATCAGAGCCTTCCCCCGACCTTAGGAGCCCCCTGCTTGATCGAGTCATTGGCGTTGTTGAGTCTAGAAAAAATGTTTTGAGTCATTTAGGATTATATATATCGGAGAGTTAGGAATTCTTTTTACTCCTCAGTCCCTTCGTCGCTCTGGTGAGGCATCCTGACGTAGAGTTTTGACTCTTCTCTTCTCAAATTTCACTAAAAAAAATTTAGGATCACGCCGGTATCTTGGAATCGTTCCGATGGATTTGTGACGAGAACATTGTTCTTGGTGCCTCCTGACATTTAGGGGTTGTGGCAGTGTCCCGGGGAGTTGAGCTCCGAGGTGTTGTCGTCACAATTTTATCGTTGCAGTTCTGGAATACCTGAGTTTAGTTTCGTCAACATCGAAAATCTCTTTTATGCAGTTGTTGGTGAGATAAGCTCGACGCCACCCAATACTGGGGCGGGAGTTCGGGAGTATTGCCATAACTCGTATAACGGATGCTTTTCGAAGGTTGAGGTAAATGATTTCCAAAGGTTTCTTGGTTATGTGTTGAAGGATGGATACAGCTGGATGTAGGATTTGCTAGTTTTGGGTGAGATATTATGCTTCCCCTGTATCCCCAACACCTGATTGCATAACCGGAAAGGTTCGGGAGTTTATAAGTGGGAATTCAAGTAGCTCTTAGGATATCTTTCCGACAGATGTATGATATGAAATTGGGGTTCGACGTCTAGTGGTCCGCCTATCCACGGTTGGTTTTACAATGGTCTCGTTGTGTCTTAAAGAGTCCTTGGCTATGCCAACTCGGGGACGCTTCGTATGTCATGTGCATTGCCTTGTACATGATGGTGTTGTACAATCGAGCCCGTGTAGGCCCCACCACGAAAACTTTGGACGAAATTTCTATCATATGTTTGTTCTGGCTTATTCCGCAAGCCAATCCTTTGTTTTGTTTTGAGTTGTGGTATTCGAGTTGCTTCGAAGTCAAATGTTGATTCCATACCTTTCCTAAACGGTGTTCTCATACTCCGATGTGAATACCAATCCTTCATGATCATCGAGATTGTCTTGCCAATCCTTTTCAACCGGTGTGCTTCTCTGCAAGCAAATCCGTCCATTTTCAACATCCGCAAGATTCAATCTAAGCTCTCAACGTTGTTTGTTTCATCCGTCTCCAAGTTGTATTTGTTTTCCCACCCACCCACCCTTTTTCTTCAAGGACTCATATTTCTTATTCAAGTATCATTTTTTTCATGGGAAGCCTCTCCATTCCTTTCCCGTCAATGTTCTTATCCGGTGATTCTCAAGAAGATTCTAATGGAGCTTCAAGCTCATCATTCTCGGTTTTCTTTCTTCTCCGGTGGATTCAATTCAAGCTATTGGTGTTGATCATATCCCTTTCCTTGTTTTCAATGCTTTCTCATGCCGGTGCAATTCTTAATCTTTCACCTCTCGCTATTCAATTGTTCCGGAGTGCTGAAGATATATCAGAAGGCTCGTCTTGTCATACAATATCCGTTCAATCCTATTTCGAGGTTGTTATCTCATTCAAGCCGTTTAACTCAACCGGTGCTATCTTCTTTTCAAGTAATCATTCAATGGTGTTTCTTTTGAGTGGGCCCTAACCCCCAGGTCTTTTCCCAGGATCTTACCTGACTCTTCTAATCTTTCCGGAGTTATTCTCAAATTCTTTTCTAAAGTGTGACATAATAATGATTTATCATCAGTCAAATGTCTTTCTCCAAGATCGGTTAAATTCTTTTCATCGTTGGCTCAACCTTCCATTTTTCATCCCGGAGTATCTCAACAATTTGGTGGTGTTTCTCATCGTCATTCTCAGATTTTAAAGACCGAAGAAGAGTTTCTTTCAAATCTTGCCCCATTCTCTGCCATCCTCCCATAATTGTTTCGGTTGTGAGAATTTCTTTTCACCCATCCAGAGTAATTCAGAGTATTTTCAGTTTGATTCTCCGAAGGCCATCATTTCGGGATTATTCATTCTAGCTTTCAGCTCTCATCCTCCTAATTTTACCGGTGCATCGATCAAATATCCTCTAATCAGTGCATGATCTCTTCGTTCTCTCATATATAAATTCTCTCAAGCATCTTCATTCATTTGCTAATTCTTCCCGGTGTTTCTTTATCTTCTCTTGATTCATTTTTAATTCTTACGGTGGTTCGTGCAAGAGTTCTCGTCATTCGTTATCATATCAATTCATTCGTTCTTTCCAATCCTACCGGTGGATCATTGAAGGCCTCTTCAAGTTTGCGCAATATCTATCTTAATCCTTTCTAAGAGAGTAAGTAGTATGCCAAATCCATTGTTTGTCATCAATTTAATTGGTGAAGGATACGCATAACATAATTCTTACTCTTGTTTCACCCAAGTGATTAATTCCTTATTCCCGAGGTTCATCAAATTCTTGATTCAAGTTGTCCATCTTTCTTTTTCGGAGCTCAAAGTTATTTCAATTATATCATTCCAAAGATCCATCAAATCATTGCAAGGATTCACCTTGTGGTTTCGACCTCTCTTTCCTTCCGTTTGATCATTTCTTTTGTTACCAGAGTTCTTCATGATGGTTCATCAAGGATTTAATTCCTTCTCGAAGTGTTCATCAAATTTCTTTTTAGAGGTGCTCAAGTTCTTCTTCATCTTGCAATCCGGAGTGCAATTCTTTTACCTTATCTTTGGAGGTGGTATTATGTCATTCTTGATAATTTGAGTTCATGTTTCATGATTCACAGGTTGTTAAGAATGAGATATTTTAAATCCATCAATCTCTTCGCTGGAGTTATCTTGTGTCATGTTTCACCTAAAGCTTTCCTTAAGGATTGTTGCTTTTATGGTGCTTATAAATGACCCAAGTTCTTCATTTATCCTCCCGGTGAAATAAGTTCCTCGCCTCCTTGTTCATATCAATCCTATCTATCATTTCGTTAGTGACAGAATTTCACCTCATAATTTTGAGATGTCTTCCATAAGCCCACATCAAGCTTATTCTTTTCGTTGTTGGTTTTCCAACAACTCCGTTCGACCCTTCTCCTAAAGATGCCTCTTCAAGCTCTTTTGTGGCAGAAGTTGGCATTTTCTTCTCAATTCTCCTATTTCAATTATCTATCTTCTATTCTTTTGTTCCGGAGCCATTGTGATGTTGCTCTTTTCTCTCATCATCTTGGTTCGTGTTCTTTTCATGCCTATCCATTTAACCGGAGTGTTGTGTCCGCTGCTCAAATTCTTTCATTTTATCAAGTCTTTCATCTCTTTTCAACCGAAGTGCTACCAAATCGGTTCTTTATTTTCCCCTTTCTTAACAGAGTGCTTTTAACATTATTCTTCTCCGTTGCTTTCTTTCTTTCAATTTGCTCAACCTTTTCAAGGTTCTTTGGTCTCACTCGTTTGTCAAAGAAACAACTTAGTTTTACCTCTTCTCTTCCTCTTCCGTTTTTCCCTCCGGTGCCATTCTAGATCTCGGGATGAGATCCTCTCGTAGTGGTGGAGTGTTGTAACGCCCCGAGACCGAGGTGCCAGGTGTCCTCCAGTTTTTCGCTATTGCTGCCTTGTCATTGCTTGCGTGTCATGCATTGCATATCATGTCATCATGTGCATTTCATTTGCATACATGTTCGTCTCATGCATCCGAGCATTTTCCCCGTTGTCCATTTTGCAATCCGGCGCTCCTATGTCACCCGGTGTCCCTTTCTACCTCTTTTCATGTGCGGGTTTTAAACGTTTTCGTATTGAACCGAGACTTGTCATGCGGCCTTGGTTTACTATTGGTAGACCGTCTGTCAAGTTCCGTGCCATTTGGATTTCGTTTGATACTCCAACGGTTAACCGAGGGACCGAAAAGGTCTCGTTTGTGTTGCAGCCCAACACCCTTCCAAACTGGCCCAAAACCCACCTAAACCCCCTCCATCATCTCGGTTGTTCGATCACGATCGCGTGGCCAAAAACCGCACCTCATTTAGACTCTCCTAGCTCCCTCTACCTATAAATATGTGCCCCACTCCAAATTTCATGGTCTAACCCTAGCCCCCTCCCTCTCCTCGCGCGCCGGACACAAATCCCGCCGATGGACATGTCCGCTCCGTCGTCCGCCGCCACGTGGCATCCACTGATTCGCCGCCGCCCGCGCCCACTTCACCACACCGCCGCGGCCCGCCCAGCCCACGGTCGGCCCTCCCGGCCCGCGACCGGGCCGAGAGCCCCACGCGCCTGCCCCGCCGCCTAAGTGCGCCCGCGCCGCCCGAGCCTGCAGCTCCTCCCGCCAGTCGTCGCCGGCGCCGCCACGTCTCGTAGGCGCTGCGCCGCCCGTCCCCTCCGCGCGAAGCCACCGCCCTGCCTCCGTTCCTCGCCGGCGACCTCGCAGCCGTCGCACGCGCCCCGATCCGGTCGGCGGCCACCGGATCCGGCCACCCCATCCTCCCGCTGGCCGCTGCTTCTTCTTCCCCGACGAATCCGGCCGGCTACAGTGTCTCCGTCGATCCTCGTAATCTGCGCCGATCTGGATCTGGATACACCCGGGTTGACTTTTTCCCTCCGAACCCTAAGTTTTATGCCATCTTTATCATGTCGTAACTCTGCATCTGTAGCTCCGATTTGTGCGTGTAGCATATCAAAATGTTCATCTCAACGTGTACATCATTTCATCTCATTGCATCATTTTCATTTGAGCTCATCTTGATGCCCGAAATGCTGTTGGAAGAGGGCTATGTGGGGAATATGTCAGATCTGTTTCAGCAAATAGCCTTTTGTCATTTTTGCCATGATTAATGTGTGCATGCTATGATCCTGAGCTCTACATGTGTTTTGTTATATGCCATGCCATCTTTACAGGTGTGTATGCCATGTATTTTTGTGATCTTTGTGATGACTAGCACAAGCATGCAAAGTAGCTTACTCGTTGATGCTGATTTCAGGGACTTAGAATTTCACTAAGTCCTTGTCTTGTATTTATTTTTATGCCATATGTTCATGTTGTTTCCTAGTGATGCGTGCCTCTTTTGAGGATGATCAGTAAGGATGTTTTGTTAATATTGTGGTGCTCTATCCATCCATGTCTTTTTTGCATTTATGGAGCAACCTAGCGTGAGTCAATCGAGCTCTACTTTTGCTATAAATAATCCTGGCAGATTGTTGACATGTTTAGCGATTTTGTCGAGGATGTTGCTATTGATCCGTGCATGTTATGTTGTTGTTCTTGTCATTTCTAGCTTCTATGCTATGTATTCTTGATGGGTGTATGCTTAGTTTGTCATGCCACGCTCTGTAGTGAGTGCATCGAGCTCGTAAACATGTCTACTCGTTGACTGTTTTGCATGCTCCAGTTTTTCACTAAGTCTGAATCTGTTTATATTTTTGCCATGTTCACATGCTTGCAATTGTTATTTCTGATCCCTTTTGGCTCAAGGTCACTAAGGGACTTTTGTTAAGTTCTTTGAGTAGCTTCATGCCATGCCTTGCCTTGCCATGTTAAGTTCCTGTAGCTTGTAGTTTTCATGCCCTAAAGTGTGGTTCCTGATGATAAATTCCAGACTTGTGTTAATTTCACTAAGTCTGAAACCTGTTATCATTTGCACTTTTGCCATGCTTGTTTGAACCTGTTAATGGATGATTTAGCCGTATCTCAGTGTTCATCTTTTGTCAATCATCATGAGTGGATCCCTTCTATGTATTTTTTTTATTATGTTTGAGTGTTGTAGCATATTTATATTGATGCATTTAAATGGCTACTTGCTGTTTATCGCAAACCGGTGCCATATTTATTTTGCTTGCCATTTCCAAACCGTGCATCCGATTCCGGCGATCTTTATATCGATTTTAGCCGAAATCACCTCACCTTTCCAGTGTCAATTTTGGATTTCCAAGTTGAGGCCAGGTTCAATCATTCCTTTCCAAATCATGCATATGCACCGCATACCGCATCCCGCATATCATACCATGTTCATGTGTTGTTTGTTTACTATGTTGTGTGCTTCTTTCCGGTGTTGCTTCTTTGGTTTGGTTCCGATAACATCGCATTTGTGAGGACCCATTCGACTACGTCCGTTTGTCTTCTTCATGGACTCGTTCTTCTTCCTTGCGGGATTTCAGGCAAGATGACCATACCCTGGAAATCACTTCTATCTTTGCTTGCTAGTTGCTCGCTCTTTTGCTATGCCTATGCTGCGATACCTACCACTTGCTTATCATGCCTCCCATATTGTTGAACCAAGCCTCTAACCCACCTTGTCCTAGCAAATTGTTGTTTGGCTATGTTACCGCTTTGCTCAGCCCCTCTTATAGCGTTGTTAGTTGTAGGTGAAGATTGAAGTTTGTTCCTTGTTGGAACATGGATGTTATTGTTGGGATATCACCATATCTTTTATTTAATTAATGCATCTATATAGTTGGTAAAGGATGGAAGGCTCGGCCTTATGCCTGGTGTTTTGTTCCACTCTTGCCGCCCTAGTTTCCGTCATATCGGTGTTATGTTCCCGGATTTTGCGTTCCTTACGCGGTTGGGTTATAATGGGAACCCCTTGACTGTTCGCCTTGAATAAAACTCCTCCAGCAATGCCCAACATTGGTTTTACCATTCGCCACCTAGCCTTTTATTTCCCTTGGGTTCTGCAGACTCAAGGGTCATCATTATTTTAACCCCCCCTGGGCCAGTGCTCCTTTGAGTGTTGGTCCAAACTGAGCTACCTGCGGGGCCACCTCAGGGAAACTTGAGGGTTGGTTTTACTCGTAGCTAGTCTCATCTGAGTGTGCCCTGAGAACGAGATATGTGCAGCTCCTATCGGGATTTGTCGGCACATTCGGGCGGTGTTGCTAGACTTGTTTTACCGAGGATGTCTTGTAACCGGGATGCCGAGTCTGATCGGATTGTCTTGGGAGAAGGAATATCCTTCGTTGACCGTGAGAGCTTGTGATGGGCTAAGTTGGGACACCCCTGCAGGGATTTGAACTTTCGAAAGCCGTGCCCGCGGTTATGGGCAGATGGGAATTTGTTAATGTCCGGTTGTAGAAAACCTGAAGTTGATCTTAACTAAGATACATCAACCGCGTGTGTAACCGTGATGGTCTCTTCTCGGCGGAGTCCGGGAAGTGAACACGGTGTTGGAGTAATGCTTGACGTAGGTTGTTCTAGGATCACTTCTTGATCATAGTTGTTCGACCGTGCTTTTGCCTCCTCTTCTCGCTCTCCTTTGCGTATGTTAGCCACCAAATAAGCTAGTCGCTTGCTGCAGCTCCACCTCATACCTTTTACCCTTTCTATAAGCTTAAATAGTCTTGATCGCGAGGGTGTGAGATTGCTGAGTCCCCGTGACTCACAGATACTTCCAAAACTAGTTTGCAGGTGCCAATGTTACCAAGTAGGTGATGCAACCAAGCTCAAGGAGGAGCTCTATGAAGATCGTGTTCTTTATGTTGTTCCGTTTTCCAGTTGATCAATAGTGGAGCCCAGTTGGGGTCGATCGGGGATCTGTGTAGCATTTGGGGTAGTCTTCTTTTATTTTGGCTCCGTAGTCGGGCCTTGATTGTATTTGGATGATGTAATGCTTTATTCATGTAATTGTGTGAAGTGGTGATTGTAAGCCAACTATGTATCTCTTTCCCTTATGTATTACATGGGTTGTGTGAAGATTACCTCACTTGCGACATTGATTTCAATGCGGTTATGCCTCTAAGTCGTGCTTCGACACGTGGGAGATATAGCCGCATCGAGGGCGTTACATTCTACTAAACCATTTTGAGTCTAGACATTAGGGAAAATTGCTAAACTTGAATCCAAGGGCCATAGAGAAGGCACTCAAGGAGAATTATGCAATGTTATCCATTCGATTTGCTTGAAATCGATGTCAGGATAATGAGCCAATGATTGCGTGTGAATAAAGCACACACTTAAGACCATCATGTAGATATGTCTTCTAAAACCATGGAATACCTGAATAGTCTAGTCAATGGATGGGAAGAGCCACTTACCTCAACTTGATGCATTCAAGGAGTCTGAGTGGTTCAGCGTAGACTTTAAGGTGTGCAAGCCTTAAAATTAGCTTCCCTGCGTCACTTGTAGTGCACATAAAATCCAAATGTTGTTAGAATTTAGCATCATAATAATCATAAACTATTGGAATTGCTGATAGTTTCGGTTTCAACCCAATGTCTTGATGACCAAGGCGAGTATGCCAAGTTTGTCATGTACAAGTCACTCTGGAAAATTATCCCATACACAACATGTGCTACGGGTTGTTTGTATGTGTAGTACAATCGAGATGATACACAGAGAATGTGCTTGCCAAATCCGTTGCATATGGTAAAAAGAAGTTATTTCTCTTTGTTGTCATCATAAGTTTCGCTATGGAAACTATTTTGACGGACATCTCTATAGCTTAGTAGGGTACGAGTTAAACTTGGGAAGCAATAAAGCATCCCGATGTTACTCGAGTACCCATAGGGATAGTAAATATGACTCGAGTTGAGCCAACAAATACCTCATCGCGTCTAGCGATTTAAATATCTCCTTTCTCTCAATGAGAGTGGAAACATTGGACTTCCCTGAGTATAGAGTTTGTGGTGCATATGTCTGTTGGGGAACGTAGTAATTTCAAAAAAATTCCTACGCCCACGCAAGATCATGGTGATGCATAGCAACGAGAGGGGAGAGTGTTGTCTACGTACCCTCGTAGACCGAAAGCGGAAGCATTAGCACAACGCGGTTGATGTAGTCGTGCGTCATCACGGCCCGACCGATCAAGCACCGAAACTACGGCACCTCCGAGTTCTAGCACACGTTCAGCTCGATGACGATCCCCGGACTCCGATCCAGCAAAGTGTCGGGGAAGAGTTCCGTCAGCACGACGGCATGGTGACGATCTTGATGTTCTACCGTCACAGGGCTTCGCCTAAGCACCGCTACAATATTATCGAGGATTATGGTGGAGGGGGGCACCGCACACGGCTAAGAGAACGATCACGAAGATCAACTTGTGTGTCTAGAGGTGCCTCCCTGCCCCTGTATATAAAGGAGCAAGGGGGGAGGCCGGCCGGCCCTTGGGGCGCGCCAAGGAGGGGGGAGTCCTCCTCCTAGTAGGAGTAGGACTCCCCTTTCCTAGTCCAACTAGGAAGAGAGAAGGGGGAAGGAAAGAGAGGGAGAGGGAGAGGGAAAGAGGGGCCGCGCCCCCTCCCCTAGTCCAATTCTGACTCCTCATGGGAGGGGGCGCGCCACCTCCTGGGCTGCTGCCCTCTCTCTCCCCTCAGGCCCACTAAGGCCCAATACTTCCCCGAGGGGTTCCGGTAACCCTTCCGGCACTCCGGTTTTCTCCGAAATCACCCGAAACACTTCCGGTGTCCGAATATAGCCGTCCAATATATCGATCTTTATGTCTCGGCCATTTCGAGACTCCTCGTCATGTCCATGATCATATCCGGGACTCCGAACAACCTTCGGTACATCAAAATATATAAACTCATAATGAAACTATCATCGTAACGTTAAGCGTTCGGACCCTACGGGTTCGAGAACAATGTAGACATGACCGAGACACGTCTCCGGTCAATAACCAATAGCGGAACTTGGATGCTCATATTGGCTCCCACATATTCTACGAAGATCTTTATCGGTCAAACCACATAACAACATACGTTGTTCCCTTTGTCATCGGTATGTTACTTGCCCGAGATTCGATCGTCGGTATCTTAATACCTAGTTCAATCTCGTTACCGGCAAGTCTCTTTACTCATTCCGTAATACATCATCTCGCAACTAACTCATTAGTTGCATTGCTTGCAAGGCTTAAGTGATGTGCATTACCGAGAGGGCCCAGAGATACCTCTCCGACAATCGGAGTGACAAATCCTAATCTCGAAATACGCCAACCCAACATGTACCTTTGGAGACACCTGTAGAGCACCTTTATAATCACCCAGTTACGTTGTGACGTTTGGTAGCACACAAAGTGTTCCTCCGGTATACAGGAGTTGCATAATCTCATAGTTATAGGAACATGTATAAGTCATGAAGAAAGCAATAGCAACATACTAAACGATCGAGTGCTAAGCTAACGGAATGGGTCAAGTCAATCACATCATTCTCTAATGATGTGATCCCGTTAATCAAATGACAACTCATGTCTATGGCTAGTAAACATAACCATCTTTGATCAACGAGCTAGTCAAGTAGAGGCATACTAGTGACACTCTGTTTGTCTATGTATTCACACATGTATCATGTTTCCGGTTAATACAATTCTAGCATGAATAATAAACATTTATCATGAAATAAGGAAATAAATAATAAATTTATTATTGCCTCTAGGGCATATTTCCTCCAGTCTCCCACTTGCACTACAGTCAATAATCTAGTTCACATCGCCATGTGATTTAACATCAATAGTTCACATCTTTATGTGGTTAACACCCATAGTACACATCGACATGTAACCAACACCCAAAGGGTTTACTAGAGTCAGTAATCTAGTTCACATCGCTATGTGATTAACACCCAAAGAGTACTAAGGTGTGATCATGTTTTGCTTGTGAGATAATTTTAGTCAACGGGTCTGTCACATTCAGATCCGTAAGTATTTTGCAAATTTCTATGTCTATAATGCTCTGCACGGAGCTACTCTAGCTAATTGCTCCCACTTTCAATATGTATCCAGATTGAGACTTAGAGTCATCTAGATCAGTGTCAAAATTTGCATCGACATAACCCTTTACGACAAACCTTTTTGTCACCTCCATAATCGAGAAAAATATCCTTATTACACTAAGGATAATTTTGACCGCTGTCCAGTGATCTACTCCTAGATCACTATTGTACTCCCTTGCCAAAAACAGTGTAGGGTATACAATAGATCTGGTACACAGCATGGCATACTTTATAGAACCTACGGCTGAGGCATAGGGAATGACTTTCACTCTCTTTCTATCTTCTGCCCTGGTCGGGCTTTGTGTCTTACTCAATTTCACACCTTGTTACACAGGCAAGAACTCTTTCTTTGACTGTTCCATTTTGAACTACTTCAAAATCTTGTCAAGGTATGTACTCATTGAAAACACTTATCAAGCGTCTTGATCTATCTCTATAGATCTTGATGCTCAATATGTAAGCAGCTTCACCGAGGTCTTTCTTTGAAAAACTCCTTTCAAACACTCCTTTATGCTTTGCAGAATAATTCTACATTATTTCCGATCAACAATATGTCATTCACATATACTTATCAGAAATGCTGTAGTGCTCCCATTCACTTTCTTGTAAATACAGACTTCACCGCAAGTCTGTATAAAACTATATGCTTTGATCAACTTATCAAAGCGCATATTCCAACTCCGAGATGCTTGCACCAGTCCAAAGATGGATCACTGGAGCTTGCATATTTTTTTAGTACCTTTAGGATGACAAAACCTTCTGGTTGCATAATATACAACTCTTCTTTAATAAATCCATTAAGGAATGCAGTTTTGTTTATCCATTTGCCAGATTTCATAAAATGCGGCAATTGCTAACATGATTCAGACAGACTTAAGCATAGATACGAGTGAGAAACTCTCATCGTAGTCAACACCTTGAACTTGTCGAAAACCTTTTTGCGACAATTCTAGCTTTGTAGATAGTAACAGTACTATCAGCGTTCGTCTTCCTCTTGAAGATCCATTTAATCTCAATGGCTCGCCGATCAATGGGCAAGTCAATCAAAGTCCATACTTTGTTCTCATACATGGATCTCATCTCAGATTTCATGGCCTCAAGCCATTTCGCGGAATCTGGGCTCATCATCGCTTCCTCATAGTTCGTAGGCTCATCATGGTCAAGTAACATGACCTCCAGAACAGGATTACCGTACCACTCTGGTCCGGATCTCACTCTGGTTTACCTACGAGGTTCGGTAGCAACTTGATCTGAAGTTACATGATCATCATCATTAGCTTCCTCACTAATTGGTGTAGTAGTCACAGGAACATATTTCTGTGATGAACTACTTTCCAATAAGGGAGCAGGTACAGTTACCTCATCAAGTTCTACTTTCCTCCCACTCACTTCTTTCGAGAGAAACTCCTTCTCTAGTAAGGATCCATTCTCAGCAACGAATATCTTGCCTTCGGATCTGTGATAGAAGGTGTACCCAACATTTTCTTTTGGGTATCCTATGAAGACGCACTTCTCTGATTTATGTTTGAGCTTATCAGGTTGAAACTTTTTCACATAAGCATTGCAACTTCAAACTTTAAGAAACGACAGCTTAGGTTTCTTGCCAAACCATAGTTCATACGGTGTCGTCTCAACGGATTTAGATGGTGCCCTATTTAACATGAATGCAGTTGTCTCTAATGCATAACCCCAAAACAATAGTGGTAGATCGATAAGAGACATCATAGATCGCACCATATCTAATAAAGTACGGTTATGACGGTCGGACACACCATTACACTGTGGTGTTCCAGGTGGCGTGGGTAGTGAAACTATTTCACATTGTTTTAACTGAAGGCCAAACTCTTAACTCAAATATTTTACCTCTGCGATCATATCGTAGAAACTTTTATTTTCTTGTTACGATGATTCTCCACTTCACTCTGAAATTCTTTGAACTTTTCAAATGTTTCAGACTTGTGTTTCATTAAGAAGATATACCCATATCTGCTCAAATCATCTGTGAAGGTCAGAAAATAATGATACTTGCCGTGAGCCTTAACACTCATCGGACCGCATACATCGGTATGTATTATTTCCAATAAGTCAGTTGCTCGCTCCATTGTTCTGGAGAACGGAGTCTTAGTCATCTTGCCCATGAGGCATGGTTCGCAAGCATCAAATGATTCATAATCAAGTGATTCCAAAAGTCCATCAGCATGGAGTTTCTTCATGCGCTTTACACCAATATGACCTAAACGGCAGTGCCACAAATAAGTTGCACTATCATTATTAACTTTGCATCTTTTGGTTTCAATATTATGAATATGTGTATCACTACGATCGAGATCCAACGAACCATTTTCATTGGGTGTGTAACCATATAAGGTTTTATTCATGTAAACAGAACAACAATTTATTCTCTTACTTAAATGAATAACCGTATTGCAATAAACATGATCAAATCATATTCATGCTCAACGCAAACACCAAATAACACTTATTTAGGTTCAACACTAATCCCGAAAGTATAGGGAGTGTGCGATGATGATTATATCAATCTTGGAACCACTTCCAACACACATCGTCACTTCGCCCTTAACTAGTCTCTGTTCATTCTGCAACTCCCGCTTCGAGTTACTACTCTTAGCAACTGAACCGGTATCAAATACCGAGGGGTTGCTACGAACACTAGTAAAATACACATCAATAATTTGTATATTAAATATACCTTTGTTCACTTTGCCATCCTTCTTATCCGCCAAATACTTGGGGCAGTTCCACTTCCAGTGACCAGTCCCTTTGCAGTAGAAGCACTTAGTCTGAGGCTTAGGACCAGACTTGGGCTTCTTCACTTGAGCAGCAACTTGCTTGCCGTTCTTCTTGAAGTTCCCTTTCTTTCCCTTTGCCCTTTTCTTGAAACTAGTGGTCTTGTTAATCATCAATACTTGATGCTCTTTCTTGATTTCTACCTTCATCGATTTCATCATCATGAAAAGCTTGGGAATCGTTTTCATCATCTCTTGCATACTATAGTTCATCACGAAGTTCTACTAACTTGGTGATGGTGACTAGAGAATTCTGTCAATCACTATTTTATATGGAAGATTAACTCCCACTTGATTCAAGCGATTGTAGTACCCAGACAATCTGAACACATGCTCACTGCTTGAGCTATTCTCCTCCATCTTTTAGCTATAGAACTTGTTGGAGACTTCATATCTCTCAACTCGGGTATTTGCTTGAAATATTAACTTCAACTCCTGGAACATCCATATGATCCATGACGTTCAAAACGTCTTTGAAGCCCCGATTCTAAGCTGTTAAGCATGGTGCACTAAACTATCAAGTAGTCATCATATTGAGCTAGCCAAACGTTCATAACGTCTGCATCTGCTCCTGCAATAGGTCAGTCACCTAGCGGTGCATCAAGGACATAATTATTTTGTGCAGCAATGAGGATAAACCTCAGATCACGGATCCAATCCGCATCATTGCTACTAACATCTTTCAACTTAGTTTTCTCTAGGAACATATAAAATTAAACGGGGAGCAACATCGCGAGCTATTGATCTATAACATAGATATGCTAATACTACCAGGACTAAGTTCATGATAAATTAAAGTTCAATTAATCATATTACTTAAGAACTCCCACTTAGATAGACATCCCTCTAATCATCTAAGTGATCACGTGATCCAAATCAACTAAACCATAACCGACAACACGTGAAATGGAGTAGCTTTCAATGGTGAACATCATTATGTTGATCATATCTACTATACGATTCACACTCGACCTTTCGGTCTCAGTGTTCCGAGGCCATATCTGCATATGCTAGGCTCGTCAAGTTTAACCTGAGTATTCTGCGTGTGCAAAACTGGCTTGCACCCATTGTAGATGGACGTAGAGCTTATCACACCCGATCATCACGTGGTGTCTGGGCACGACGAACTTTGGCAACGGTGCATACTCAGGGAGAACACTTATACCTTGAAATTTTAGTAAGGGATCATCTTATAAAGCTACCGTCGAACTAAGCAAAATAAGATGCATAAAAGATAAACATCATATGCAATCATAATATGTGACATGATATGGCCATGATCATCTTGCGCCTTTGATCTCTATCTCCAAAGTACTGTCATGATCTCCATCGTCACCGGCATGACACCATGATCTCCATCATCTTGATCTATATCAATGTGTCGTCACATGGTCGTCTCGCCAACTATTGCTCTTGCAACTATTGCTATCGCATAGCGATAAAGTAAAGCAATTATTTGGCGCTTGCATCTTATGCAATAAAGAGACAACCATAAGGCTTCTGCTAGTTGTCGATAACTTCAACAAAACATGATCATCTTATACAACAACTTATATCTCATCACGTCTTGACCATATCACATCACAACATGCCCTACAAAAACAAGTTAGACGTCCTCTACTTTGTTGTTGCAAGTTTTACGTGGCTGCTACGGGCTAAGCAAGAACCGTTCTTACCTACGCATCAAAACCACAACGATAGTTTGTCAAGTTGGTGCTGTTTTAACCTTCGCAAGGACCGGGTGTAGCCACACTCGATTCAACTAAAGTTGGAGAAACTGACACCCGCTAGTCACCTGTGTGCATAGCACGGCGGTAAAACCAGTCTCGCGTAAGCGTACGCGTAATGTCGGTACGGGCCGCTTCATCCAACAATACCGCCGAACCAAAGTGTGACATGCTGGTAAGCAGTATGACTTATATCGCCCACAACTCACTTGTGTTCTACTCGTGCATATTACATCAACGCATAAAACCTAGGCTCGGATGCCACTGTTGGGGAACGTAGTAATTTCAAAAATTTCCTACGCACACGCAAGATCATGGTGATGCATAGCAACAAGAGGGGAGAGTGTTGTCTACGTACCCTCGTAGACCGAAAGCGGAAGTGTTAGCACAACGCGGTTGATGTAGTCGTACGTCTTCACGGCCCGACCGATCAAGCACCGAAACTACGTCACCTCCGAGTTCTAGCACACGTTCAGCTCGATGACGATCTCGGGACTCCGATCCAGCAAAGTGTCGGGGAAGAGTTCCGTCAGCAGGACGGCATGGTGACGATCTTGATGTTCTACCGTCACAGGGCTTCGCCTAAGCACCGCTACAATATTATCGAGGATTATGGTGGAGGGGGGCACCGCACACGGCTAAGAGAACGATCACGAAGATCAACTTGTGTGTCTAGAGGTGCCCCCCTGCCCCCGTATATAAAGAAGCAAGGGGGGAGGCCGGCCGGCCCTTGGGGCGTGCCAAGGAGGGGGGAGTCCTCCTCCTAGTAGGAGTAGGACTCCCCTTTCCTAGTCCAACTAGGAAGAGAGAAGGGGGAAGGAAAGAGAGGGAGAGGGAGAGGGAAAGAGGGGCCGCACCCCCCTCCCCTAGTCCAATTCGGACTCCTCATGGGAGGGGGCGCGCCACCTCCTGGGCTGCTGCCCTCTCTCTCCCCTCAGGCCCACTAAGGCCCAATACTTCCCCGGGGGGTTCCGATAACCCTTCCGGCACTCCGGTTTTCTCCGAAATCACCCGAAACACTTCCGGTATCCGAATATAGCCGTATATCGATCTTTATGTCTCGACCATTTCGAGACTCCTCGTCATGTCCGTGATCATATCCGGGACTCCGAACAACCTTCGGTACATCAAAATATATAAACTCATAATGAAACTGTCATCGTAACGTTAAGCGTGCGAACCCTATGGGTTCGAGAATAATGTAGACATGACCGAGACACGTCTTCGGTCAATAACCAATAGCGGAACCTGGATGCTCATATTGGCTCCCACATATTCTACGAAGATCTTTATCGGTCAAACCGCATAACAACATACGTTGTTCCCTTTGTCATCGGTATGTTACTTGCCCGATATTCGATCATCGGTATCTTAATACCTAGTTCAATCTCGTTACCGGCAAGTCTCGTTACGCGTTCCGTAATACATCATCTCGCAACTAACTCATTAGTTGCATTGCTTGCAAGGCTTAAGTGATGTGCATTACCGAGAGGGCCCAGAGATACCTCTCCGACAATCGGAGTGACAAATCCTAATCTCGAAATACGCCAACCCAACATGTACCTTTGGAGACCCCTGTAGAGCACCTTTATAATCACCCAGTTACGTTGTGACGTTTGGTGGCACACAAAGTGTTCCTCCGGTAAACGGGAGTTGCATAATCTCATAGTTATAGGAACATGTATAAGTCATGAAGAAAGCAATAGCAACATACTAAACGATCGAGTGCTAAGCTAACGGAATGGGTCAAGTCAATCACATCATTCTCTAATGATGTGATCCCGTTAATCAAGTGACAACTCATGTCTATGGCTAGGAAACATAACCATCTTTGATCAACGAGCTAATCAAGTAGAGGCATACTAGTGACACTCTGTTTGTCTATGTATTCACACATGTATCATGTTTCCGGTTAATACAAATCTAGCATGAATAATAAATATTTATCATGAAATAAGGAAATAAATAATAACTTTATTATTGCCTGTGGGGCATATTTCCTTCAATGTCCACAAGGCACATATCATTTTTCATCGGTTGACTCCCATAGAAATCCATATATAGACATGAAGATTCTCAATATGAAAATCACTGTTAGATATATAGAATACATACAAATGTATTTGTACCAAAGTGCTGATACAATATATTGTGATATACAATATATGATGACAATAATACTTATGTTGTTGTCACAACATGGTAAATGGACATTAATTATATTGACCACTCAGGAGACTGAAAGACTATTCATAGTCTCCAAACATGTCGGTTGAGGCATATTCAACCATCGCATTCTCCGTGCCCATAGGGTCCCGTCACAGCTGATGATGTCGGATTGAAGGTTGAAGTAAGATTCAAACCTTTTCCCTTGAGGTTCATTGTATCCCAGGAATTGATGATACAGAATAACCAGATGCTGAGATCTGAATCTAATGCCTTATGATATATAAGACACCATTTTTCTTTTAGCGGTGTGATCCTAACTAGAGATGAATCCAGGATTGCACACATTATCCCACGAGACACAAGAGCGATCATGATGTCCATGGCCCAGATAGGGCAGTGGTGGCCATTGAGGGCAAATGCCTCAAACTCTATAGCCATATGTTACCTCTATGGGTAAACCAGAGATGATTAATTTACAACCAGTAAATTAAAGACCGTCATGGTTGATGTTGTAATGAACTTAGCAAAATCAATGGGTATTTCAAGAAGTTATCTTGAAACCATTAGTGTGAATCTCAAATTGCTAAATATGACACCTTGAAGATAATCTCCAAAATGGAGTAGATCTCGCAGTACTAGAGAGTATAATCTGATGAAATCAGCGGATACTTCTAGTACCTTATGTCATAACTTGATAAAATGCATGGAAGAGCACAATGGTGAGCAATCATAATGTCAAATATGACAAAATGTTGGCTTAAACAGTAGTGGTGATAATCTGGAAAGCAGTAGATCTACACACTACCTTGTGATCCCAATACATCAATTTAAAGAAATCGTTAATAATTTTGCATATCAATTCTTGCTTGTATTAAGCCAAAAAGGCTCAATTAAGATGAATAGATTTTTATTTTGCAAGAAATTAAAAATCTCAATTGCAAATAGTACATGTAATTAATCTCAACATGTAGAATAACATGGAAATATATTACATCATAGTTTATTCTGGAGTACAAGGTACTCAACAGATATACACTACTAATGTAGTGGATAATAATGATCTTGCAAACTTGATCCTCAAGTGAAAAACTTGAATTGTATAGATCTCAAATTAAATGAGATGATCTTGTATCAAGTTGCAAAATAATTCAGCGAGATGAATTAATAATTTGCGAGAGAAAATTGATCTCAATCGCAATAAAATTGTTTTGCGAGAAAATAATAATTCTTAATCACAAATCAGTACTGTAGAGGTACTGAATTTATCTTTACAAGAGATAAAAGAAAAATCTCAATTGCAAATAATAGATATAATTATTCTCAACATGTAAGAAACAAGGAGATATATTACATCAACATATTATGTGGAATACATAGTACTCAACATATTTACAGTACTGAAATTTAAGTACTGTAATTAGCAGTGTCTAAACACAGAGTTAGACAACTGTTAATAGAACGAAATCCGAATTAATAACCAAGATAATATAGGTTTAATTCGAAAAAATCGCCCGGCAGGGAAGGAGACGGTTTCCTCTTCCTCAGGAGCAACCGCTCCCCCGCCCTCCCTGTGCAGCGCCGCCCCACCCATCTCCACTGGCGCCGCTGCAGCGGCTATCACCGGCGGGGACGGGAGGCCGTCTAGGGCTACGAGGCGACGGCGAAGGCGAGGAGGGGGCCGAGGCGGCGAGTACCGTCTCGGCGCAGCCGGCGCTGTGGCCGAATCCAATGACGCGGTGGCCGAGTCCCACGGGCGAGCGAGGACGGAGCGCGGCGCATGGTCGGGCGCGGGGCGCGGTGCTGCAGCCTGGTGCCGCATGGGCGCGAGCGCCGCAGTCAACGGCAAGCCAGACAGGCTCGTCGTTCGCGCCATGAGCACAACGCTGCTCACTGGACGTGGGTTGCAACTGCTGCCTCCGCTTCGCCTGAAAAGGGGAATCCGCGCCGGGCTGAGGGCCACGAAAGCCAGAAGTAGCGCCGGAATGGGCACCACCATGGGCAATAGCGACGCCGAGGTCGCGGCCGCTATGCAAGGGCGCCGTGCCGTGTTGTCCCGCCTGCTGGAAGGACGAGCGTCACGCCACCGGCTGCGTCGACTCCTCTCGTGCGCCGCCGGTTGACGGTTGCGCCTCAGCGTGTCGCGCTGAAGGACGCCACGAGGGTGCGGGCTGAGGGCCGCCTACAACGCGTCTGGACCGCCGCCCCCTTTGTTGCAGCGTCGCCGCAGGAACCGTTGGACAGCGTCGTCAGCCGAGAAGCCGAGCCCACGCTGCGGGGTACGCCAGTCGTGCCATTGGTGACCACACAGCAAAGAGATTCATCCATGTACGTGAAAATACGGCAATCGCTAGGTGATTAGTTCGTTGTTAATTGGAAAGAATGAAATTCAAACCAGGCTACTTCTTGGACAGATGCATGCATGCAAAAGCATGCTCGAGTCCTGGATGGCATGGGGCGCGCAGCGTTTGATGTCACGAACGCCATCCAAAAGCAGGACACCGAGCGCGCGCTGCATTGCAGTCGATGCAGGGTCTTGGCTCCGCCGTCAGTCGCCGAGCGCTGTCCGTGGACTGCCGCCACCATGCACACAACCCACAACCGTCGTTGTTCAGGCGTCTCTGTAACCGCCGCTTTGGGGCGAAGGAAATCTCTCTCGGTGGTAGAGCGTGCTAATAACGTGTTGAGATAAAACGAGAGAGACGGGAGACCGGAAAGTAAAAGTGAATCCTTGTTCTCATTGATGACAGGTTACATATATATAGTCCCTGAAGGACTGTCTCCGAAGGGACATGAGGTAACCGCCTCCTTTAGGAAAAATAGGGATTAATAGAATTAATTAAATCCTAACAATTATCACGTTTAAGACTAACTAGTAAGTATATGCACGTCTCTCAAATATAAAAATATTCTATTTATGTTTAATCGAGTAAATGTGGTCGTGAGTTGCAACGGAAACAAAATTCTTACGCCCGCTTGCGACTAATATGTGTTCTACTTATCCTCATCCCAAGTTCGCACATCTCATGAGTGGTATTCACCTGGTCACCTCGTCATCAGGTACGGATACACATGCTTGGGAGTTGTCGCGGTCAAACATGTACTTCGTGAACTCTACCTCCTTGCCGGCTCTTGTCGTGTGGCTGTCATGAGCAGAACTTGGTTTAGTGATGAAGTTGAATCTAATAAAGAAAATTTATTAAAAGATAACTAAAAGAGTAACAAAATATGTTGTTTACCGTAAACAGGTATGGTTCGGAGGATTTCCGAGGAATTATGAACCGCGATTAGAGAAACTCTCATAGATCCCCTAAAATATTTCCCATCAATGTATGTATAGGGACTCACCTATAAAGATCCTCACTTAAAGTTTGTTTAACTCTCAAATCATCTCAAACACATACTTCCTCCGTTCGGAATTACTTGTCTCAGAAATGAATATATCTAGAACTAAAATACATCTAGATACATCCATTTCTGCGGCAAGTAATTCCGAACGGAGGGAGTATGTGTCTCCAAATTCACATAGATAGATATCTAATTAGTTCACATACATGGATTAAACTCCAGTGCATATAGCCAGAATCATTGGACCACCGCATGGCAAAAATCTTCCAGATAACATATCATAAAATTGCAAAGTTTATGCTGCCATCTTTTATCCATAATATTTGTATCCCATCTTTTGTCATGGCCGATGACCCACATCCCTGTAGTAAAACCGATGCCATCTGACATTGGTAGGCTAGCTCTGATGTGCGATCACGATATGGGACGCTGTGATCGAGATTTTGTACCAACGGCATTGGTCTATACATGACCTTTTGTTGCACAGCGGCCTCCTATCGCTTACTCCGCAGATGATTTTGAAGCGTCTGCCTCCTGCATCAGAATGACACTTGACTAACAGAACATAGTTATGTAATACAGAGCAAGCCTATCTCTACTGAACCATCGTCGTCATCAGCGGAGTCTGCACCTGACTCCATAATTCTAGAGGGCTAGAGAACTCATATGGAGCCATCCACTGTATTTCTCACAACTGCACGCCTGTACAACATGATCTTGCTTTCAAAGCGTGTGAAGTTTATAACAGAAGGCAAACTCTGTACCACACCACATTAAAGCAGTACTACTATCTAAAATATATCGCATCCACTAAAATATTAGAAATATCTTTTAACAAAGTTGTTTGAAATAAATGCTCCAATAAATATTTTCAGCCATTGTTTAGATCATACATAGTGTTGTGGAAACCCTATCATTGCAAGGTTCAAATCATCAAATATCATCTAGTCCAACACATGGATAAAATTGGGCAGTCCCTTTGTAGCTGGTTGGCTGTCCGGCCCTTTGCAATACAATATTAGTTTGCTCCAACCAAATAAATTGTTCTTAAGCTCCACAAAGACACCTCTTATGTAGCACACAAGATAATAAAATAAGTCAAAAAAACCAGATAAAACAAATATATGGATATAGAAGTGAGCAGGAATTTGGAGAATCACGGCGCTCTCATGCTCTCTCTGCTTGCTCTTCAAAAGAGAACAAGTCATTGAAGAGCGCCACACGCCAATCATTTTTATCAAGTACCTTGTGGGAAACAGCAACAACAATAAATCATGAAAAATTGACCATGTGTAACGCACGTCTCAGGTGTGTACTAAATGTTGTGATGCCATTCAAATAGTATTTTCAAAACCAAGGCACCATTGTGGTCATGATGCTGCATAGAGTAACATGCCCTGCATCCCTCATGGGCCTATATGGCCGGAGACCTTGGAGAGCGTGTATCCCGGCAACGACATCCGCAGCCTGATGACTACGACAAAGAATTTGCTCCAGAAGTATAGCTAGTAGTATATGTATGGTGGGAATGTGACTACTCCGCCACCCTGTCCGTTGTTGAGGCTGTCTCTTTTGATAGTGGGTGCTGGCCCTAGCTGCGTTAGTGAAAACTAAAGTGATTTATGAATTTTATTTTATTCTGCCAATCTATATAGTAAGCTTTTTTCAGGTTTAGATATATAGGCGGTGCCCAGCTGGCCACACGTCTGAACCTCGTGCAAACTGCAGTGCACAAACCAGCATGATTCTCGGATAGGTTCCTGTCAAACTTCTTCATCATAAAAAAAAATCTATTCTATGTGACCAATGCTGAATATAAGGTAATCCAGGCCTCCTTTTGAAGTGAGTTAGCTTCTAAAAAATCAAGACGAAGAGGTTGTCTGGGATACAAGCTCGCCACTGTTGGATTCAGTCAATGCCAAGCAAGGCTCAATGTCATCAAATAATTTGTGGAGGATTCAGTCACTGCCAAGTAAGGCTCGTTTTGAGTGATCGACTTCGGCATCTCAATTTTCCGATGACCCCTGGCTCCCGGCATCGGCACTGTGCAATCCTCCCGGCAGCAGACAAACAAGCAACACACACACATACCAGCAGAGAAATCACGCCATACCTCCCGGAACTTTTTTTTTAGAAAAGGAGGATTACCCCCGACCTCTGGAACCACATTTTGATTTTTATGTATGAATCGAAAGATTATTCATGCCCATAGAGAATTTGGTTTTCTCAGTATTTATGTTCAAGCACTCAGAGAAGAGATAAGTAACAAGCATGCACTGCAGATGTTGCGGTGAATGGAAGAGGAGAAAAGAAGAGAATAAAGTGTTGATGATTCAGTGTTAAACAACCAGTTCATCCATTGGATAGTTTCACTGAGCATTTGAATTTGATAATGAGAAAGAAGTACCTGATTATTTATAGCAGATGTCCACCTGCAAGTCCTTTATTATGGGGTTAAAACCACTACAAGAAACACTTGCAAGTTGTTAAACCAAGGACAATGTGTTAGAATATAACTTGCAAGTAATAATCAGAATCTTCAGAATATAATTCAGCTTCCACTTGCATGAATCAATCAGAGATAAAGTTGATCTTCATTTGACATTGAATCAAACAGACCCCAATCAAATTAAATTTGAAGCAAGGTAGAAAGATGCAAGTCATAGCAGGGAGAAAAGTTATCAATTGATAAATTACCTACTCAAGGATGTGATGACTGCATCCTCGTGCGGCATGGAGAGACGGGAACGCACAGAGGAGATGCAGGTGACGGCATGTGAATGGCTGCAGGCGGCAACTACCTCTGTGGTCAAGCAGTGAGTGTGATGAAATTGTTGACAACACCCTGTAATCAAGAATATAAATGTTGATATCATCTTAAAATTAAGGACTGCCTGATGACTATAAACTTGTGCATCGCTGAAAAATTACAAATGAAACCCAGAACGATGGGTAGATGACGATAAACTTCAGAATCTAACACGGTGATCCAGGACATTCTCTTAGTTACATCAATTTGAGGAGCACTGGAACAAAAGTTGAAGTAGCACATCATTGGGGAAATACCGTAAATAAAACAAAACTGAGATGGAAGACCTCCCGCGCGACGGCCTCATGACTGAAGGTTCTTGGCGTGTCCCCTGGCTGTGGATTGGGGAGACGGCGGGGAGGGACGGCGAGGGCCACTGGGAGGGCGCTGGCGTGTCCCCTGGCTACGGATTGAGGAGACGACGGGTACGACGTGGGGCCGGCGGGGAGGGCCGGCGAGGGCGACCGGGAGGCGCTGGTGCAGCGACCGGGCGACGGGGTGGGCGCCCTTGGGGCTGGCGGCGTCGCGTGGGGAGGTGGAGGGGAGTGGTAGCGTCGCGTGGGTAGGTGGGCAGGCGGCGGGGAGCGCCGGATCTTTTGGGATGGGGGCGTCGCGGTGGAAGCGCCCCGATCCAACTGTGCGCGCCGGCGAGCACCTCTTTAGCCGCCGCCAGACCTCTCCTTCTCCTCTCCTCTCATACCGATCGTCTCCTAAAGATGCGCCGTCGCCCCGATCGTGTTGTTTCCCGTGTATTGTATCGTGCCTTTTTTTTTACCTGGTAACCGAACAAATGCGGGCGGCAGAGTTTTCGTCCGCCCGGCAAAATTGCTAAACGTAGTTTTCGCCGAGGCTCGGTGTAATCTTATGGTTAGATTAAATTAAGCGATCCTAATCATAAGGCTACTAGTTGACTGCCCGTGCGTTGCCACGGACTACAATCATTTTCATGAAAAGATAAATTGATGAGGATATCAATACCATTGTTACACCCACAGCCCCTACTGTTACATATACTGGACCAAATACTAGAGCTCGCGCACGCCAATTAAATTACTAGGTACTTTCGTTTCTTGATAATGATTCTAATGTTCATGAGATTATGATGCTGCCTAAATTGGATACATTTGTTTTGCTTACAAATGAAGGGCCTAGCTTGGAGAAGGATGAACATTGGAGCAAGAACACGCATGGATTTGATGGCATGCGCAAGGGGATCAAGAACGGAGTTACAACTGATGATTTCAGGACTTTGAAGCCGCCATAAGAAGTGAATGAAGGCTTGGACGAAATATACAAGATGCCACTTTATAATATTCGTCTATAGACTATTCTAGGTGCTGCGTCACCTTATTAATGGGCCAGGCCCATGTAATTTCGAAATACTTAAGTATGGGCTATTTTTAGAGTCCGTATGTGTGGGGAAACAAGAGTTAGGGTTGGTTTCGGACCCCACCCTCAAGGGCCACGAAATTCCCCCCTCTTCCTCCATATATACAGCCTTTAGGGCGTCGTTTAGACTTTGGGTTTTGTTTAGATTAAAAGTTCGCCATAGCTGCAACTTCGCGTACTTCGTTTGTGTCCAACAATCAGACCAAGACGTCACAGAACCCCACCTTGATCAATAAAGCTTTCATCTTATATTCGCAATATCCTGATTGCAATCTCAGTTTCTTGCTTGTTCTTCGTTTGCTCGCAGGAAACAGACCCTCGTGGTCAGGTTGATCGTGCTCCGGCGTGGTCAATAACCCTTGGAAGTTGGTTTAGCGATTGCTAAGGCGCGACGTCTCGCACGTTCGTAGTCGGATCGTCAAGGTCGACTCCCACAGAAAATGATAGCCACCATCTCATCGAAACATCGGGACACCTTAGCCTCTATCAAGTGGTATCAAATTTCCAAATTGCTCGGTGAGATTTTACAGTTTTTCGTAGATTAGATCGAGTCTGTTCTTCATACCTACAGTCCACGAAAAAGCCAGAAAAAAAATTAGGGTTAGTTCATCATATCCGAATCAATCTGAGCCTTTGCATAATCTTTTTAGGGTTTTTGCTTTGTTGAATTTGCGGTTGCATCGTCGTGTCAAGTTGCTGATCTTAGAGTCTAATCTTTTAGAGTTTCGAGTTCTGGTCATAAGTTGTCACGCCGCCGCCGCACCATCATCATCGCCCATCTACCACTTTTGCTTATCCTCCACCGCTCTGAATCCATATCCATATACCACCACCAATCCGTATCCATATACCACCACCAATCTGTATCCATATACCACCACCGCTGCCATATACCACAACCATATATCCACCACCAATCCGAGTTCTTCTCATATTAGATTTGTTCTTGAGATCAATCTAAATTCTGATTCGTGTTTCCTTGCCTGCGTAGGTCTCGAAAAAAAAAGAGTCTGGAGACCCCCGGGCAGTTTTTAGGCCAAAATTTTTACGGGCAAATTTTTTTTCCCTATCCTATTTTTAGGCTTTTCTGAGTCTTTTGAGCCACGTGCCATCATAGTGATTTTTTGTCGCACTTTTTCGTCGTCGCTGTCCTGATTTCCGAAAAAAAAGTGAAAAAAAAATTTCGTGGCCATCCTATCAGTTTGACGAGGGAAGAGTTTTGAGACACTCGTCATTATAGTGATTTTTCGCAAAAAAAAGAGCGCAAAAAAAAAGAGCGCAAAAAAAAGAACGAAAAAAAAGAGTTCCAGAGTGTGCTTTTCCCTTATTTACGTGCAGCGCCGTGATTTTGTTAGTGTTCTAGGCTCGCGTCTCTAGCACGGTCTAGCCTAGGACCAGCACAGTACCGTCGTTGAGCGTTTATTCAACTTTGCATCTCTGAATTGATTATTGCTGACCCTTTTTGCTACCATACTATAAGCCTTCCCAGCTCCACATACATCTACGTCGTGCGTTTGACTCTCCCTGGCAATCGCTCTATCCAAACTTTTGAGAGTTTTGACTACAACGGTTGCCGATCACCGTCTGCTGCTGGGTAAGAACTGGTAAGAAATTTGAGTTTTGCTTGACGGATTTGTGACACCGCCACCACCACCACTTGTTAGTAGTCTGTAGGATCATATTCTTGTGTGTTTCTATTGCTGCTAACCATGTCAGTATCACAAGCCGACGAGACTGACTGGGAGAACTTGACGAACAAGGAGCTTCATGATACGTTTCAGCAAATGATGAGTGGACATGTGCAAGATGTGATAAACATATTTGAAAGAGGCCATGGAGAAGATAGATGGCATGGAGAAGACGTTTGAAACAAAGCTCGATAACAAGTTTGCTGAATTGCTTTCGCGTTTTCCACCACCACCACCGGCTGCTCCTGCCGCACCTCTGCAACAACAGCAACAACATCGACTACCTCCACGTCGGGAAACAGCCCTCCACCGAGCGAGCCGTGTCCCTCTTCTGTCGGGCCAAACTGCTGGTGCTGCTGTTGATACTTCTGTGGCTCCTCCTGCTGATGTGGAGGAGGATGATTATGTGGGAGATTATGAGGATGAGGTTGATCAAAATCAAAACTACGTGCCACCACCAGCACAGCAACCACCAGGTCGTCCACATGCAAATAATGGTAATGGTAGGGCTCACCCTCAGGTACGAGATCATGACCATCTCCCTAAACTAAAATTGAATATTCCACCATTTGAGGGTAGATATGTTCCTGATATATATCTTACTTGGGAGTTAGAAACTGAACAACGATTTACATGTTTACAATATCCCGAGGAGAGACGTGTTCCTGCTGCTGTTTGTGCATTCACTAGTTTTGCATGTGTTTGGTGGTCTAAGCATTGTAGATTATATCCTATTCCGGCTACTTGGGCTGCTTTGAAAACTGCTATGCGTACTCGTTGGGTTCTACCATATTATCAACGTGAATTACTTCAAAAATTGCAGCGCTTAAGACAGGGAAAAAATTCTGTAGAAGAATATTATCAGGAATTACAAACTGGCATGATTAGATGTGGTATTGTTGAGGAGAATGAAGCTATGCTTGCACGTCTTATGGGTGGATTAAATAGAGAGATTCAGACGATTCTAGAGTATAAGGAGTATACTAATATCACTCGTTTATTCCATCTTGCTTGTAAAGCTGAACGTGAAGTGCAGGATCGACAGGCATTGGCGCGGATTAACTTTTCTGCAGGTCGACCTTCATCATGGACACCACGTGCATCATCTACTTCCACACGTTCTGCTACACCGGCGCCTCCGTCGGCTGCCACCTCCAACCGTGATACAATAAAGGAGGCACAATCACCACTATCTACCAAGAGCACACCTTCTGGGCCTGCAAAGAGCTCTTCTTCATCCATGGCATCAACAGGGCAAACACATGATATTATTTGTCGACGTTGCAAGGGTGGAGGTCATTATGCGAGAGAATGCCCATCTAAGCGTGTGATGATTGTTACTGAGAATGGTGGGTATGAGTCCGCTAGTGACTATGATGAGGAGACTTTGGCTCTTATTACACGTGAAGAACACGGTGGAGACGATTCTGATCATGAGACGCAATACATGGCTCCTGAAGATGCTGACATGTATGAATGTTTAGTTGCTCAACGTGTTTTGAGTGTGCAGGTTACACAAGCTGAGCAAAATCAGAGGCATAATTTGTTCCATACAAAGGGAGTTGTGAAGGAACGTTCTGTTCGTGTGATCATAGATGGAGGGAGCTGCAATAACTTGGCTAGCATGGAGATGGTGGAGAAGCTATCTCTCACCACAAGACCACATCCACATCCTTACTACATCCAATGGTTCAACAACAGCGGCAAGGTTAAGGTAACACGTACTGTTCGTGTGCATTTTAGTATCTCTACATATGCTGATTATGTTGATTGTGATGTGGTACCTATGCAAGCATGTTCCTTATTACTTGGTAGACCATGGCAATTTGATAAAAATTCTGTACACCATGGTAGAAACAATCAGTATACTCTTGTTCATAACGATAAAAATATTACTTTGCTTCCTATGACTCCTGATTCCATTTTGAAAGATGATATTAATAGAGCTAATAAAGCAAAATAGGAGACAAATAAGAGTGAAAATCAGATTGTGGCAAAAGAATTTGAGCACCAAATGAAGCCTAATAATAAACCATCTACTGTTGTTTCTGAAATTAAATTGAAAAGTGCATGTTTACTTGCCACCAAATCTGATATTGATGAGCTAGATTTTAGCAAATCTGTTTGCTATGCTTTTGTGTGCAAAGAGGCATTATTTTCATTCGAGGACGTGCCTTCCTCTTTGCCCCCTGCTGTCACTAACATTTTGCAGCAGTTCGCTGACGTCTTTCCACAAGACGTGCCACCGGGATTACCACCTATTCGAGGGATTGAGCATCAAATTGACTTAATTCCCGGTGCTTCGCTACCCAACCGTGCACCATACCGTACTAATCCAGAGGAGACGAAGGAGATTATGCGTCAAGTACAAGAACTGCTCGACAAAGGTTATATACGCGAATCCCTTAGTCCTTGTGTTGTTCCTATCATTTTACGAAAAAGGATGGTACGTCGCGTATGTGTGTTGATTGTAGAGGCATTGATAATATTACTATTCGTTATCGTCATCCTATTCCTAGGCTAGATGATATGCTTGATGAATTGAGTGGCTCTACAATATTCTCCAAAGTTGATTTGCGTAGTGGATACCATCAAATTCGTATGAAATTGGGTGATGAATGGAAAACAGCATTTAAAACTAAGTTTGGATTATATGAGTGGTTAGTCATGCCTTTTGGGTTAACTAATGCACCTAGTACTTTCATGAGGTTAATGAACGAAGTTTTACGTGCTTTCATTGGACGATTTGTGGTAGTTTACTTTGATGACATATTGATTTATAGCAAATCTTTGGAGGAACATTTGGAACATTTACGTGCTGTTTTTATTGCTCTACGTGATGCACGTTTGTTTGGAAACCTTGGAAAGTGCACCTTTTGCACCGACCGAGTATCTTTTCTTGGCTATGTTGTTACTCCACAGGGAATTGAAGTTGATAAAGCCAAGATTGAAGCTATTGAGAGTTGGCCGCAGCCCAAAACGGTCACACAAGTGAGGAGTTTCCTTGGCCTCACTGGTTTCTATAGGCGTTTTGTGAGAGATTTCAGCACCATTGCTGCACCTCTCAACGAGCTTACAAAGAAGGATGTGCCTTTTGTTTGGGGTACCGCACAGGAAGAAGCCTTCATGGTATTGAAAGATAAGTTGACACATGCTCCTTTACTCCAACTTCCTAATTTCAATAAGACTTTTGAGCTTGAATGTGATGCTAGTGGAATTGGATTAGGAGGTGTGTTATTACAAGATGGAAAACCTGTTGCATACTTTTCTGAAAAATTGAGTGGGCCTAGTCTGAACTATTCTACTTATGATAAAGAATTATATGCTCTTGTTCGGACCTTAGAAACATGGCAACATTATTTATGGCCCAAGGAATTTGTTATACATTCTGATCATGAATCTTTGAAACACATTAAAAGTCAAGCAAAACTGAACCGTAGACATGCTAAATGGGTTGAATTCATTGAGACTTTCCCTTATGTCATTAAACACAAGAAGGATAAAGAAAATGTTATTGCTGATGCCTTGTCTCGTCGTTATACTATGCTTTCACAACTTGACTTTAAAATATTTGGTTTGGAGACCATCAAAGATCAATATGTTCATGATGTTGAATTTAAAGATGTATTGCAGAATTGTAAGGAAGGGAGAACTTGGAACAAGTTCATTCTTAACGATGGATTTGTGTTTCGTGCTAACAAGCTATGCATTCCAGCTAACTCCGTTCGTCTTTTGTTGTTGCAGGAGGCGCATGGAGGAGGATTAATGGGACACTTTGGCGTCAAGAAGACGGAGGATATACTTGCTACACATTTCTTTTGGCCAAAGATGAGACGGGATGTTGAGCGTTTTGTTGCTTGCTGCACTACATGTCAAAGAGCTAAGTCACGACTCAATCCTCATGGTTTATATATGCCTTTGCCTGTACCTAGTGTTCCTTGGGAGGATATATCTATGGACTTTGTTTTAGGTTTACCTCGAACAAAGAAGGGGAGGGATAGCATATTTGTTGTCGTGGATAGGTTCTCGAAAATGGCACACTTTATACCATGTCATAAAAGCGATGATGCTGTTAATGTTGCTGATTTGTTCTTTCGTGAAATTATTCGCTTACATGGTATACCAAATACTATTGTTTCATATCGTGATACTAAATTTCTTAGCCACTTTTGGAGATGTTTATGGGCTAAGTTGGGGACTAAGCTGCTTTTTAGTACTACTTGTCACCCCCAAACTGATGGACAAACTGAAGTAGTCAATAGAACATTGTCTACTATGCTTAGGGCTGTTTTGAAGAATAACAAGAAAATGTGGGAAGAATGCTTGCCTCATATTAAATTTGCTTATAATCGTTCATTGCATTCTACTACTAAGATGTGCCCTTTTGAAATTCTGTATGGTTTCCTACCTCGTGCACCTATTGATTTGTTGCCTCTTCCATCTTCAGAGAAGGTTAATTTTGATGCTAAAGAACGTTCTAAATTGATTTTAAAAATGCATGAGTTAACTAAGGAAAACATTGAGCGTATGAATGCTAAATATAAACTTGCTGGAGATAAGGGTAGAAAACATGTTGTGTTTGCGCCTGGAGATCTTGTTTGGTTACATTTGCGTAAAGATAGATTTCCTAATCTGCGCAAATCAAAGCTAATGCCACGTGCTGATGGTCCTTTTAAGGTGTTAGAGAAAATAAATGATAATGCATATAAACTTGAGCTACCTGTAGATTTTGGGGTTAGTCCCACTTTTAACATTGCAGATTTGAAGCCTTATTTGGGTGAGGAAGATGCGCTTCCGTCGAGGACGACTTCATTTCAAGAAGGGGAGGATGATGAGGACATCAATACCATTGTTACACCCACAGCCCCTACTGTTACATATACTGGACCAATTACTAGAGCTCGCGCACGCCAATTAAATTACCAGGTACTTTCGTTTCTTGGTAATGATTCTAATGTTCATGAGATTATGATGCTGCCTAAATTGGATACATTTGTTTTGCTTACAAATGAAGGGCCTAGCTTGGAGAAGGATGAACATTGGAGCAAGAACACGCATGGAGTTGATGGCATGCGCAAGGGGATCAAGAACGGAGTTACAAGTGATGATTTCAGGACTTTGAAGCCGCCATAAGGAGTGCATGAAGCCTTGGACGAAATATACAAGATGCCACTTCATAATATTCGTCCATAGGCTATTCTAGGTACTGCGTCACCTTATTAATGGGCCAGGCCCATGTAATTTTGAAATACTTAAGTATAGGCTATTTTTAGAGTCCGTATGTGTGGGGAAACAAGAGTTAGTGTTGGTTTCGGACCCCACCCTCAAGGGCCACGAAATTCCCCCCTCTTCCTCCATATATACAGCCCTTAGGGCGTCGTTTAGACTTTGGGTTTTGTTTAGATTAAAAGTTCGCCATAGCTGCAACTTCGCGTACTTCGTTTGTGTCCAACGACCAGACCAAGACGTCACAGAACCCCACCTTGATCAATAAAGCTTTCATCTTATATTCGCAATATCCCGACTGCAATCTCAGTTTCTTGCTTGTTCTTCGTTTGCTCGCAGGACACAGACCCTCGTGGTCAGGTTGATCGTGCTCCGGCGTGGTCAATAACCCTCGGAAGTTGGTTTAGCGATTGCTAAGGCGCGACGTCTCGCACGTTCGTAGTCGGATCGTCAAGGTCGACTCCCACAGAAAACGATAGCCACCATCTCATCGAAACATCGGGACACCTTAGCCTCTATCATAAATAAACGCATAATCTGAATATTTCTTATATTGTATTTAAGTCGTACCTCTCTTACTATCAGCATGCACCTAGTGACTCACTTATTCCAATCCCATACCTTTCATTTGTACAGAACAAAAAATATATAGACAAACTATTCATTCTATGCTGTCACAAACACAGGGGGTGGCTCCCTTCCCTTTTTATTACCACTACACACTGTCACTTCCTTTATGTTGTGACATTTGGACTATGCCTTGCTGCCACTGCCATGCATGGCTTCACAATTTTTTCTTGACCAAGGTTCCCAACAGTAGAGCCGATGGATGAAAATGAAGGATTGAGACCATGCAGCAACTGTAACTTCGCATTCGGCAGCCACACACAAAGAGCAATGGCGGTGTCTTCCTGTAGCTCTGCATAGTACTTTTATTCACTGAGACACAAAAAGATGCGGATTAACATATTCATGTATGTTTCCATTTGAAGAGCATTTCAAAGAGGTGTTTTGTCCCTCGCATTTGGCAGCCACACATGGAGAGCAATGGTGGTGTCTTCCTCTAGCTGTGCATAGTACTTTCATCCACTGAGACAGAAAAAGATGAGGATCAACATATTCATGTATGTTCTCATTTGCAGAGCATTTCAAAGAGGTGTTCCGTTCTACAAATGCCATATAATTAGATAGATGTCTTTTCAAATCCAGTGATCAAAAGGTGCATAAAAAATACAACGTATCACATATTATTATTAAATTGTTTTTCATCGTGATATTGCCATTGTCCTTCACAGAAACGTAATAAGCATTTGGTACTAAACAAATCTATTAACCAAAAGCAGTATGTGATGGTTTTCGAAATAAAGACATTGTGCGACATCAGTGGCCAAATAACTCTTTAGGTTAATATCACCGGTTCATTCTCCTCAGTCACAAACCTTCAGCTAAATCCTTCTTGGTATGACAAGGACATTAAACAACCTCAAAAGCTAAAGCAGGTCTGAGCATCTCATATTGATGATGATGTTATGCATGACTCCTATGATAATCAGACTAAGCAGCACCAAATCTTATCAGAAAAAATATAGTTCTTTTATAATGATAAAATACTTCAACTATATATGATGGACCTCTTGTATGGTCGGTGACAACAAAGCCAAGCAAGAGAATACTGGGAGCACGTTGTTGGTGTCTGAGGTCGGTCCACACCTAAATTCCTTGGGAAAGCCTGGCTTTTCTCTGTTTGCAAGATTTTTGTAAACATGAATTGAAGAGCGTGTGATTATTCATAGTGAAGAAGCATACATCAAATCTGTAAGAGTGCATTACTATTGGATTATTATGAGCACTTCTCATGTATTTGTTGGCAAAAGTTACATGCATGGTGCATATTGATTTACATCTTTATTCAATTGTCTCAACTTTGATTTTTCAATCTATGCAACTTTTGTCGCTTTGTTAACATGCTTCTCCATGAGTGACTTTTTGGCACTATTCAAAATACCTTTTGGCACTATTCAAAATATAGGGCTCATTCGAACTCGTCCTCCAAAGTGACTTTCTGCCTTCTCCATGAGCTATTTGGTCTCTGTAACCAAAAAATGCATTCACAAAACATGATTAGAGCAATGCAAAATGGATGTCATGTCAGATTCGAAGAAAACAACCACAGTTATGCTACCTTTCATAGATGCAGCCATCGGTGACAATTTCTGGTATTAGCAGCACATATGCAACAAAACTTGGTAACAGACTATGTTCGGGCAATAACAAACAACTCAACCAAATTGAAACTAATGTTAATGTTAACCAATACAACGGAGGTTCAGAGTAAGGAGGAACCTTATGTAGATTGTACTACTATGGTTCATCGTCTGAGCCACACCGTGGGATCTGCTCATCCATGCTATCATCAAGCACAAGAAAATAATTAGTTGTCTCGCAGGTAGTGAAAATACTGTTCTACCCTGCTAAGCCCTAATCTAGAAGGAATGAACACTGAACTGTGTAGTAAAATAAAATAATTTCATTCATCCATTGTTCTTGCAATAATTCGACGACTAATGAATATAATACCTTTCTTGTACTTCAAATTCTTTCTTGTGGTTCGGTGCTTTATATATAAAGCGGGCGAAAGCCTTTTTCGGTAATTCTTTCTACCGATTTCTACGATGGCATTAATATGAAATAAATAAATTATGTGTAAGTATGTTACCATATCATTAATTTTAATCCCGAACATTTAGACCCACCTTAAACAAATAATCGAGTACACCCAGCACCAAGAAAATGTTTCTCTTCCGTGGACTTATTTTTTATCAACAGGAGCAGCCCCCCCCCCCTGTTCCATTCCTCAGGAAAGCAAAACAACCATACCAAGTTTACCCAGGTTATTTTTTTTCTCCTCTCCAAGTGTAGCAAAAAAGATAAACCAAAAACAAAATATGAAAGAATTTGGCAGCATAAAACCAACCAAACAGACAAACCCAGCATAGATGCACCCACAAAAGAATACCAGCATAAAGATCAGGCTGACAACAACACACACTACCCTATCAAAGAGAGACACTCTGCATTATCAAGATTTTCCTGTAACTTTTGTTGTGTATCTTGTAGTAGAAAAAACTTGCTTTTCGTTATCCCCATTATTAACTCCAAGCAGAAGTCACTCATAGTACTATATTAGTACGAAAGCAGAGTCAGAGTTTACGTCCACTTAGTTGCCCTCGAAACCAGAGTATCAATAATATGGCATATTTAAGTCCAATAAAATATATTGGCCTATTAGAGCTTGTGTAATGCAGGTTGCCTGTTATATGGTATACCACATGTGTAATTCTGCCTAAAATCTTCATTCTTTTTCTTCCAAAATGCAATCTAAACCAAATTAATAACTATCTTAGAATTGTTTGTTATTTTGAACATTAAGAGATTGCTTCGCTAAACTATGAAGGATACAATAGAATCGCATGCTCTAATTAAAATATGATTTTTGATTAAATGCTAAACCTGAGGAAAGAAAGGTGTAATAATTCCTCTGCATATATGTGCCCTGTTGTGCAGAAATATTCGGCTTCCCTAAAGTCGAAAACCAAAAATAGTATCATTTCTTGTCTACTATAATTTTGCAAGATCAGTTCTTATTTTCTTAAAAAATTACCAATCATTTACATCACTTTGTTTTTGTAAATGTGCGCAGACCCTGTTGGAATGATGAAGCTTCTTTAATCTCATTATCTCTTGATTGAGGTCTCAGCACTGATACTGGTGGCAACTGTGATGGTATTGTAGACCCTGAGTCCCTGATCCTAGTCAGGATACCGATGGTAACAGAGAAGCATCAGTTGTGATGAGTTAAAAAAATACAAGTATGATTAGATAGCTCTGCAAACGAACCTTGATGACTTCTCCGCGTCGCAACTGACGGAAGAATTGATCTTGCAGCAGTAGCTTCCTTGCCTGACAAAGTTGGAGGTTGGTAGAGGATTAATGCCAAGAAGAGACACCAGCCCATCTAAGAGCTACATGCACGGAGAAAATCGATTAGGAGATCAACGATATCACCTTGGCATATCGACAAACAGGTTGCATGCAGAATACAAGATATGAATCAATGCATGGAACTGCAGGGCAAAACTGAGAGAACGATGCCATCTTGGCACATCGCCTGGTGGCGTGGCAAGCCGCCATGGCCGCCTTGGGAAGCTTCCACCTCGTTGTTGGTGTTGACAAAGAAAGTGGGAGAGGCTAGAGGACACCGCCGCTGCGCCACATGTAATCGTCCGGTGAGGATGGTGCCGTTGCCGCCGCCATCGTTGTTGCTGGAGGCTATATGCCGCAACCCCTCCGCGCTCATCCATGGGAGGAAGTACAGCTGTGCTCCCCGGCACATGGGAGACAAAGTACATCCATGGTGCTCCTCTCTGGCCATGGTGGCAGACGGCTAGGGGAATTGACCACGGGTCGATGTCCCCATGTTCGTGATGTCCTAGGGTGCCGAGAATTGTCCGAGAAGACGTCGCAACGGAGGAGATCGATGTGCGGCGACGGAAGCTTGAGGTGTTGGTGCAGGGTAGGACGCGGTGTCCAAAATCGTTCGAGAAGACGTCGTAGCGTAGGAAATCGATGGCGTTGCGCGGTGGCGGAAGCTTGAGATGGTGGCACAGGCAGGGGTAGCGGCGGAAGCGCGGCTCAGGAGCGTCGAGCGCCACACGCATTGGAGAGGGAGGGGGAGTCGTGGGTGCGTGAGGCGGTAAGCTGTACAGAGAGGCGAGTATACCTGGCCATTTCTCGGGCCGGGCCAAGCAAAGCCCGACGCAAAAAACTCAGGCCCGAGCCCGTCCCGGCCCGGCCGTCGGGCCTAAAAATCGGGCCTGAGCCCGGCCCATCACACTAAAAGCCCGTCGGGCCTCGGGCCATGGGCCGGGCCTCTTCCTTAAATGGCGAAATCGACGGGTCCGGGCCCGGGCCGGCCCGGACTTCGGGCTCAAAACCTAGGCCCGAGCCCGGCCCATGGACAAGGTCGGGCCGGGCTGGGTCGGCCTTTTCCGGGCCGGGTCGGGTCGGGCCGACCGGGCCGGGCTGCCCATGGCTAGGTATAGAGGCGAGACGTGCGTGCGGACGTGCGTGATGGGTTTCAACCGGCTGGTTTTTCTCCAGAAGGGGAATACATGTGCTTTGGCTTTGCTTAACCGAATGGTCTTTTTTACGGGAACCTGACTTACGCTAAAAAAAATCGGTGGGAGGAGAGTACGAGGCGGGGAGCGAACGATGTGGATCCTAAATGAAGAGGTTGAACCATCACGACGTTCGATTCTCCTTTAATAATAGAGATAATTGGTTCGTACAGTTATATGTAGTTTAGGCTGGATGCATTTAGCGATGAAAATGCTTTCTTGTTCAATAGTAGTATAGAAACGCTAATGAGATGAAAGGAGATTAAAGTACATGCGTATAGAGCGCTCAACAGTCTGGAACAACAAAAGATTATGACTGACTGCAAACTCTGTATCATCCAGTAGCCAGTAAGAACCATACATCTCATTACACACACGGCCTGTATACTAGCCGGCCGGGTGAGAATTAATCGGTAAAGAACACAACACGTACTAGGTATACTTGTGCAATTACATCAGCAACTTATCTACAAGTCTACGTCCCTCGGGATGGCCAAGCTCCCACTCCTGAATGAGACTTCCAAAGAGCAGGAAGAAACAGCAACCTACTACGAGGCATATAATGCCGGCGACGTAAAGTCGAACGCGTCTGGACCCATTAGGTATATGGAGAGTACCACAATAGACAGAGTCACTAGGCCCACGGCGAGCGTAACCCTGAACCGACCACAGTTGTCCGGCTCCGCCTCCATCATCCAAACGCCGCCGTTCCCGCCGCTCTCGATGTCGCCGCCATCCATCGCTCGCTCTTGCCGCAGCCGCCGTCGGGATTATATATATCGATATTTGGTCCAACTACTCTTGTTAAGCGATCAGGCCGCCTTCTCTATCCTTTATAGTTTGTGGTTCGTTTGCATCGTTGCATAATACCCGTTCGTGAACTCGAACGTTTCTGGACCGGACTTGTCAGCAAATCGTAGTGCGTGTGGGGTCTATGGGCGTGTTTTTTTTAATGAGAGGATCTACGGGCGTGGTTATGTGCTGCCCGCAGCGAGTCCTGCCACAGCTCGCCTGCAGGGAGTAGGTATTGGGCCGGCCCAGTAATTGCATGATCTTTTTATGTTTTACTTACATTTTATTTATTCCTAAAAAATTATATTTTAATTTATTACTTTATTTTCTAAAAAATTGGAAATATTATAAGTACATATTATCGAATTTTTTTACATAAAAGTTTGTAAAATTTTAATCATGCATTTGAAAATGTTAATCATGCACGCCCATCCCACCCCAACCGCCATTTCCTCCCGCCGCCGCCAGGGCCCCAACCGCTGGATCCCTGCCGCCGCTACCAGGGCCTAGCCTCCGGATCCCGCCGCAGCAAGGGCCCAAACCGCCGGTACCTGCCGCTGCACCAGACCCTTTCCTCCATGCTTCTTCCCCTACTGCTGCGGCGAACCCCACATCCAACTGCCATCGTGACATCAACTGGAGGCCGGAGAGATCCGTTGAAGTGATGGAGACGGGCGGCGGAGCTCGGGGCCATGGTGAAGGTCCATCACGGTGATTGGGAAGAAGGCTGGCGGCAGGATCCGGTTAAAAAGAGCATCTCCGGCTGCCTGCCAGGAACATGGCTGGAACCAGGACATGTTTGTGCTCAAGTGTGTCCCTGTGGCCTGTGTTCGTTTGTTGCAGCGGCGTGGCTCTGCCATGCCACCACGCAGCCTTACCCCAGTGGGGACCCATCGTTGCAGCACCCAAGCCATTCGCCGCTGCCCCCTCCGGCCGTTCAACTATGCAGCCCCAGGACGTTCACCCCCTCACTCACCCGGTTCCCACTGCTGCAGTGCCCGGACGAGGCCCATATCCTTCTTCTTCCATGCTCGTACTGATTGCATATTTTCCATAATTTTTCGCCCAATTTATTCAGAGAGATGCATTTGGAGGAGGCCTCGACCTGCAGCTAGAAGAGGCCTCGACCTGGACCTGGCCGCACGCTGCCATAGCGGTCTACAACCTACAGCTGGTGTCGCACGCACATGCCGTTCAACTTTGGCGCAGCAGGTCGTTCAACTCCGTTCGTGCTCCTCAGATAACCTTCAGTCAAGATTGAACACAAAATATCAATCAAGAAAAGAACAGTTGGCAAGTTTTTGCACTTGTGTTCTGTAGAACAAAAGAGAACCTGTGGCTTTGTGGTTCCATGCCAAATTATTGAGCCAATTGATGGAGGCCATGTGCTGGAGAACAAAAATTTGAAGAAATTAACTAAAGATTGTGTTGACTCTTGATGGATCCATGTATGCGTGTGCATAGCTGAAGTTCAACTATGGAGCGGAGAGCCGGAGGACGGCGAGCGTCATCGTGATGGAGGATTGTGGGCCAACTCAAATGCCACACACGGGCTTGTGCTAGTGTGCTTTGGTGTGTGCGCTCTTGGTGTGGCGTGGCTACTTCAGTGTGGGTGTGTGTATTGTAGCACGCGTACTTGCTGTGTGGTACCCCGTGTGTCTTTGCTGGGTGTGTAATCCGATGTGTTTTATTGAATAGAAACTTTGCCCTTGAAAATAAGTAGAAGTTTTAAAACACACTCTGCTTTTAACATGTACAATTACAATTTAAAAAGAAGTGTTCGTTCATAAAATTAAAAAATTAACATAGCAAAGTGTGCAAATCAGAATAAAAAACACTACTAGTTCATGGATAAAAAATTCTGGGCGTTCCTTCATAAGTGAAACACCTCAAAACTCGTAGACGACTAAAAATCTAGAACAACAAGTTCGGAGAGAGAAAAAATAAAATGAAAACTAAAGATGTTCATTGCTACCAAATTAAATAAGAGGAGGAAGACCATCAAACTATCCCACAACGGAAGGTCAAAATTTTCCTTTTGTAAAATATAAAACTAGGAAGTTCAAATTTAAATAGCACATTAGTTTGATGTTTATATAAAAAATAGATTTTCCCTATTTGTAAAAAAATAAAACCAAGAAGGTCAAATTAAAATAACAGAGCAATTCGATGCTCAATAAAATTTTGGATTTTTCTCGTTTCTAAAAAATATCCAATTTATTAAAAAAGTTAGATTTTCCTCATTAAAAAAAATAGAGAAGGCAACTCAAAATAACACATCAGTTCAAAAAAGTTTATAAAAAATGGATTTTCAAAAAAAAAGAAATTTGCAACAACCGAGAAGGACAAAACAACATAGAAGTTCAATTTGAAATAACCGAGAAGGTAAAAAAACCTAGAAGTTAAAAGGTAAAAACCTACAAAATTGTTTGCTTATTTAAAACCATATTTTTCTCTAAGAAGTTCAAAGTAAAATAAGATAGAAGTTCAAAGGTTAAAAAAACTTAGATGTTTTCTCGTTACTACATAATAAAATGAAGTTGAAATAAGAAAAGGAATTAAAGAATCTGCCATGAAGATCAAAAATAAAAAAAGTCAAAATCATGTTTATTTAAAAATAAAAAACAAAAACTTTACTAAAAAAAATAAAAAATGTGAAGTTCAGATAAAAATAACACAGAAGTTCAAAATATATTAAAACCTAGGATTTAGAAGTTCAAAAAACAAAAACAAAAAACAATGTCATTTTGGGCATTTTTCCTCAGTACTAAAGATAAAAACCAAGAAGTTCAATTTTTAAAAATGAAGTAGTTCAATGCATATTAAAAACTCAGTTTTTTCTTGTTACTAGATAATAAAACCAAGAAGTTCAATTTTTAAAAGCAGAGCAGTTTGATATTTATTTGAAAACTCAATTTTTTCCGGTTACTAAAGAATAAGACCAATAAGTTCTATTTGAAATAATGAAGAAGTTCTATTAAAATAAAACTAGAAGTTCAAATTTAACGAAACGGCTCGATGTCTATCAAAAAGTAGGATTTTTTCCGTTACGAAAAGAAATAAAACCAGGAAGTCCAAATTAGAAAGATGGAGAAGTTCGATGATTATAGAAAACTCAGATTTCCCTCGTTATTAAGGAATAGAAAACAAGAAGTTTAAAAATTAAATAACAAGAAGTTCAACTTTTAAAAATAGAGTGCTTCAAAATTTCATAAAAAAGATTAAGAAAAAAAATCAAGAAGTCCATATTAAAAAGATGGAGAAGTTCGATAATTATAGAAAACTCAGATTTCCTTCGTTATTAAAGAATGGAAACAAGAAGTTCAAAAATAAAATAACAAGAAGTTCAAGTTTTAAAAATAGAGCGCTTCAGAATTCATAAAAAGGATTAAGAAATTCAGATTAATATTCATAAAAAACTCAAGATATTTTCACGTAACCGTGAGAAGTTCAGTTTGATAACTGCCAGAAGTTCACGTACTACACTGTGTGCATTTTTATTAAAAATAATTAAAAGACAAAGACTAAAAGTTTTGTTTTTATAAGTTCAAGTCCGGTCGAAGAAAGTTAAAAAAAATTATTGTGAGAAAGGTTTGTACACAAGGAATATCATTTGTGCAACACTGACGAATTGATTAGAAAATTACAAATGAAAATATGTCATGGAAGTTCAACGTGAAAACATTAGGAAGCTCACCTACTACACTGAATGAATATTAGATGAAAAACTTTTAAAATCGTCGCAAGTATGAAAAAATGATCAACACGGGAAAGTTGCGTGTTTACAACAGCTTTCCATCGGTATATCACTTGCTGAATTTCGGTGAGTGGATGGAGATCTACGAGAAAAAAAAGCACGTGAAAAACAGAGTGAAGTTCAAGTAGACATGCCGAGAATTTCAGGTTCTTCACGTGGTGCATTTTCGAATAATCTGTTTCGCGATAAAGGCAGAACGAATGATCTCGCCATTTTCGAAATTACTTAAAAACGGCTAGGAATAACAGAAAGCCATCAACATGAAAAAGTTTCGCATTTTCCTTAGCTTTTCAACGGTATATTATTTGCACCATTCCGATAAAGTTTGTAGAAATCACGGCGGAAATTCGTTTTTATCCATTTTCAAAATTGGCTTAAAACAGTAAAGAATTGGGAGAAACAAATATATACCAAAAAGTTTCGCATTTCCTCAAGCTTTCCAACACAATATCATTTGCTGCATTCGGACATAAGATTAAAAAAATAGATCGAAAATACGAACTCGATGGAACTTGTACCATTTTCTAAATTACTCTTAAACCGTTCAAAATTAGAAAAAACTTTCTACATGAAAAAGTAGCGCATTTTCATAAGCTTTCGAATGCCATATCATTTGCCTTAATTGGATTAGCCCTTTAGAAATGACATCAAAAATACAAACTCGGCTGTTCGGTTTATGAAATTTTATGATTTTACAAATTACTCTTTAACCGTAGGGAATTAGAGAAAACTTTCAACATGTGAAAGGAGCGGTTTTGCAGTAGCTTTCCAACACCATATTATTTGCCTCATTCCGATAAACCCGTTTAGAAATGCGATTGAAAATACGATTCACGTTTTTTGTATGAAGAAAAAACGGTTTTCAAAACTGCTCTTAAACCGCTTACATTTTGCCAAAAATTTAACTTGGATCATGATACTGGTGTCCATAGCTTTCCAACGGTATATCGCAAGCCCCATTTGGGCAATGTTGGCGGAAGTTCAGCCTAGCACTAGGAGAAGTTCAGATCGAACAACTCAGGCAGTAAAATTGCAAAAAACGCAATTTCATCATGACCCGAGAGCAAAATCCGCCAACGAGCAAGATTCCTATTTAAAACCGATATTTAGTTGCTAAAAAACGTTTCTAGATTACACTAACATCATATAACACGACTAACAAGAATAATTCACAAGGGAAGCCATGGTTGCGAAGATATCCTGAAGGTCGTGTTCGTACAAAGGGAAGTTCAGACGTGTTGCTCAGGCAGTTCAAGTTGTGATCAGAATATTATTCTGATCCCGTGATCAGAATAGTGTTTATGTGTATATATATAGGGTTGGTCTATTCTAACAACACCTAATGCTTTTCTACTAACAAAAAAGAACCGCGCGAGCGCCCCGAACCGAACTGCACGGTGACAAAACGTACCACCTACCCCACTAGTGCCCACCCGACCCACCCCCACGCTCACACACAACCCACCTTCTCTCCCACCTTCTTCCTCTTGGGGTTGCGAGAGCCCCGCATCGCCCTGCCTTCCTCTACGCGCCGCCGCGCCGACCACCCAGCGCCGCCTCAATCCCCCGAGCCACCTCCGCCACCTCCGCCATGCCCCTGAAGCCGCCGCCGCCGCCAGGGCCTCGCCCCACCCCAGAGGCCCTTGAATCCCTGCGTCAACCGCCGCCCTCCCCGGCATCCCTCGCCACCGGATCGGCTACCCCCAGCCTCCCTTGCCGCAAGATCGGGCCGCCCCGGCCTCCTGTCGCCGTGCCCATCCCGCGGCCTTCCCCACCACCTCCCTCCCCGCTCCACCCTCCCTCGGCCCACCATCTACTTGCCCCAATCCACACCGCCTAGACCCCGACGACTCCACCAACAGCGTGCGCGGACCACCCTCCCACTACCGCCCCTCCTCTCCAGTGGCCTGCTTCGCAAGCGCCGACGCGCGACCCATTTCCCCAATCCCCGGTTCAGCTACGGGGATCCCGCGCTACCACCGGCGAACTCGCCGGATCCGGCTTCCTTGATGGCAGTGGAGTACGAAGACGACCGGATCCCCCTCCCTGATGTCCGGTGGCGCCATGCTCCGGCCGGCTCCTCCAACGAGCTTGCAGACTACGGGGCGGGGAGATCTGGCGGTCTCCGGCCACACCTCCTCCTCCCGTGGCCATCTCCCCTATTCTGCTCTTTCTCTGAACGGCCTCGCCACACCTATGTCGTTGGCCTCCTTATGAGGACATAGATCTGGGGTAGGGTAATAGGCCTGACCTATACGTCCTATCCAAGGTCATTGTCTTAGAAGCAAAGAAGCTCAAGAGACAACAAGGAGGGCCCAACAAAGGTGTCGAGTGCAATCCACTCGACCTACCAGTCACTCGAAGACCCCTCCTTCTTTGGGTCACTCGACCGCACGATCATTCGACCATACAAGAATCCATTTGACCTGTTTGAAGACCAGGAGTCATCTAGAACAGCAACGGGCAAGCGTCCACTTTGTAATCTTTAAGGCCATTAAGGCATTTAAGACTAGCGTTACCAGTAACGCCATCTATTTATGTACCTTAAACCCCTTGTAATGTGGGTGGGGTGGGGTCCTGGCGCACTCTATATAAGCCACCCCCTCCACTGAGACAAGGGTTCGCACCCTCTGTAAACACACACACACATACGTAATCCAATCGACCGCCTCAGGGCACCAAGACGTAGGGATGTTACTTCCTCCGCGAAGAGCCTGAACTCGTAAAACTCGTGTCCACAACTTCGCCATAGCTAGGACCTTGCCTCCTCATACCTACCCCCCATTTTACTATCAGTCTTAGATCCACGACAGTTGGCGCCCACCATAGGGCAGGTGTCTTAGCGACTTTCTGGTGGAGTTGCAATTTTTCCGATTCTCATCGTCATGATTTCCGCCGGCAGACTGGTTGAGGGCCGCGAGATCCGTCTCGGCACACTCGTGTTCATCGCCGACGACTCCGCATGGCTCCAGGAAGCTCCGCTCGACATCGATGCGCTCCCCGTCCACGGGGCGACGCACTTTCGAGCGTGTGTCCGCGGCGTCCTTCTCCGGCAACCGTCGACCCAGTATCGGTCGGTTCCTATGGTGTCCTCATCCCCCGCCGCTCGCCGGCACAAGCGTTCCGGTCGGTCGCGGCTCCAGTGGTGGGTCAGGCATGCGGTGGCCCGCCAGTCGGCCACCTCACATGTCGCGGCAATCGAGCCCGACGAAACTCTCTACGGCCTGTTCGACTGGCTCCGTCGAGACCGCATCCGAATGCGACAGCAGCGATCCCGTGGCAGAAGTCTTGATGGTCGACGGACCATCCAGTCCTCCTGGCTTCCCCCGCAACGACGGTGGCGATGGCGGCGGCGATCCGTCGCGCGTTCATGAGGAGTACCGCCCCGAGCCCCTTTCTTCGTAGCGGAGGGAAGAGCTTCGCCGCCGCAACATGGATGCACTTCACACTCCTATCATTGGAGAAACCCTCGAGGCCCGGGCCTTGGAGGAAGCGCGCCTGGCCAACTTGGCTGAGCGCACTCGACTGGAGAACCTGCAGCATGCACTCGACAAGCGTTCTCGGCAGCGGATCCCTGAATCCAGTCGACGACAGCTTTTTCTGCCTCAAACTCAGGTATACCGCACTCCGATCCAAAATCTCACATCTGTAGCCCGAATAGCAGAGTCAATCCAGCCTTCCCAGTCGGAGGCAGGCAGGGGTTTGATGCAAATCCGGGCCTTGCTTCAAGCAGCTGGAGAACAGAATACAGCAGTATCTCAGTCGCAGAATAGGATTCATAGCAGGTCTGTGATGGCGGACACAGTCCAGTCGGCTCACAGCCCAAGATCGCCTCTGCGGCGTGAGGGACGTGGGCACCGGCAAGATCAGTACAGAAACCGCGAGCATTATGATCACCGACTCGACCACGATGGCCATCGTCGAGTGCCCACGCCTCCTCCGAGGAGTGGGTCATACCTGCCTCGGCGGCAGGATGACAGGCGCCCCCACAACGGCGAGCGAAGAGTACCAGTCAACCCAAGGGAGCCAGGCTTTGATGTGAGATCTATTCTCGTTCAAGGTCTGGTTGACAGGAACAGAGCGCATAGAGAAGGTCATGACAGAGATTATCCGACTGGCAGCAGAGTTCACGTTTCCGGTCCCGAGTGTTTCAGCAGAGCCATCAGGGCCGCAGTGATTCCTCCCAACTTCAGGTTGGCGACTGGAGTCAGCAAGTTCACCGGTGAGTCTAAGCCTGACACTTGGCTTGAAGACTACCGAGTGGCTGTGCAAATTGGTGGTGGCAATGAAGCACCTCCCTCTCATGTTGGAAGGCTCAGCCAGAGCATGGTTGACTCAGTTAGCACCTGGTAGCATATACAATTGGGAGGAACTCGCCAGAGTGTTTGTTAGAACTTTTGAGGGTACTTGCACGCGACCGGCAGGGTTGACAGAATTACTGTGCTGTGTACAGAAACCGAATGAAACCCTAAGAGACTATATCCAGAGATGGATCACATTACACCATACAGTGGAGAATGTGTCAGATCACCAAGCAATCTGTGCCTTCAAGGAAGGCGTCAAGTATCGGGAGTTGAATCTAAAATTCGGTCGGACGGGAGATATGACTCTGACTTGGATGATGGATATTGCCATCAAATACGCTAACGGCGAAGAGGAAGACCGACTCCGGAGTGGCAAGCACAAAACAGTCGCCCAGGACACCGGTGGAGGTACTTCCAATCGAAAACAGAAGCGTAAGGCCGAGCCCGTTGCTCCTGGTGAGGCTTTAGTTGTGGCTCAAGGAAAGTTCAAGGGGAAGCCCAAAGGGCCCTGGAATCCCAAGAAAGTGAAAGATCAAGACGGAAATGATGTGTTGGATTTGCCATGTCACATTCACCCCAAGAATGATGAAGAGGGTAATTTGATTTATCCCAAGCATACCACTCGGCAGTGTCGACTCCTGATCCAGCAATTCCGAGAGAAGCAACCCAAGGAGAAGGAAAAGGAGTCGGACAAGGATGAGGACAAGGAAGAAGATGATGATGGTTTTCCCAACCTGAATTCCACTCTGATGATTTTTGCTGATGTTGAAAGCAAGAGTCGACTAAAAGTTATCAACAGAGAAGTGAACATGGTGGCTCCAACAACACCAAGTTATTTGAAGTGGTCTCAGACTGCCATCACATTCGACCAGTCAGATCACCCAACGCATATAGCCACCCCTGGGATGCAAGCGTTGGTGGTCGACCCAGTTGTTGAGGGAACTCGACTGGCCAAAGTGCTAATGGATGGTGGCAGCGGCCTGAATATCCTTTATGCTAAAACTTTAAAGGGAATGGGCATTCCAATGTCCAAGCTTAGTGAAAGCAACATGAGTTTCCATGGCGTTATACCTGGCAAGAAGGCTGAATCACTCGGCCAGATCGCCCTTGATGTGGTTTTCGATGATTCCAAGAATTACCGCAAAGAAAAGTTGACATTCGAAGTAGTGGATTTCAAGAGTGCTTATCATGCCATTCTGGGCAGGCCTACCTATGCACGTTTCATGGCTCGACCGTGTTACGTGTACCTCAAATTGAAAATGCCTGGTCCCAGAGGAGTGATCACTATCACTGGCAACCGGCAAAAAGCAGAAGAGTGCTTCCAGAAGGGCTCAAAAATCACCGATGCACAAATGGAGGCAGTTGAAATGCAAGAATACCAGAAAAATGCAGATCCAAGTGATTTGCTGCGCTCCAAGAAGCCTGCCACTGATTCTGCATTTCAGTCGTCCGGTGAAACCAAGCCGATTCATATTCACCCGACCGATCCTAATGCTGCTCTTACTCATATCTCAACATCACTCGACAGCAAATAGGAAGAAGCACTCATCTAGTTCCTCCGTGAGAACTGGGACATCTTTGCATGGAAACCTTCTGGTTGAGCATCGTTTGCGAGTCGACCCGAAAGTAAAACCACTCAAGGAACATCTTCGATGGTCCGCCGTACAAAAGAGAAAGGCAATTGGTGAGGAAGTGGCTCGGCTCCTGGCAGCTGAGTTCATCCGAGAGATTTACCACTCCGAGTGGCTCGTCAATGTTGTTATGGTCCCCAAGAAGGACGACTCACTTCGCATGTGCATTGACTTCAAACATATCAATCGGGCCTGCCCGAAAGATCATTTTCCTCTCCCCCACATCGACCAAATCGTCGACTCGACTGCGGGGTGTGAGCGTTTGTCTTTTCTGGACGCCTATTCTGGGTATCATCAGATCCGACTGTATGGACCCGATGAGATAAAAACGTCTTTCATCACTCCATTCGGATGCTTCTGTTATGTCACCATGCCATTCGGCCTGAAGAACACCGGAGCCACATTCATGAGGATGATCCAGAAGTGTCTGCTCACTCAATTCAGTCGGAATGTGGAAGCATACATGTATGACATCGTGGTCAAGTCACGTAAGGATTCCGACCTGCTGGCTGACCTCGCTAAAATCTTTGCCAAGCTTAGAAGGTATGATATCAAGCTTAATCCATCAAAGTGCACATTCGGAGTTCCTAGTGGAAAGTTACTCGGTTTCCTTGTTTTCGAACGAGGGATCGACGCTAACCAAGAGAAAGTTGGTGCTATACTCCGGATGAAACACCCCGTGCGTGTGCATGATGTCCAGAAGCTCACTGGTTGTTTGGCCGCCTTGAGTCGATTCATTTCTCGCCTCGGTGAAAAGGCATTGCCTCTTTACCGACCGATGAAGAAATCTGATAAGTTCGAGTGGACTCCTGAAGCTGATGCAGCGTTTGCAGAACTCAAAGCCCTGCTTTCCACCCAGCCGGTGCTCGCTGCACCAATTAGCAAAGAGCCTTTACTGCTTTATATTGCAGCCAATGGACAAGTTGTTAGTACAGTACTCACGGTCGAGCGGGAAGAAGAAGGAAAAGCCTATAAAGTTCAGCGCCCAGTATATTATGCTTCTGAAGTTCTAACTCCATCCAAGCAAAGATATCCACATTACCAGAAGCTTTTTTATGGGATTTACATGACCAAGAAGAAGGTTGCACACTATTTCTCTGATCACTCCATTACAGTCGTCAGTGACGCACCATTGTCAGAGATCCTGAACAACAGAGATGCAACTGGTCGAGTGGCAAAATGGGCGATTGAACTCCTTCCCTTGGATATCAAATTTGAGGCAAAGAAAGCTGTCAAGTCCCAAGCAATAGCAGATTTCCTCGCCGAGTGGATCAAACAGCAACTGTCGACTTAGGTTCACTCAGAGCATTGGACCATGTTCTTTGATGGATCCAAAATGCCGAGTGGTTCCGGTGTTGGAGTGGTATTAGTATCCCCCGAGGCGACAAACTCAGCTATGTTCTCCAGATTCATTTTGACTCTTCCAACAATGAAGCTGAATATGAAGCACTTCTGTACGGGTTGTGTATGGCCATTTCACCCGGCGTCCATCGCCTCATGGTCTATGGTGACTCGGATTTGGTGGTTAATCAAGTAATGAAGGAGTCGGACGTCAGAAGCCCAGCTATGACTGACTATTGTAATGTAGTGAGAAAGTTAGAGAAGAGGTTTGAGGGGTTAGAGCTCCATCACATACCCCGACTGAAAAATCAAGCAGCTGATGATTTGGCAAAGATAGGTTCCAAGAGGGAGGCTATTCCCAGCAATGTATTTTTGGAACATATTCATACACCTTCAGTTCAAGAAGATCCTTTCATTGAAGAGCCCCCGCAACCAAAGAGTGCCATTGATCCGACTGAAGTCGAAGTCCCAGCAGTGGTCGACTTGATCATGGAGGTTCTGGTCATCACTCCCGACTGGACAGTGTCGTACATCTCGTACATTCTGAGGAAGGAACTCCCAGAGGATGAAGAAGAGGCTCGTCAGATCGTCCGTTGATCCAAAGCCTTTACTGTGATAAGAGGACAGCTGTTCAGAGAAAGTGTAACTGGAGTCAGCCAGAAATGCTTAACACCAGAAGAAGGTCGAGTGATCCTCAACGACATCCACTCGGGGACCTGTGGTCATCATGTGTCCTCTCGGACCATTGTGGCCAAAGCATACCGAGCGGGGTTTTATTGGCCACGGGCAAATGAGATGGCGAAAGAGATAGTCGACAAATGTGAAGGGTGTTAGTTTTACTCCAACATGTCTCACAAGCCAGCATCAGCCCTGAAGACCATTCCACTCGTCTGGCCCTTTGCTGTTTGTGGATTGGACATGGTTGGACCTCTGAGGACTGGTAGGAGCGGCTTTACTCATGTGCTTGTGGCAGTCGACAAGTTCACCAAATGGATTGAAGCCAAGCTTATAAAAAGCCTCGAAGCCAGTACTGCTGTCAGCTTCATCAGAGAGTTAACATTTAGATATGGTGTTCCACACATCATCATCACTGACAATGGGTCGAACTTCGATTCTGATGAGTTCCGAGCTTTCTGTGCTTCACAAGGCACTCGAGTCGACTATGCTTCAGTCGCCCATCCCCAGTCGAATGGACAAGCTGAAAGAGCAAACATATTGATTCTCAAAGGATTGAAACCTTGATTGATGCGTGATCTCAAGCATGCAGCCGGTGCTTGGGTCAATGAACTTCCATCAGTACTTTGGGTATTGAGGACGACTCCTAATCGGTCGACTGGACGAACTCCATTCTTCTTGGTCTATGGAGCTGAAGTTGTACTCCCAAGTGACCTGCTCCACAATGCGCCCCGAGTCGAGCTTTTCTTAGAAGGTGAAGCAGAACAGGCTCAGCAAGACGCACTTGATCTCCTGGAAGAGGAAAGAGAGATGGCTCTGATCCGGTCGACCATTTATCAGCAAGACCTACGTCGATTCCACGCCAGAAATGTGAGGGGATGAGCATTTCAAGAGGGAGACTTGGTTCTCTGAGTGGATCAGCAGATGCCACACAAGCTCGCTCCTACTTGGGAAGGCCCCTTCATCGTCACCAGGGTGCTCCACAACAGAGCGTACCACCTTTATAACGTCGAGCACAAGAAAGACGAGCCACACGCTTGGAATGCGGAGCTGCTCCACCCCTTTTACACTTAAGCATTCAGACTATTGAGATGTAATAAGAGATACCTTCTAGTTTGATTATCAAAGACACAATTTTTCAGTTTCCTAAATGATTGCTGTTTCTTTTTTATATGTTTCAAATCCCGCAGTGGGTGTCTTAGATGTGAATCCGTTTCGCCTAAGTTTTTAAAAATCCTACCGAGTGGTGAGCAAGCCTCTCACTCGGAGGCTTAGCTGCGAATCCGTTTCGCCTAAGTTTTTAAAAATCCTACCGAGTGGTGAGCAAGCCTCTCACTCGGGGGCTTAGCTGTAGTCCAGTACTCGCCTAAGTTTGAAAAATCCTACCGAGTGGTGAGCAAGCCTCTCACTCGGGGGCTTAGCTGCAGTCCAGTACTCGCCTAAGTTTGAAAAATCCTGTCGAGTGGTGAGCAAGCCTCTCACTCGGGGGCTTAGCTGCAGTCCAGTACTCGCCTAAGTTTGAAAAATCCTGCCGAGTGGTGAGCAATCCTCTCACTCGGGGGCTTAGCTGCAGTCCGGTACTCGCCTAAGTTTGAAAAATCCTACCGAGTGGTGAGCAATTCTCTCACTCGGGGGCTTAGCTGCAGTCCAGTACCCACCTAAGTTTAAAAATCCTACTGAGTGGTGAGAAACCCTCTCACTCGGGGGCTTAGCTGCAGTCCAATACTCGCCTAAGTTTAAAAAACCTATCGAGTGGTGAGCAACCCTCTCACTCGGGGGCTTAGCTGCAGTCCAGTACTCGCCTAAGTTTAAAAAACCTACCGAGTGGTGAGCAACCCTCTCACTCGGGGGCTTAGCTGCAGTCCAGTACTCGCCTAAGTTTAAAAATCCTACCGAGTGGTGAGCAAGCCTCTCACTCGGGGGCTTAGCTGCAGTCCAGTACTCGTTTAAGTTTAAAAAACCCACGGAATGGTGAGCAACCCTCTCACTCGGGGGCTTAGCTGCAGTACAATACTCGCCTGAGTTCAAAAATCCTACCGAGTGGTGAGCAACCCTCTCACTCAGGAGCTTAGCTGCAGTCCAGTACTCGCCTAAGTTTGAAACACATCCCCATCCATAAGGATGATGAGGTGTAGGTCGACTGCAGCCTTCTCCTTAGAGCTACGCCATAAATACAACATGCGCTCTATCTTCATCCGCAAGGACGACAAGGTGCAGGTCGACTGCAACCTTCTCCTAGGAGCTATGCCACAAATACAACATGCACTCCATCCTCATCCGCAAGGATGATGAGGTGCAAGTCGAGTGCAACCTTCTCCTCGGAGCTATGCCACAAATACAATGTGCACTCCGTCCTTATCCGCAAGGACGACGAAGAGCAGGTCAACTGGGACATCTTCCTCAGAACTGCATCTCAAGTACAAAGAATATTCCGAGTGAAGAACAAGTTCCACTCGAAGGCAAACGCAAGCGCATTCAGAAGATAAACCAAGTTCAGATAAATCCTAAGGTTCCGGACCACGGATCAAAAGTACTCGAGCATCAAGCCCAAAGAAGTTTAACGATTACATAATCACTCAGCATTCCGAGGCAAATAAAGGTGGAGCATAATGTTTTTGGTCACTCGTCAGGAGAAGGACTGGCTGGGTCGCAGAAACTGTCAAGGTCTATGCTGTCTGCGATGCGAGTGGCGGCATCAAGGAAAGTGTCCATGAAGGACTAGAAAGTGTGCATTTTTGTGTTAGCAACCTTGAGCTCTGCTAGCTTGTCCTCTTTGATATTCCTTACAGTGCACCTGGACCAAGGACAGGGCAACATCAGCGCCGCAGCGAGTAGATGACTTCTTCCATTCTTGCACTTGCTCAGGTATTTGATTCAGCCGGCCCATCAGAGACTCGAGGTCTTGAGACAGTTCTGCTTGAGGCCAGAGTTCAGCATCAACCCGAGTCATCGCCGCCTTCAAGCGAGTAAGATAAGCGACTGCGCTGTCCATGCGAGATTCCAACCACAACACATTCCACTACAAAAAAATACACTTCCGTGATGATACGTGTTTGTCACAGTAGGTCGCGTTTTTTGTCATGCATGTCCATCCATGACAAATTTATGACAGAATCAAGATAGTCATACCTATGCTGTTGTAGAAGTGTTCCATGACATTACCAAAATTATCATCACGGAAGTGTCCACTTCCATGACGATAAATCGCGCGTCACAGAAGTGCTTTCGTCAAGGGTGACCGACACGTGGCATCCACCGTAATGGAACGCCGTTAAGCTATCGGGTCATATTTTTGATCCGATAACCCGTTAACCGCCCCGACCAATGGGGATTTTCCACGTGTAAAATCATCATTGGCTGGAGGAGACACATGTCAGGTCCGCATTGGCACAGGTGTCACTCATCCAATGGGCGAGAAGCGCCTATGATATGTTGACACGTGGACCGGCCCATCAAGTTTAAAAGGGCCGGCCCAACTGAAGGCCCACAAGATTTTGCGGACCCTAATGGGCCGGCCCAGCTAAAGGCCCACGAGATTTTACGGACCCTAATGGGCTGGCCTAGCTAAAGGCCCACGAGATTTTGCGGGCCATAATGGGCCGACCCAGGTAAAGGCCCACAAGATTTTTGTGTGCCATAATGGGTCGGCCCAGGTAAAGGCCCACAAGATCCTCGCGGATCATAATGGGCTGGCCCAGCTAAAGGCCCACGAGATTTCACCGACATTAATGGGCCGGCCCAGCTGTAGGCCCACAAGATTTTGAGGACCCTAGTAGGCCGGCCCATTAATTGGCTGCCATGTTTTGGGCCAAATGCCGACCCATATTTAATCCGGTCCATTAATGGCCTGCCACGCCCCGGGCCTAATAGTGGCCCATATGAGATCCGGCCCGTTAAAAGCCTACCACGTTCTGGGCCCAGATAAGGTCCGGTCCTTTAAGAGGCTTTGGGCTCAATTATGGCCCATATCAGATTCGGCCCGTCAACTGGACACTATGCTTTTGGGCCCACTTGCTAAAGGCCCACTTAGTAATTCGGCCTGATATTAGTTTTGGCCTGTTAAGAGCCCGTTTAACATTTCAGCCCTATATTAATTTTGGCATGTTAAAAGCCCGTCATATAGTTGGGCCTAACTACGGCCCGGTTTGCATCCGGCCTGCTCGCAGCCGATATCTGATTGGACCAAACAAGGACCGAGACAATTTTGGCATGTTAAAATCTCGTGATTTGATTCGCACAATCATGGGCCGGGGTTCATTTCAAGCTGCTGCCGACCCGTGAGCTGTTCGACACGTTTCAGGCCCAACCTACATCGTGATTGCATGACGGCCCGATTATGTACCGTAATTTTACGGTTTGGCCGGTTTACTGCGAAGACAGGATATATACAGTAAAATAACTGCAGCATCGTGAATAAGAAAAAACCTAGACTATACAATAAAGAAATTACGGCATATTACATCCAATGGGCATCAAAGTTCGCCATATGATAATAAAGCACAAGCAGAGAGCAGATTACATACACTGGGCATCAAAGATCGCCACCAGTGCAAATAAACACGCTGACAAAATAATATACAAAACCGACAGTACTTCAATAGAGTTCAAGAAAGGTTAGCCCTGCTGGGGAGCTGCAGCGCAAGCAGCTGAGCAAGATGATGAGACTGCGCTTGTTCAACACTTATATCTTCCTCACTCTGAAAGATAAACAAGCAGACAGATGACAGGTTTTGCACATAAAAGTATCAGTGCTGACAATTCATCACATTTCTTACTGACGAATAAAGTGACACAGTTTAAAATTGCATTAACACAATATGGTATTGTTCAGGTCAAGACATGGCAGGAAATGACATTGTGAAGGAGTTGGCAGCTTCACGACACCACTGGATTACAGATCAAGAACTCATAAGTATCAATGGTTACTGTGCTGTCAATTTATACCATTTCAGATTGGCAAATAAATTTAAATAATAGTAGAATGATATGACATTGTTCATAGTTAAGACATTGCAGAATATGACATTGTGCTGTAGTGGGTAGGTTCACCACACCACTGGATTACGGATGAAGAACAGAAGCATACATGCAGTGCAAAAGAAGATCACTTGCTCTGTATAGTTTAATTTACATGGTATGAAGAAGGAACTTGGTTGTACAACTGAAAACTTAAATTGAGAAAGGACAAACTTTTGTTTATGAACTACATAATAAACTTTAAACAAGCAATTTGATGCAAACACAAAAAACAAACAGTTGTTGCATTCATGCCGAACCAAATATATACAACAAAGTTTGAAGGCTTGAGATGGACAAACTTACATTATTGGTGAAGACAGGCTCTATAAAGGCCTTGTCCATGCTGATGGGGGGGGGGGAATTCAAGAAGTTTACCACAGAATCTTCTTCAAAAGCATTTCCTTTATTCTCCAATTTGTTAAGAGTAAATATAGATGTGATAATATATGAAAAATGGAGAATATTTAAGATAAGATGAAGAGTGATGCTACATAACCAAGTAGCTATAAATGTAAGTGCAGCGATACAGGCAAAAGGTACAGCCAAGAGCAATGCACAGCTAAACTTCTTCAGTACCAACCTTATGGTAAGAGTAAATATAGATCTGATGTGTAGAAAATGGAGGGCAAAGGAAAATAAGCTGCAGAGTGATGGTACATGAACAACTACCTGTCATTATAAGTACACTGATAAAGGATAGCATGTACTTACAAGAACAATGCAGAGCTAAAAAAACATTGGCATTGGATATATTCTACACTAATGTAACCATTCATACATATCAGATAATTTGGAGCGAACAATTGATAAGCAAGCTATCATGCATACTGCTGTCACATAATGAACCAGGTATGTATGCAAGTACAGTGATACAAGACAACATGTACTAACAAGAGCAAAGTAGCGGGCAGCATATTTGCGATAGCCTGTCGTTCTTTTCAAACCGGAATTCCTTTTCGAGCAGATTTCCTGCAAAAAAGATCCGTAAGGCACATGCTGTACTTTTTGCTGGAGTGGGATTTTTCTGTGGTACAACTGGTGCTATGGCAACTGAAATCGGCATACCTTTTGCTGGAGTGCAGGTCCTGTGTGGTGGGGCTAGTGGTGTGGCCAGTGAATTATGGGTACAGTCTGCTAGAGTCGGTCCTACATTTTTGCGATATCCTGTCGTTCTTGTCAAACCAGAATTCTTCTTCGAGCAGATTTCCTGCAAAAAAGATCCGTAAGGCACATGAGGAAAAGTAGAAGTTCAAATTGTCATGTGATTTTATAGACAGTACCTCATCCTGGGAACGAGACCAGTGCATAACAAGGTTTTTCCATTCAATGTCTTCTAAATTTAGCACAGGAGACTTCACCGGAAATTCGTTTATAGACTTGCCATCAAAGTGTGATTTCCTCAGGTAACACCGATACTGCTGCAATGCTTCCTTGAAAAGCACAAGCAAGCTTTGCTCGTCATGACTATCTAGATTGACCCTCGCCTAGTTACAACAATGTAATGTAAATCATTGATGTGTTCAATCAGCAGAAAACAGGAAAATGATAACCATGAATAATAGCACTTACACGTAAGTTGGACAGGAAGATGTGAAAATGGTGTTTGTCTTCACAATAATCTTCCCATGATGGGAATATATGCGTATAGTCCCTAACAACATTGAAAGCATTGTATTTTAAACTGGGAATAAATGGAATGAGGTTCCAATCTGCAGGAATTGGCTGTCTCTGCAGTTAGGATAGGTCTTCGGCCGGTGGACTTGCTGTACTTTTTGCTGGAGTGGGATTTTTCTGTGGTACAGCTGGTGCTATGGCAAATGAAATCGGTATACCTTTTGCCGGAGTGCAGGTCCTGTGTGGTGGGGCTAGTGGTGTGGCCAGTGAAGTATGGGTACAGTCTGCTGGAGTCGGTCCTACGTTTTGTGTCACTGGTTGTACAACCAATATAAGTGGGGTGCTGTCTGATTTCTCCGGCACGACCACATTTTTCAAGGACTTTGCTGGTGCTCCTTCAGGTTTGGCAATCACCCTCTTCCTTTTTGATGTCTGATGCACAAGAACAACATTTGAGTGGAAAAACATGGTATGATGACAGATGGAATATGTATTGATAATGGATGGGCATGGCATCTCGACATATATGATGAGTAAACTAAGCAGATGGCGGTGCAACAAAGTAGAAGAAATGCAAGACAACATATGCAAGATACCCGCAATCAATAAAACATTGCCAAATTAGAACATGCACCTTGATGGGTGAACAGGACAAACCATCTGCCTTTGACTCCTCAAGGTTAGAATAGTCATAAGGATCATATTCTGAACAAGAATCAACAGGTGGGGAGCGTATGAGTTTCATTGCATCCAGAATGGCACTCAATGCCTTGGTGCCAATTTTGTAAGTCATTACAGTGTTTAGCTTCAAGAGTGGACTGCTGCTAGTGTGACACAAAGCAGCTACACAGATCATAGTGTAGATATAACGGGAAAACCTTAAGCATCAGAGTAAAATCAGCAAAGTGGAACTTGCTGGAATATATGTGCTAGTACTGTTAATATCAGTGTAGTAGAAAGGCTTCGGATACCAGCTCTCTTCAAGTGAAGGTGCGGTACTGTTAATATCAGTGTAACTCTCAAAGGCGACACAGCTCCCCGCATTTCCTTGCTATTCTTATAGGTTTCAAGTGGGCAGGCCACTACAAATCCTATTCCTATGTTTACAAGATCCTACGAATCAAAGAGGCTCAAAGTGTCCATCACAACCGACCGTATAGACCTCTACACTGCAAATGTCCCTGCTCATCTTCAGTACAAGGAACATACTGTACTACTATCATACTCCCTCCGTTCCAAAATATAAGTCTTGGTAGAGATTTCCACTATGGATCACATACAGGTGTATCCAGATACATTTTAGAGTGTAGATTCACTCATTTTGCTCCATATGTAGTCCATGGTGGAATCTATACAAAGACTTTTATTTAGGAATGGAGAGAGTACATATTAAAGAAGAACAGAAGAGGAATATGGTAAAGAAAAGCAAGCAGATTTTGGATAATAAAATGTTGGTTGCGCAGTGCCCACACATGATGAACCAGAGCGCATTAAGAATGCAACCCCCAGCTGTCTCTCGACCATTTCAGGCGGTTGGATGAAGATCCTATGTCTCCTAACCCTTCTTCTTCCTCGTCTCTGATTCTTCCCATACAGAACACCACACGGGCCGCCGGCCGGACCACCGGCCCCCACCGCCTGTGTTCCTCCGCCACCCCACCCTCGCCCCAACCCCCACCCGCGTCGAGTTTTCTTCGTTCGGCGAGGCCCCACAACCACCCGAGCCCCTTCGATCGCACCGGCGAACTCCGGCGAGCTCTGAAAAATAGACTGACCCAATTTTGAAATTTAGTCTACTATGATTTAACTAGTGTGGAATATAAAAGGGGAAAACCATAAGCATTGGGAGTATAGTGTTGAGCGTGCCATGGCGGTTCTGAAGGTGCAAACCGGACAAAGGCAACTTCACAACCAAGACAAGAAATCAGAGTAAAGTAGTGGCGATCTATTTTCTTGCTGCGATAAATAAGTTGAGCAAATACGAAAGAGTACCGCCTCTGGTGCGGCCCCGTGTACGCATCTGCTGAGAATTTGACGGTGCTGCCGTAGCGATGGCTGTCGGCAGCGTGGAAGCAGATCTAGGAGGGTATACGGTGGCGGTGGGGCGCGGTGGACGAGACGGTCATAGGAGCGGCGCCGGCAAGGTGGACGACAGCGGGGATGAAGCGAGAGGACGGGATGCAAGGATCCCGGTCCGAAGCTGTGGATGAGAGAGGTCGATCTCTTGTAATGGACGGCGGCGTTGGGGTATCAGCTCCGCCATGGTGGAGGAGGACGGCGGTGGATGGGGTGGCGGACGGTGGCGGACGGAGGAGGGTGGGGTGGAGAGGGTGTTTTGGCGCCCACAGAGTACGAATGGGGAAAAGGGAGGTAGAGAGGAAGGGGGAACCATGTATTCAGGGCGCGCTTGTCTCAAATGCAAGGAAATTTACAAACTTAGCCCCCGTTTCAAATTTCTACTACATCACAACAACATTAGTCGGTTGGGGATAGGACGGTAATCTCGCATACACCGAATATTTGCCGACGAGAGTTTGTTTTTGGCGCCCACCGTGTATGAATATGAATCGGGGAGGGAGTCGATTTCGGCCGAGGACACACTGTGTTTTGGCGCCCGCCGTGTATGAATCCGGGTGAGAGGCGGTTACGTCACGTTTGGGTGAAATTACAAACCTACCCATATCGAAACCTATAGAAATCCAGCAGATAGGCTTTGCGTGGGAGGGATAGGCAGTAGTGATTTGCATCTCGCAGATTTTGGTTTCGGGCGGTTACTGCGACTTTCCCCGCTTCGTTCAAATTTTTCAGAGTGCACGTTTACCGCGCCAACTCAATTCGAATCCCGTTTGTATTCTATTTTTTTCGGGCAGGATCCATTTTCAATTGGAATTACATTCTATATACATCATTTTTTATATATACTTTCAAAAGCACAACACCATTTATACATAAATATGGTTTACAAATGGCATGATCTCAGATTCATAAGGTTGTATCCATCAATTTGGATTTTCAAATATTTGAAACCACTTTATGTTGAAATCCAATGTATGCATTCCTCGCTAACTGTCTCCAATTAATGTGTGTTTCATGTGGGTTTTTTTTACTTCTCAAACATGTATAATGTGTTTCACACACGCAACATATAGTGTAATCCCGTTTAGACATTAATTGCATATAAACCATGCATTGTTTGTAATTGAATAATCTATGGATCACCAATATTGATAAACTATATAACATTACACGTGTGCCCAAATTCAAATGAATATGCATGTTTGATACACCAATTTGCGTTATGATATTATTGATGTCGTGATCTCCAGTTTAAATATTTGAATCCCCTTTAATCCAGATATTCGTCTCATATAGCTATCACTCATGCTTATATAGGACTATCTCTCTAGACCTATACACGTTCATCGTCTCTAGGGTATCTCTCGTGCTACTTGTATGTCGACAATGCTCTTTTATCTTCGTAACACACTGACGGTACTCTCTCCCTCGACCTTCATCACTCTATCTCTCTCTAAGTATATCTCGCTCCCTGCTATGTGTCTCTAACTATGATTCTCCATGTCGAATCTCTTTCTCTCACACAAACACAAAACTTTGTCTCCCGGGGTCTCATTTCTCTCTACTATTCCCATGTGTGCCACTCGCACACCCCTCATACAGAGATGTCTTTCGCTCCTTAGATATGAGAACCTAAGACTCTTCCTCTTCAATATCTCTTTCTCACACACAAACACAGACTCTATCTCCCAGGGTCTCATATTTCTCCATTTTTCTCTTGTATGTCGCTTACACACACCCTCTCTCCCTAGATATATCTTGCGTTCCCTCGTATGTCTCTCTAGCTATCACTCTCGTTGTGAAATATCTTTCTCTCTCGCAAACACAAAACTCCGTCTCTCTGGATCTCATTTCTCTCTGATATCTGTTTGTATGTGACTCACATGCACCCTCTCTCTATCTCTCTCACACCCACACACATAACCCAGCCTTCTGATCCACTCGACTCCTATCTCTAATGCACACTAGCTAGGAACTTTATCTTTCTATTTATCTGTTTCTCCATCAACCTTCTTTCTCACCTTCACTCTTGATTCCTATCACGCACACTACATATGTTTCTCTCTACATGCAGTCAAGTGCCCTCTCACACACATATATAACTTCACCCTTTGAACCACCGACGGTCATCTCCAATGTCCCTCTAGCTAGCATATCCATCTCTGTATCTATCTGTAGTTTCTCCATCAACATTTCTTTCTCGCACGGAGTCTTGCTTCCTATCACCCACACTATATATGTATCTCCATACATATGCATTTATAGGTTGGTCTCTTTTGCACAATCGTTGCGCCTCACTCCCTCTGCTCGCCATAGATGCATGCTCCAGCCCACACCACTATCTCTTAAAGACAAAAACACATGCTCAATTGTCGGGCCTTCTTCCCTGCATTCTCACATGCATGCATATTGTCATACCAATCCGTCTCTCCCATGTCGTTGATCTTATGACTTATGTCTTCTTTCTTTTATCTCGATCATGCGCGCGCACACACACACACATCCCACGTATACATGAATACCTCTCACACATGCACGTTCAAGGTCTCTATGTCTCCATACGTAGTTAATTACCCTCAATGCTAATGCCACATCGAATCGTTCTCCTCTTTTGTGCACATAACTTCCGCCTGGATGGGTAAAACACATACTCACACTTAACAATCTCCTTCTAGCTACCCCCCACCTCTCACTCTTCCCCTATATCCCCGAAACCAATAAGACCATCCCTTTGTTTAATTCCCGCCTACATGCACCATCGATATATAGTAGTCTTCCTCGGTGTCTCTCGAACAAACACGTTCTCTCGATGTCGACTCCTCTCACGCGCACACACCTTCTCTTCCCTCTCTACGGGCATTTTCTCTCTCGCACCCCATCGTTGGTGGCCTCTGCCATACACATCACCTCTCTATGATGAAGCCATGCACACTTAAATTACATCCGCCATAGAGGACCCCGCGACACACACACACGCATGCACACACACACCCCCCCACACACTAAGACTACATCTCTCTCTCTCTCATACACACACACAAAACACACACACACACATGCATGCACGCACCCCCCCCCACACACTAAGACTCCATCTCTCTCTCTCTCACACACACACAAACTAAGACTCCATCTCTCTCTCTCTCTCTCACACACACACTAAGACTCCATCTCACACACACATGCTCTAGGCGGAGCATTTGTTCCTACCACCCTTCATCCAACCTTACCCGTATGATAAACAATCACCTTTATTTACTTGCATAACATGGACAAATTCCATTTTACTTTAGTAGTCAGCAAACTTATCATCTGTACCCTTATAAAAAAACGAGTTGGCGGTGATGGTGTGCCTACCATCTTGTAATACAGACCGTATGATCTATATCTGAGGATAGAAAGCAAACTATGATAATTTTACAAAAGATACCCGCACCTCTCTCCACATCATTATCTCCCGCAACCTCATTGCTCAGCAATTAAAAAAGGAATGTCTCTGGAACAATCTAGCATGCATGGTGGCCGCTGCCGCTTGCCGGCGCCGCCCATCCCCATGCCTCCGCCCATTCCGACCACCAGTCACCACCACGCTCCACTCCTCCTCGCCTTATCTCTCATCTTTCATTTTTTCGATGACATTCTCGAGATACCAGTTTTCCGATAAAATTCTCGAGATATCATTAGTTTTTACACATGGGATTACTCCTGCATGGGTCAATCACAATAGGTGTTTTGTAAAAAATGCATATTGATGATCCCTGCAATGCAGGAGAATCTTGCTTGTAATTATATAACGCAAATCACGAGCAGGAAGTGACATTTTTTTGACACAACCACGTTAACATGGCCACGTAAATCACTAGCTAAAGTAAATACCATTATACTTATATCCCGATGCAAAAGGTTGAGTACATGTCCGAAGAGTAGAGTTGCACACACGCACTCTGTCTCTCAGAATCTCTCTCTCACACACACCAGTCATGTGACACCCACTTAAGCAGACACGCATGTTACAATTTGTGCACCCACGGGTACACGTGATCCTGCGCATTTATTTAAGCCAGAAGGCGAACCCAAACAATAGCTGCATTCATTCCCCTCCCGCCACCTCTTCTCTGGTCATCGTCGCCCGGTAGCCATGGGCCGGCCGAAGGTAACAACATATGCCATACTCCCGCCGGAGCGGCGCTTTAATATGGAAATTTTAGTGGTCATGCATGCATCTTTTTGTGCTAGCACTCCTATATAAGGGTTGACCGGTCGCTTCCCGTGGACGTGCGCGGGCGGTGGAAGAGGAAGGAGAAGGGAAGCGGGCTGTGGAGTAACCTTTTTTACCACAATTTCTTAGGAAACTGAGTGCAATAATTGAGTAGTTTTGCAAACTACCAGTACTACACCTGAAACGGTTCAAAACCTATACTCCCTTGCCAGCGTGCACTTCTTGCGTGAAACGGTCAGTGTCGCCCTGGAGTGTCAGTGCCGCATTAATGCCCGGCCAGAGCGGAGGCAACCTCTCAATGGCACCGGCTTTGAAGTGGCGCGACGACCGAGAGAGCGCCGCTTCCCGGTTGACCCGACTGCTCAGCGCCGAGACTGGCCATAGGCCCTGTTTGGATCCAAGGATACTCTAACACAATTAGAGTTAGAGTTATTTTCTAACCCACTCTAACCCAAATAAGCATCTCTCCATCAGGATAGTTGGGTTAGATGAAACTAACCCACTCTAACGCTCCCTGTTTGGATACTTTTGGGTTATTTGAGCCTCCAACTAACCCAAACTAGCTCTAACCCCATGATCCAAACAGGGCCCATGGGTTAGAGTTAGTTTGAGCTAGTTGGGGCTCAAATAGCCCTAAAGTATCCAAGCATGAGGGTTTAAATTGGAGCAAGTTGCACCGAACCCACCAAAAAAACTATCCCACCCAAGAGGTGCTAACTGGAGATAGTTCTCATTGGGACCACTGAAAAATCACTTTTCTCTCTCCATGAAGTGCATTTATTGTCAATCTAACCCTGTCACCTAAACATCTCTTTGGCTACAGTTAGTTCAGGGTTAGTCTAACCTCTAGCTAAGTTAGAGTATCAAACAGGAGCAGTATAGGACATGCCAGTTGCTCAAAGCATACAGGCAAATTCGTATGTGAAAGGATTTTTTTCTTTTTAAAAACGGAACGTGAAAGGAATTTTTTTAGAATGCTCTTGGCATGTCGCTAACATGTGATAGTTAACCGACCTTAATAGACGGCAGAAACGCCAGCCCGCCGCACTTTGATAGAGACGAGGAGGGAGAAGCGATACAGGCTGCTGGATTACTAGAGATAGGTGTCGCACGGAAGCCAAGAAATATGGTGATAGCGTGGGTTAGCCATGTACTAGTATGATGTAACTACACTGGGCTGCCGTGTTTCGTACTCTTCCAGTCCACTGTGGAGATGATTGGTTAATTTTATATCGCTGAATAATATTAAATATTATGAGTGCAGACGCTCCACCACGAGGTTCCTTGCTCCTTCTCGATCGTACGGAATCTATGTTCTTCCACTCTATTTTTTTACGTGAGCTTTGTTCATCCTTTTGCCAACACGCGAGACATCTAGCATCAAGGTGCACGTGTTATGCAAGGATCGTTCCATCTACATGAAGAACACGTGGGACTGGAACTACGAGACGGACATGTACCAAGGAGTGGACGTACGAACCTGAGCAATGTAGCGCAGTAAGTGAAGTAGAAAGGCACAAATGGTATGAATATGCATGGCATATAGGGTGTGTTTGGTTGCGTTCTCGTCTCAACATAGTTGTTCCCTCTTCATGCATGCTCAAATCAACACCCCTCTTCATGCATGCTCTCTTCATGCATGCTTCTAGTGTATTTGTGCTAAACTAGTGTGGACTCATGCACCCTCCATACACTCTACCAAACACCCAAAAGTAGGTCGAGAAGGGAACTCTTGGGCGGCATTTGTCTCTTACTACGTACTACCACTAAATGTTGTACGTGCAATGCACGGTGATGTTATGGAGTACATGCCTAAGTACTCTACAACTACTATATTAGTTGGAGGCACATATTAACTTTTATATTTGTTTACGTGTATGCCCCGAGACCTTCCAACTAGACGTGTCTTTCTCTCCAGGTCGCACTTTGTATCGTTCATACCACTAAGTACTACTACGTGTGGTCTCCGACCCAGAAGTGGAAGAAGTGGAGACGCTCTACCACGCTGTTTTTTTACGCTGGGCTCTACCACGCTGTTCATGTCCCACTCCTTTCGCTGACATGTGGGACATCCAGCACGTGCCGTGTTTGGCACCCTTCGTCGTAAGAGTTGAAACGCTAGCATTCATCAAAAATAAAAAATACTAATTATAAATCGGTAGTGATACTATTTTTTGCGAACCAATCAGCAGTGATACTATACCACGCGGTTTCCTTGCTCCTCGATATCGGAAAGAATACTTCCGTTCGCCAACATGTGGGACGTCGACCATCCTGGTCCACTTGCCATGCATGCATAACTCCAGGGAGAGTCACCCAGGTCGTCGCGCCGCAGTAACAATGACCAATGAGCCCTCAAATCACAGGCCCACTTCCCACTTTGAAGTTGCTCAGACGAAGGAACCATCATGACTTCGTTGAATTCCGCTTCTTGAAGAAAACTACTGTACCAGCAGTACTGCTAGCTACAGTAGTTACTCCAACAGAGGCCTCCTTTCGTTCATAGGATAGGAATATGAAAATCATAGGAAGTGAGATGACATGCATCTCAATTCCTATAGAGAAAGAGATGCCATTTGATGCTTAGGATAGGAATTTTTTCATTTAGTCTAGGCTAATGTACTGGTAATTTGCTCTAAAAACTACAGTAGTAACTAGTAGTATTGGTACATGCTCGTACTCAGACACCGACACACACACTAACTACTAGTACTACTACTTATCACATGCTGGCCAGACGCCGTCGTTCTCCTTCCCGGCTTTGTCGGCGACACCCCACTGTGCTTGGATCTCCGCCGACCTTTCCGCAGCAGCGCGTGCGTCCTTTTCTTTCTTGTGGCGGCAGGCCTCTCTTTTCTTGAGTGCTTTCTGACTTTTCCCCTCTGTGCGGCTTTGGGCGCCTCTTGCTCTACCGCCCATTCGGCCTTGGCATCTTCAAATTCCTCCCACATAGTTGTGAGGTCGCGAGCGGCGATGAACTCGGCACGGCGGGATGCCATCGCTTCCCTACCATTTTGTGTGCGGTCGTGGGCGGTGAGGAACTCGGCACGGCGGGATGCCATCGCTGCCTTACCGGTTAGTGTGCGGCGCGGTGGCATGAACGACGCTTGGTGAGAGCTCTGGGTGAAGTGGCCGGACAATCGTATAGTGCATTGGTTTGTCAAGAGCTCAAGGACAGAAGACGAAGCAAATTTGGATTCCCCTTCAATCCTGGTCATTTATTACCGAGTAAAATGCATTGGCGGTCATCGAACTTGTCTTGATAGCTCACTTTGATCATTGTATACGAGATATGGTGATTATATGGTCACTGGCTCAGTGTATAGCTCCGTATTTGTCTGGTTGACCAGTCAAACAGTCCGCATGCGCCTCATCAGCTCGTGTTCTTTATCTATCTACGTGGGCCTACCTGTCAATGGAGAAAGAAATACTGTAAAAACCAAAATTATGCGTATGTGCAGAATCAAACCACGGACTTGTCACTACAACGCACCCTCATCAGCCAAATGAAAATGAAATACTTCGCGTCAGACACTCACGCTCACGCTGTCAAAGAATGCTAATGCATGCATGTCGCCCTCTAAATCAAAGTCCTGCTCATGCCGCAACGCAAACGGCGAGCCCATCACCTGCGCACCCCTGCGGTGCCTGACATTACTGTTTAGACGTTTGATGGAGGCCTACGCGAACGCCGAGCATGTATTCACCTGGCTCAACACCAACGGTCATACTTGGACCGCCTTGCTCATGTATATGGGTACTATGGTAGTATGGTACGGAGTATGTACTATCGTGAGCGACCGATCTTAGTGCCACTGCAAACCGAAACCCCTTCCATCGCTAGCGCGCGCTTCCCGCCTGAAACGGTCACCGTCTCTTGAGAATGTCAATGCCGCATTCACCGGACTTAACTGGACGTGCAATTGGTGTGTCACTATAACATCCCAAATTTTCAATTTGGAATGTTATACATTAGATCATCATGCATATCATATTTTATTTTGCATTTTGGTTGATCCTAGAAATTCTACGCAACTCAATGACCCACGGAGAGAGTTGGGGATTTCGCTATTTTCATATTTGAGTTTTCTCAAATTTTGAGAATAGGATCATTTGATTTTATTTATTTTATCATCAATTATTTCTATTACAAAAATATGAGAGAGGGAATAAAATGACTTTCCCAAAATAAAGAAATATTGAGGATTTAATAATAAAATCAAATAAGATTTTATTTCGGAGTTTTTCGGTGTTTTATTTGAATTTAGGAAAAATGTGTGTTTTTCAAATTGCATTTAGGTCCCAAATAAATGTTCACCTTGTGCGGCTTGATTTTAGAAGCCCGTGAAAATTTATTTTGGAATTTTTGGAGTCCGTTTAGTATTTCTTTTTATTTTTTTTTCGAGCGAAATTAAAAAAACGAACCGACCTACGGGCCGTGTCCGACTAGGACTCCGGCTCGAGGGGGGCCTTTATAAGCCGGGGCAGCCCACCCCCGGGGAAACCCTAGCCAGCCCCCAGCCCAACCGCCGCCCCGCCCTAGCCGCCACCGCCGCCGCCGCCGGATACCGCCGCCGAGGTTCGTCGCGCCTCGTTTTCTGTGCCGTCGTAAAAAAAATCGGTGTTCGTCATTTTTTTTCTCGGATTAAATCCGTGATTTTTCTGATCGCGATTCCTGATCCGATTTTCGTTTTAGTATAACTTTTCGCTCGTTTATCGGAATCAGGCGATTCAAGCGCCTAGAGATTTGTCTCGAAACCCCCTATCCGTTTAACCAACTTAAACAAGGTTTTGCTACTGTAAAATTTGCCCTAGATCCAGATTACTAGAACGAAGTTGTTTTCTTTCGCCGTTTGACTTTCGTTGCTTCGTTCGATCTGATTCTTTTTGCCAACCGGAGTTCTTAAGTTGAACCTTCTGGTTAGATCTCTTATTTGAGTTTTACCTGTGCATTAGATGAGTACTTATTGTATGCTTGTTTGTTTGTCTGCGATAGAATACCCGAAGTGCGCCGCCTGTTACTTCGAATCGTTAGGTTTCGCGGATCATCAGCAAGGCAAGTAACACTTTGATCATACCTTTTCTACTACCCAGTTTTATTGCATTAGATCAATCCTCACACATTGCATGATTAGGATATAATTAAATAGTGGGATGGGAAGTAGATGAGGTAGTACCTATTACCTGTTTATTATCAAACCTTTGGGAGTTACTTCTACGTTTGCTTATTATGCCATGCTATGCTAGTAGACGTGGATTGGTTGAGTGATATCCATGACAGATTTGAGATTGTTAATTAATGGTTTATCTAAGGTGGCAACTTAAACACACATCTGGGTGGATTGAGGCACCTGGGTATTCCAGGACTTGCCTGTTTTCTTTTGGACTGCCACCCAGGCTCAAAGGGATCATGAGACTATTCATACTAGAAACTTCCGTGTGCAGCCACAAGCTATTATGGGCTCTAGCATAGTTGACTAAGTCGTGCGAACTCTTACAGTGGTAGACTAGCAGATGTAGGGGATGTAGGTGGTACGGTCTACCCGATCGTAAGGTGCTAGCGCTTCTGAAAGACTATGTCTCGGTCATCCGTCTTCTCAAACACCATGTAGTGTGAGAAACCAAACGGAGGCGATCGAGTCTTGTGGGGAAAAGTGCGCAAACCTCTGCAGAGTGTATAAACTAATCATGGTTAGCCGTGTCCCCGGTTATGGACATCTTGAGTATCTAGTACTTGGATTATCATGTGAATCTCAACATGTTACTCTAAATTAATTTTGTTGGGTTATGTTTAATGATGATGCTTAATTGGGATTGAGAATGCTGTCAACCATTCTCAATGTTTAACAACCACCATGATAGTAATTAAAATTTATTCCTTTGAAGTAGGGAAAAATTGGCTTTACGCAAAACTGTAACCATAGAGCTTTTCCACCAGCCAAATATGCATATAGTATAGCTGTTTCATTCCGTTACTCTCTATGTGTTACCTTGCCAGCATATTCCATGTGCTGACCCGTTTTGGGCTGCAACGTTAATGTTGCAGACTTTTCAGACGATGATTAAGGAGTTTTAGGTCGTGGTTCTATACTCAGTGATGCCGTTGGAGTTGATGGAGTCACTTATCTTCCAAGCCTTCCGCTGTTATCATTATTAGATGGCCTTAAGCCATATTTATTGTAATAAGTTCTCTTTTGAGACACTTGATGTAATAAGTGCGTGATTGCTACTCTGCTATAAATCCTCCAAGTACTGTGTGGCGTCAGCATTACTGATCCAGGGATGACACCGGAGCACATAGATCAGCCTGTTTGAGGTCTGGTCGCTACAAAGATGGTATCAGAGCACACGCTGACTGTAGGACACGACCACTAAGCACAAGACCTAGATCACTATTCACTCTCTTCTCTTCTGACCTCTCATCTTTTCTACTCTTTAGGATGGCGGATGCAATGAACAAGTTCACACAACCAGATGAAGATACACCCTTTGGACGACACTTGAAGGAAGTCACTAGATACCTGAACATAGGAGTACCAAGCTTAACGGGAACCTACAACGCCACTTTACCTGAAGAAGAGCACTGGATGATTCAAGTTCAAGTTCCAGGAAGGACGTTCATGCCAGTCACTGAGCCCATAGAATTTTCTTTTGATGCACCAACTTGGAGTCTAGGAAAGAGCATGGCAGCTCACATCGCCATGGGACGCATTGGAGAAGTCTACCGCAAGGATCTCATGAAGGAAATATGCCCTAGAGGCAATAATAAAGTTATTATTTATTTCCTTATATCATGATAAAAGTTTATTATTCATGCTAGAATTGTATTAACCGGAAACATAATACATGTGTGAATACATAGACAAACAGAGTGTCACTAGTATGCCTCTACTTGACTAGCTCGTTAATCAAAGATGGTTATGTTTCCTAACCATGGACAAAGAGTTGTCATTTTATTAACGGGATCACATCATTAGTTGAATGATCTGATTGACATGACCCATTCCATTAGCTTAGCACCCGATTGTTTAGTATGTTGCTATTGCTTTCTTCATGACTTATACATGTTCCTATGACTATGAGATTATGCAACTCCCGTTTGCCAGAGGAAAACTTTGTGTGCTACCAAATGTCACAACATAACTGGGTGATTATAAAGGAGCTCTATAGGTGTCTCCAAAGGTACATGTTGAGTTGGCGTATTTCGAGATTAGGATTTGTCACTCCGATCGTCGGAGAGGTATCTCTGGGCCCTCTCAGTAATGCACATCACTTAAGCCTTGCAAGCATTGCAACTAATGAGTTAGTTGCGGGATGATGTATTACAGAACGAGTAAAGAGACTTGCCGGTAAAGAGATTGAACTAGGTATAGGATACCGACGATCGAATCTCGGGCAAGTAACATACCGATGACAAAGGGAACAACGCATGTTGTTATGCGGTCTGACCGATAAAAGATCTTCGTAGAATATGTAGGAGCCAATATGAGCATCCAGGTTCTGCTATTGGTTATTGACCGGAGACGTGTCTCGGTCATGTCTACATTGTTCTCGAACCCGTAGGGTCCGCACGCTTAAGGTTACGATGACAGTTATATTATGAGTTTATGCATTTTGATGTATCGAAGGTTGTTCGGAGTCCCGGATGTGATCACGGACATGACGAGGAGTCTTGAAATGGTCGAGACATAAAGATTGATATATTGGACGGCTATATTCAGACACCGGAAGTGTTCCGGGTGATTTCGGAGAAAACCGGAGAGCCGGAGGGTTACCGGAACCCCCCGGGAGAAGTAATGGGCCATATGGGCTTTAGTGGAGAGAGAGAGGGGCAGCCAAAGGTGGGCCGCGCGCCTCCTCCCCCTGGTCCGAATTGGACTAGGAGAGGGGGGGCGGCGCCCCCCTTTCCTTCTCCCTCGCCACTTCTTTCCCCCTCCTAGTAGGAGTCCTACTCCTACTAGGAGGAGGACTCCTCCTTGGCGAGGCCATAGGGGCCGGCTGGCCTCCTCCCCCTTGCTCCTTTGTATACGGGGGCAGGGGGCACCCCTAGACAGACAAGTTGATCCATGTGATCATATTCTTAGCCGTGTGCGGTGCCCCCTTGCACCATAGTCCTCGATAATATTGTAGCGGTGCTTAGGCGAAGCCCTGCGACAGTAGTACATCAAGATCGTCACCATGCCGTCGTGCTGACGGAACTCTTCCCCGACACTTTGCTGGATCGGAGTCCGTGGATCGTCATCGAGCTGAACGTGTGCTAGAACTCGGAGGTGCCATAGTTTCGGTGCTTGATCGGTCGGGCCATGAAGACGTACGACTACATCAACCAAGTTAACGCTTCCGTTGTCGATCTACAAGGGTACGTAGATCACACTCTCCCCCTCTCGTTGCTATGCATCACCATGATCTTGCGTGTGCGTAGGATTTTTTTTGAAATTACTACGTTCCCCAACAGTGGCATCCGAGCCTAGGCTATATATGTTGATGTTATATGCACGAGTAGAACACAAGTGAGTTGTGGGCGATATAAGTCATACTGCTTACCAGCATGTCATACTTTGGTTCGGCGGTATTGTTGGATGAAGCGGCCCGGACCGACATTACGCGTACGCTTACGCGAGACCGGTTCTCCCGACGTGCTTTGCACATAGGTGGCTTGCGGGTGACAGTTTCTCCAACTTTAGTTGAACCGAGTGTGGCTACGCCCGGTCCTTGCGAAGGTTAAAACAGCACCAACTTGACAAACTATCGTTGTGGTTTTTTGATGCATAGGTAAGAACGGTTCTTGCTCAGCCCGTAGCAGCCACGTAAAACTTGCAACAACAAAGTAGAGGACGTCTAACTTGTTTTTGCAGGGCATGTTGTGATGTGATATGGTCAAGACATGATGAGATATAAGTTGTTGTATAAGATGATCATGTTTTGTTGAAGTTATCGGCAACTGGCAGAAGCCTTATGGTTGTCTCTTTATTGCATAAGATGCAAGCGCCAAATAATTGCTTTACTTTATTGCTATGCGATAGCAATAGTTGCAAGAGCAGTAGTTGGCGAGACGACCATGTGACAACACATTGATATAGATCAAGATGATGGAGATCATGGTGTCATGCCAGTGACGATGGAAATCATGATGATACTTTGGAGTTAGAGATCAAAGGCACAAGATGATGATGGCCATATCATGTCACATATTTTGATTGCATGTGATGTTTAGCTTTTATGCATCTTATCTTGCTTTGATTGACGGTAGCATTTTAAGATGATCTCTCGCTAATTATCAAGAAGTGTTCTCCCTGAGTATGCACCGTTGTGAAAGTTCTTCGTGCTGAGACACCACGTGATGATCGGGTGTGATAGGCTCTACGTTCAAATACAACGGGTGCAAAACAGTTGCACACGCAAAATACTCAGGTTATACTTGACGAGCCAAGAATATACAGATATGGCCTCGGAACACGGAGACCTAAAGGTCGAGCGTGAATCATATAGTAGATATGATCAACATAGTGATGTTCACCAATGAAACTACTCCATCTCACGTGATGATCGGACATGGTTTAGTTGATTTGGATCACGTGATCACTTAGAGGATTAGAGGGATGTCTATCTAAGTGGGAGTTCTTAAGTAATATGATTAAATTGAACTTAAATTTATCATGAACTTAGTCCTGGTAGTATTTTGCAAATTATGTTGTAGATCAATAGCTCGCGTTGTTGCTTCCCTGTGTTTATTTTGATATGTTCCTAGAGAAAATTGTGTTGAAATATGTTAGTAGCAATGATGCGGATTGGATCCATGATATGAGGTTTATCCTCATTGCTGCACAGAAGAATTATGTCCTTGATGCACCGCTAGGTGACGGACCTATTGCAGGAGCAGATGCAGATGTTATGAACGTTTGGCTAGCTCAATATGATGACTACTTGATAGTTTAGTGCACCATGCTTAATGGCTTAGAATCGGGACTTCTAAGACGTTTTGAACGTCATGGAGCATATGAGATGTTCCAGGAGTTGAAGTTAATATTTCAAGCAAATACCCGAGTTGAGAGATATGAAGTCTCCAACAAGTTCTATAGCTAAAAGATGGAGGAGAATCGCTCAACTAGTGAGCATGTGCTCAGATTGTCTGAGTACTACAATCGCTTGAATCAAGTGGGAGTTAATCTTCCAGATAAGATAGTGATTGACAGAATTCTCTAGTCACCATCACCAAGTTAGTAGAACTTCGTGATGAACTATGATATGCAAGGGATAACGGAAACGATTCCCAAGCTCTTCGTAATGCGGAAATTGACAAAGGTAGAAATCGAGAAAAACATCAAGTGTTGATGGTAGACAAGACCACTAGTTTCAAGAAAAGGGCAGAGGGAAGAAGGGGAACTTCAATAAGAACAGCAAGCAAGTTGCTGCTCAAGTGAAGAAGCCCAAGTCTGGTCCTAAGCCTGAGACTAAGTGCTTCTACTGCAAAGGGACTGGTCACTGGAAGCGGAACTACCCCAAGTGATTGGCGGATAAGAAGGATGGCAAAGTGAACAAAGGTATATTTGATATACAGATTATTAATGTGTATTTTACTAGTGTTCGTAGCAACCCCTCGGTATTTGATACTGGTTCAGTTGCTAAGAGTAGTAACTCGAAACGGGAGTTGCAGAATGAACAGAAACTAGTTAAGGGTGAAGTGACGATGTGTGTTGGAAGTGGTTCCAAGATTGATATGATCATCATCGCACACTCCCTATACTTTTGGGATTAGTGTTGAACCTAAATAAGTGTTATTTGGTGTTTGCGTTGAGCATGAATATGATTTGATCATGTTTATTGTAATACGGTTATTCATTTAAGTAAGAGAATAAATTGTTGTTCTGTTTACATGAATAAAACCTTATATGGTTACACAACCAATGAAAATAGTTCGTTGGATCTCGATCGTAGTAATACACATAATCATAATATTGAAACCAAAAAGATGCAAAGTTAATAATGATAGTGCAACTTATTTGTGGCACTGCTGTTTAGGTCATATTGGTGTAAAGCGCATGAAGAAACTCCATGCTGATGGGATTTTGGAATCACTTGATTATGAATCAGTTGATGCTTGCGAACCATGCCTCATGGGCAAGATGACTTAGACTCCGTTCTTCGGAACAATGGAGCGAGCAACAAATTTGTTGGAAATCATACATACTGATGTATGTGGTCCGATGAATATTGAGACTCGCGACATGTATCATTATTTTCTGATCTTCACAGATGATTTGAGCAGATATGAGTATATCTACTTGATGAAACATAAGTCTGAAACATTTGAAAAGTTCAAAGAATTTCAGAGTGAAGTGGAAAATCATCGTAACAAGAAAATAAAGTTTCTACGATCTGATCGTGGAGAAGAGTATTTGAGTTATGAGTTCGGTCTTCAGTTAAAACAATGTGAAATAGTTTCACTACTCACGCCACCTGGAACACCACAACATAATGGTGTGTCCGAACGTCATAACCGTACTTTATTAGATATGGTGCGACCTATGATGTCTCTTACCGATCTACCACTATCGTTTTGGGGTTATGCATTAAAGACAGCTGCATTCACGTTTAAAAGGGCACCATCTAAGTCCGTTGAAACGACACAATCTGAACTGTGGTTTGGCAAGAAACCAAAGTTGTCGTTTCTTAAAGTTTGGGATTGTGATGCTTATATGAAAAGTTTCATCCTGATAAGCTCAAACCCAAATCGGAGAAATATGTCTTCATAGGATACCCAAAGGAGACTATTGGGTACACCTTCTATCACAGATCCGAAGGCAAGACATTCGTTGCTAAGAATGGACCCTTTCTAGAGAAGGAGTTTCTCTCGAAAGAAGTGAGTGGGAGGAAAGTAGAACTTGATAAGGTAATTGTACCTTCTCCCTTATTGGAAAGTAGTTCATCACAGAAATCTGTTCCTGTGACTACTACACCAATTAGTGAGGAAGCTAATGATGATGATCATGTAACTTCAGATCAAGTTACTACCGAATCTCGTAGGTAAACCAGAGTGAGATCCGCACCAGAGTGGTACGGTAATCCTGTTTTGGAGGTCATGCTACTTGACCATGACGAACCTTCGAACTATGAAGAAGCGATGGTGAGCCCAGATTCCGCAAAATGGCTTGAAGCCATGAAATCTGAGATGGGATCCATGTATGAGAACAAAGTATGGACTTTGGTTGACTTGCCCACTGATCGGCAAGCAATTGAGAATAAATGGATCTTCAAGAGGAAGACGGATGCTGATAGTAGTGTTACTATCTACAAAGCTAGAATTGTCGCAAAAGGTTTTCGACAAGTTCAAGGTGTTGACTACGATGAGAGTTTCTCACTCGTATCTATGCTTAAGTCTGTCCGAATCATGTTAGCAATTGCCGCATTTTATGAAATCTGGCAAATGGATAAACAAAACTGCATTCCTTAATAGATTTATTAAAGAAGAGTTGTATATGATACAACCAGAAGGTTTTGTCAATCCTAAAGGTGCTAACAAAATATGCAAGCTCCAACGATCCATCTATGGACTGGTGCAAGCATCTCGGAGTTGGAATATACGCTTTGATAAGTTGATCAAAGCATATAGTTTTATACAGACTTGCGATGAAGCCTGTATTTACAAGAAAGTGAGTGGGAGCATTACAACATTTTTGATAAGTATATGTGTATGACATATTGTTGATCAGAAATAATGTAGAATTAATCTGCAAAGCATAAAGGAGTGTTTTAAAAAAAAGTTTTTCAAAGAAAGACCTTGGTGAAGCTGCTTACATATTAAGCATCAAAATCTATAGAGATAGATCAAGACGCTTGATAAGTTTTTTCAATGAGTACATACCTTGACAATATTTTGAAGTAGTTCAAAAATGGAACAGTCAAAGAAAGAGTTCTTGGCTGTGTTACAAGGTATGAAATTGAGTAAGACTCAAAGCCCGACCACGGCAGAAGATAGAAAGAGAATGAAAGTCATTCCCTATGCCTCAGCCATAGGTTCTATAAAGTATGCCATGATGTGTACCAGATCTATTGTATACCCTACACTGTTTTTGGCAAGGGAGTACAATAGTGATCTAGGAGTAGATCATTGGACATTGGTCAAAATTATCCTTAGTGGAATAAGGAAATATTTCTCGATTATGGAGGTGACAAAAGGTTCGTCGTAAAAAGTTACGTCGATGCAAGTTTTGACACAGATCTGGATGACTCTAAGTCTCGATCTAGATACATATTGAAAGTGGGAGCAATTAGCTAGAGTAGCTCCGTGCAGAGCATTGTAGACATAGAATTCGCAAAATACTTACGAATCTATATGTGACAGACTCGTTGACTAATATTATCTCACAAGCAAAACATGATCACACCTTAGTACTCTTTGGGTGTTAATCACATAAATGATGTGAACTAGATTATTGACTCTAGTAAACCCTTTGGGTATAGGTTACATGACGATGTGAAATATGGGTGTTAATCACATGGTGATGTGAACTATTAGTGTTGAATCACATGGCGATGTGAACTAGATTATTGACTCTAGTGCAAGTGGGAGACTGAAGGAAATATGCCCTAGAGGCAACAATAAAGTTATTATTTATTTCCTTATATCATGATAAAAGTTTATTATTCATGCTAGAATTGTATTAACCGGAAACATAATACATGTGTGAATACATAGACAAACAGAGTGTCACTAGTATGCCTCTACTTGACTAGCTCGTTAATCAAAGATGGTTATGTTTCCTAACCATGGACAAAGAGTTGTCATTTGATTAACGGGATCACATCATTAGTTGAATGATCTGATTGACATGACCCATTCCATTAGCTTAGCACCCGATCGTTTAGTATGTTGCTATTGCTTTCTTCATGACTTATACATGTTCCTATGACTATGAGATTATGCAACTCCCGTTTGCCAGAGGAACACTTTATGTGCTACCAAACGTCACAATGTAACTGGGTGATTATAAAGGAGCTCTACAGGTGTCTCCAAAGGTACATGTTGAGTTGGCATATTTCGAGATTAGGATTTGTCACTCCAATCGTCGGAGAGGTATCTCTGGGCCCTCTCGGTAATGCACATCACTTAAGCCTTGCAAGCATTGCAACTAATGAGTTAGTTGCGGGATGATGTATTACAGAACGAGTAAAGAGACTTGCCGGTAACGAGATTGAACTAGGTATATGATACCGACGATCGAATCTCGGGCAAGTAACATACCGATGATAAAGGGAACAACGTATGTTGTTATGCGGTCTGACCGATAAAAGATCTTCGTAGAATATGTAGGAGCCAATATGAGCATCCAGGTTCCGCTATTGGTTATTGACCGGAGACGTGTCTCGGTCATGTCTACATTGTTCTCGAACCCGTAGGGTCCGCACGCTTAAGGTTACGATGACAGTTATATTATGAGTTTATGCATTTTGATGTACCGAAGGTTGTTCGGAGTCCTGGATGTGATCACGGACATGATGAGGAGTCTCGAAATGGTCGAGACATAAAGATTGATATATTGGACGGCTATATTCGGACACCGGAAGTGTTCCGGGTGATTTCGGAGAAAACTGGAGAGCCGGAGGGTTACCGGAACCCCCCGGGAGAAGTAATGGGCCATATGGGCTTTAGTGGAGAGAGAGAGGGGCAGCCAAAGGTGGGCCGCGTGCCTCCTCCCCCCTGGTCCGAATTGGACTACGAGAGGGGGGGCGGCGCCCCCCTTTCCTTCTCCCTCCCCACTTCTTTCCACCTCCTAGTAGGAGTCATACTCCTACTAGGAGGAGGACTCCTCCTTGGCGCGCCATAGGGGCCGGCCGGCCTCCTCCCCCTTGCTCCTTTATATACGGGGGCAGGGGGCACCCCTAGACACACAAGTTGATCCACGTGATCATATTCTTAGCCGTGTGCGGTGCCCCCTTCCACCATAGTCCTCGATAATATTGTAGCGGTGCTTAGGCGAAGCCCTGCGACAGTAGTACATCAAGATCGTCACCACACCGTCGTGCTGACGGAACTCTTCCCCGACACTTTGCTGGATCGGAGTCCGGGGATCGTCATCGAGCTGAACGTGTGCTAGAACTCAGAGGTGCCGTAGTTTCGGTGCTTGATCGGTCGGGCCGTGAAGACGTACGACTACATCAACCAAGTTAACGCTTCCGTTGTCGATCTACAAGGGTACGTAGATCACACTCTCCCCCTCTTGTTGCTATGCCTCACCATGATCTTGCGTGTGCGTAGGAATTTTTATGAAATTACTACGTTCCCCAACATCTCAAGGATACTATCTACCAGATTTGCGGGCGCCGAGATGAACACTGGGAGATGATCAACACCCGGAAGGATAGATCAATTGCAGCTTTTATCCAGGATTTAAATCAGCACATTCGACGACAGGAGAACCAGATGTGCGCCGACATGATAGACCTGAAGAAGGCAAAGACTAGAATCAAGGAACCGGAGGAAGAAATCAAGGCTACACGTGAAGATTATGAAGAAGAAATTGAAGTATTAGTGGAGAAGAATAACGACCTGATCAAGAAGATTGGAATATTTATGGGAGGCCCTACCCCAGTAGATGAAGACGAAGAACCCAAGGAAATTAGCCCGGAAGACTACATGATCATCGACGGCACTGACTCGGAAGCAGATAGTAGTGATGATGACTATGTTGATGAAGCTGGAGCAGATATCATGGAGTCTGCAACCGAAGAATATTTCTTGTAGACCACCCCATTAGTAGTAGTAGTCCACCATGTAAATATAGTAGCCCGAGCAGTTTTGCGATAGATAGATCGATTGTATGCCCTTGTTTGATTGATTGAAGTGAATTGTTTTCTTTGCCTCATGTGCATATGGGTAGTGTTTTCTCTTTAGACCCCTCTATTCTTATATCTCATCTTTTCTAAACCCTCAGATGCCTCCGAGACGTGACCCCGGATTTTCCTTTCCACCGGAGCTGACCCAGTTGATCCAGCAGCAGAACACATTGATGCAATTGCTGGTCCAGAATCAGAATCAGGGGAACAACAACAACCCACCACCACCACCTGTTGACCACTTAGCCCGTTTTCTTAGGCTGAATCCGCCGGTGTTTTCCAGTAGCACCGAGCCGATAGTAGCGGATGATTGGCTCCGCAAGACAGCTAGGGAGTTGACCACAGCAGGATGCACAGATGCGGAGAAGGTGAAGTTTGCCGCACATCAGTTAGAAGGACCCGCAGCATCATGGTGGGAGAATTTCATAGCCACTTTCCCAGTCGACACTGTCACATGGGACCAGTTTTAGCAGGCTTTTCGTACTGCACATGTTTCAGCAGGAGCTATGGACATGAAGAAGCGTGAGTTTCGCAACTTGCGCCAAGGAGGACGGACAGTTGGCCAGTATGTGGAGGAATTTAGTAAGTTAGCACGTTATGCCCGAGATGACGTCGCTACAGATGCAACTAAGCAAGAGAAGTTTCTAGAAGGACTGAATGAAGAGTTGAGCATGCAGTTGATGGTAGCCACCTTCAACAACTACCAGGAGTTGGTAGATCGTGCTCTTATGATTGAAGGGAAGTAGCAGCAAATTGAGAATCGCAAGAGGAAGTATGGACAAGGAAAGTACAATTCAGGAGCTCAGCAGAAGCCACGTTTTACCCCTAGACCGGGAGGACATTTTCAGCATACCCATGGAGGAGGTAGCTCGCACAATCACAATGGCACCAAGAATGGTAATGGCAACGGAGGAAGCAACGGCCAGAACCGCACCAACCCCTCAACCCCAGCCAACAAGGACTTGAGCCAAGTCACTTGCTTTAAGTGTTCGAAGACAGGACATTATGCCAATGAATGTCCTGAATTACAAAATGGAAATAGCAATGGAAGTTCTGGGAAGAAGCCAAACCCTTTCAATAGGGGACAGGGGAACCACGTTAGCGTGGAGGAGGTTGAAGCTCAGCCTGATGCAGTAATAGGTAAGTTTTTGGTTAAGTCATTTACTGCACTCGTTCTTTTTGATACTGGTGCACCGCATTCATACATCTCAAGGGGATTTGTGAATAAGTATAACCTATCAACCCAAGCCCTTAGGTCACCCATGTTAGTAACCTCGCCCGGAGCAGAATATGTGGCTAGTGTATGGTGTGATCGGTTACCATTAAGGATTGGTAACTATGTTTTTCCCTCAGACCTAATAGTATGGGAATCTCAAGGATTGGATGTGATATTAGGCATGGATTGGTTATCAAAGTATGAAGGGAATATTGAATGTGCTAGTAAGACAATTTTTCTTACCACCCCAGAAGGGAGAAGGATCAAGTATGTATCCCGGCATGTGCCAAAGAGGACTCAAGTAAATTGCCTAACATGAGTTGTGCAGGAGGAAGTACCAGTGGTAAGGGATTTCCCTGATGTATTTCCAAGGAGTTGCCAGGCATGCCACTGGATAGAGATATTGAGTTTTTGATTGAGCTATTGCCAGGCATTGGGCCAATATCAAAGAGACCATATAGGATGCCAGCAAAGGATTTGGTGGAAATTAAGAAGCATATTAAGGAGTTACTGGATAAAGGATATATTCGCCCAAGTTCTTCACCTTGGGGATCACCGGTACTTCTAGTGGAGAAGAAAGATGGATCGTTAAGGATGGTTGTTGATTATCGAGGATTGAATGAAGTAACAATCAAGAACAAGTACCCGCTACCAATGATCAACGATCTGTTTGATCGATTGCAAGGAGCTAAGGTATTTTCCAAGATCGATCTGCGATCAGGATACCACCAGTTGAAGATTCGAGAACAGGATATTCCTAAGACAGCTTTTACTACCAGGTATGGGCTATATGAGTATACCATTATGTCATTTGGTCTGACTAACGCACCCGCATATTTTATGAACATGATGAACAAAGTGTTTATGGAGTTTTTGGATAAGTTTGTCATAGTGTTCATTGATGATATCCTGGTTTATTCGAAGAATGAAGAGGAACACAAGGAGCATTTGCGTTTGGTACTTGGAAAGCTCAGAGAACATCAATTATATGCCAAGTTCAGCAAATGTGAGTTTTGGTTGAAGGAAGTAGGATTCCTCGGACATGTTATATCTGGAGAAGGTATAGCAGTAGATCCCGCTGAAGTTGAAACCGTGACCCAGTGGGAAGCCCCAACAACAGTGGGAGAGATCCGGAGTTTTCTTGGACTCGCAGGATACTACCGGAGATTTATTGAGAATTTCTCAAAGATTGCGAAGCCTATGACGGAGTTGTTGAAGAAGGATACCAAGTTCATATGGACAAAGGAATGTGAGGCTAGTTTCCAGGAGTTGAAGAAACGTTTGGTTACCTCGCCAGTGTTGATTTTGCCAGACCAGACCAAGGATTATGAGGTGTATTGCGACGCTTCACATCGAGGACTTGGAGCAGTGCTTATGCAGGAAGGGAGAGTTGTTTCATATGCCTCAAGACAACTGAAGCCTCATGAGTTGAATTATGCTACGCATGATTTGGAGTTAGCAGCCATAGTGCATGCTTTGAAGACATGGAGACATTTTCTCATTGGAAATCATTGTGAGGTGTACACGGATCATAAGAGTTTGAAGTACATTTTCACCCAGAAGGAGTTGAATCTCAGACAAAGGAGATGGTTGGAGCTTATCAAGGATTATGATATGAAATTGCATTATCATCCTGGAAAGGCTAATGTAGTAGCTGACGCATTAAGCCGTAAGAGCCATGTCAATACATTAATGACGGGAGAAATACCCAAGGAGTTAGCAGAAAATCTTCGTGAAATATGTTTGGAAATAGTTCCAAGAGGCTATGTAGCAACATTGGAGATTCAGTCAACTTTGATGGATAGAATCAGGGAAGCTCAGAAAGCTGACAAAGAGATTGCCGCTATAAAGGAGAAACTGAGCAAAGGAAAAGCTAAAGGATTTCGTGAGGATGAGCACGACACCCTATGGTTTGAAGACCGTGTTTACGTGCCCAATGACCCGGAGATCAGGAAGTTGATTTTGCAAGAGGCACACGACTCACCATATTCGATTCACCCAGGAAATACCAAGATGTATCTGGATTTGAAGGATATTTTCTGGTGGACCGGAATGAAGAAGGATATTGCGGAGTATGTAGCAGTTTGTGATGTATGTCAGAGAGTAAAGGCAGAGCATCAGAAGCCAGCAGGATTGTTACAACCATTGCCGATACCCGAATGGAAGTGGGATAAGCTAGGCATGGATTTTATCACGGGATTACCCAGGACTCGTTCAGGCTATGACTCGATTTGGGTTGTAGTTGATCGATTGACGAAAGTAGCTCATTTCATCCCAGTAAAGACCACTTACACCAGTGCTAAGTTGGCAAAGATATACATGACCAGGATCATATGTCTGCATGGAGTTCCAAGGAGTATCGTATCGGATAGAGGAACCCAGTTTACCTCAAACTTCTGGAAGCAGTTGCACGAAACTTTGGGTACCAGGCTAGAATTCAGTACAGCTTTTCATCCACAGACAGATGGATAGACCGAGAGAGTCAATCAGATTTTGGAGGATATGCTGAGAGCTTGTGCGCTAGATTACGGATCTAGTTGGGACGATAATTTTCCTTATGTAGAGTTCTCTTACAACAACAGTTATCAAACCAGTTTAAAGATGGCCCCTTTCGAAGCTTTGTACGGAAGGAGGTGCAGGACACCGTTGTCATGGGACGAAGTTGGAGACCGCCAGTTGTTTGGACCTGACTTGATTAAAGAGTCTGAACAGAAGGTGAAGTTGATTCGCGATAGGCTCAAGGTAGCCCAGTCCAGACAGAAGAGTTATGCGGATTCTAAACGCAAGGAGACAGTTTACGAAGTCGGAGATAGAGCTTATCTTCGAGTATCTCCACTTCGAGGAACAAAGCGTTGTGGAGTTAAAGGGAAGTTAGCACCACGATTTGTAGGACCATATCGAGTTTTGAAGCGTATGGGAGAAGTAGCCTACAAGTTGGAATTGCCCGAAGGATTGTCAGGAGTACATGATGTGTTCCACGTTTCTCAGTTAAAGAAATGTCACGCGGAGATGGCTGACATACCGTTGAGAGATACAGTGCCTTTGGAAACTATTTAGTTGGATAACGATTTGACCTACGAGGAGAAACCAATTAAGATCCTCGAGTTTGCCAGCCGAGTTACTCGCAACAAGGTTATTAAGTTTTGCAAAGTTCAGTGGAGCCACCACACGGAGGATGAAGCCACCTGGGAGTGAGAGGAAGATTTGCTCAAAGACCACCCTCACCTATTTTCTAGCCAACCCGAATCTCGAGGGCGAGATTCATCTTAAGGGGGGTAGGTTTGTAACATCCCAAATTTTCAATTTGGAATGTTATACATTAGATCACCATTGCATATCATATTTTATTTTGCTTTTGGTTGATCCTAGAAATTCTACGCAACTCAATGACCCACGGAGAGAGTTGGGGATTTCGTTATTTTCATATTTGAGTTTTCTCAAATTTTGAGAATATGATCATTTGATTTTATTTATTTTATCATCAATTATTTCTATTACAAAAATATGAGAGAGGGAATAAAATGACTTTCCCAAAATAAATAAATATTGAGGATTTAATAATAAAATCAAATAAGATTTTATTTCGGAGTTTTTCGGTGTTTTATTTGAATTTAGGAAAAATGTGTGTTTTTCAAAATTGCATTGAGGTCCCAAATAAATGTTCACCTTGTGCGGCTTGATTTTAGAAGCCCGTGAAAATTTATTTCGGAATTTTTGGAGTCCGTTTAGTATTTATTTTTATTTTGTTTCCAAGCGGAATTAAAAAAAAACGAACCGACCTACGGGCCCTGTCCGACTAGGACTCCGGCTCGAGGGGGGCCTTTATAAGCCGGGGCAGCCCACCCCGAGGGAAACCCTAGCCAGCCCCCAGCCCAGCCGCCGCCCTGCCCTAGCCGCCGCCGCCGCTCCGTCGCCGTCGTCCGCCGCGCCGCCGCCGTCGTCCGCCGCCGCCGCCGTGAAACCCGCCGCCGAGGTTCGTCGCGCCTCGTTTTCCGTGCTGTCGTAAAAAATAAAATTCGGTGTTCGTCGTTTTTCTTTTTCTCGGATTAAATCCGCGACTTTTCTGATCGCGATTCCTGATCCGATTTTCGTTTTAGTATAACTTTTCGCTCGTTTATCGGAATCAGGCGATTCAAGCGCCTAGAGATTTGTCTCGAAACCCCCTATCTGTTTAACCAACTTAAACAAGGTTTTGCTACTGTAAAATTTGCCCTAGATCCAGATTACTAGAACGAAGTTGTTTTCTTTCGCTGTTTGACTTTCGTTGCTTCGTTCGATCTGATTCTTTTTGCCAACCGGAGTTCTTAAGTTGAACCTTCTGGTTAGATCTCTTATTTGAGTTTTACCTGTGCATTAGATGAGTACTTATTGTATGCTTGTTTGTTTGTCTGCGATAGAATACCTGGAGTGCGCCGCCTGTTACTTCGAATCGTTAGGTTTCGTGGATCATCAGCAAGGCAAGTAACACTTTGATCATACCTTTTCTACTACCCAGTTTTATTGCATTAGATCAATCCTCACACATTGCATGATTAGGATCTAATTAAATTGTGGGATGGGAAGTAGATGAGGTAGTACCTATTACCTGTTTATTATCAAACCTTTGGGAGTTACTTCTACGTTTGCTTATTATGCCATGCTATGCTAGTAGACGTGGATTGGGTGAGTGATATCCATGACAGATGTGAGATTGTTAATTAATGGTTTATCTAAGGTGGCAACTTAAACACACATCTGGGTGGATTGAGGCACCTGGGTATTCCAGGACTTGCCTGTTTTCTTTTGGACCGCCACCCAGGCTCAAAGGGATCATGAGACTATTCATACTAGAAACTTCCGTGTGCAGCCACAAGCTATTATGGGCTCTAGCATAGTTGACTAAGTCGTGCAGACTCTTACAGTGGTAGACTAGCAGATGTAGGGGATGTAGGTGGTACGGTCTACCCGATCGTAAGGTGCTAGCGCTTCTGAAAGACTATATCTCGGTCATCCGTCTTCTCAAACACCATGTAGTGCGAGAAACAAAACGGAGGCGATCGAATCTTGTGGGGAAAAGTGCGCAAACCTCTGCAGAGTGTATAAACTAATCATGGTTAGCCATGTCCCCGGTTATGGACATCTTGAGTATCTAGTACTTGGATTATCATGTGAATCTCAACATGTTACTCTAAATTAATTTTGTTGGGTTATGTTTAATGATGATGCTTAATTGGGATTGAGAATGCTGTCAACCATTCTCAATGTTTAACAACCACCATGATAGTAATTAAAATTTATTCCTTTGAAGTAGGGAAAAATTGGCTTTATGCAAAACTGTAAACATAGAGCTTTTCCACCAGCCAAATATGCATATAGTATAGCTGTTTCATTCTGTTACTCTCTATGTGTTACCTTGCCAGCATATTCCATGTGCTGACCCGTTTCGGGCTGCAACGTTAATGTTGCAGACTTTTGAGACGACGATTATGGAGTTTTAGGTCGTGGTTCTATACTCAGTGATGCCGTTGGAGTTGATGGACTCACTTATCTTCCAAGCCTTCCGCTGTTATCGTTATTAGATGGCCTTAAGCCATATTTATTGTAATAAGTTCTCTTTTGAGACACTTGATGTAATAAGTGTGTGATTGCTACTCTGCTATAAATCCTCCGAGTACTGTGTGGTGTCAGCATTACTGATCCAGGGATGACACCGGAGCACAGAGATCAGACTGTTTGAGGTCTGGTCGCTACAGAGATGGTATCAGAGCACACGCTGACTGTAGGACACGACCACTAAGCACAAGACCTATATCACTATTCACTCTCTTCTCTTCTGACCTCTCATCTTTTCTACTCTTTAGGATGGCGGATGCAATGAACAAGTTCACACAACCAGATGAAGATACACCCTTTGGACGACACTTGAAGGAAGTCACTAGATACCTGAACATAGGAGTACCAAGCTTCACGGGAACCTACAACGCCACTTTACCTGAAGAAGAGCGCTGGATGATTCAAGTTCAAGTTCCAGGAAGGACGTTCATGCCAGTCACTGAGCCCATAGAATTTTCTTTTGATGCACCAACTTGGAGTCTAGGAAAGAGCATGGCAGCTCACATTGCCATGGGACGCATTGGAGAAGTCTACCGTAAGGATCTCAAGGATACTATCTACCAGATTTGCGGGCGCCGAGATGAACACTGGGAGATGATCAACACCCGGAAGGATAGATCAATTGCAGCTTTTATCCAGGAGTTAAATCAGCACATTCGACGACAGGAGAACCAGATGTGCGCCGACATGATAGACCTGAAGAAGGCAAAGACTAGAATCAAGGAACTGGAGGAAGAACTCAAGGCTACATGTGAAGATTATGAAGAAGAAATTGAAGTATTGGTGGAGAAGAATGACGACCTGATCAAGAAGATTGGAATATTTATGGGAGGCCCTACGCCAGTAGATGAAGACGAAGAACCCAAGGAAATTAGCCCGGAAGACTACATGATCATCGACGGCACCGACTCGGGAGCAGATAGTAGTGATGATGACTATGTTGATGAAGCTGGAGCAGATATCATGGAGTCTGCAACCGAAGAATATTTCTTGTAGACCACCCCATTAGTAGTAGTAGTCCACCATGTAAATATAGTAGCCCGAGCACTTTTGCGATAGATAGATCGATTGTATGCCCTTGTTTTATTGATTGAAGTGAATTGTTTGCTTTGCCTCATGTGCATATGGGTAGTGTTTTCTCTTTAGACCCCTCTATTCTTATATCTCATCTTTTCTAAACCCTCAGATGCCTCCGAGACGTGACCCCGGATTTGCCTTTCCACCGGAGCTCACCCAGTTGATCCAGCAGCAGAACACATTGATGCAGTTGCTGGTCCAGAATCAGAATCAGGGGAACAACAACAACCCACCACCACCACCTGTTGACCACTTAGCCCGTTTTCTTAGGCTGAATCCGCCGGTGTTTTCCAGTAGCACCGAGCCGATAGTAGCGGATGATTGGCTCCGCAAGACAGCTAGGGAGTTGACCACAGCAGGATGCACAGATGCGGAGAAGGTGAAGTTTGCCGCACATCAGTTAGAAGGACCCGCAGCATCATGGTGGGAGAATTTCACAGCCACTTTCCCAGTCGACACTGTCACATGGGACCAGTTTTAGCAGGCTTTTCGTACTACACATGTTTCAGCAGGAGCTATGGCCATGAAGAAGCGTGAGTTTCACAACTTGCGCCAAGGAGGACGGACAGTTGGCCAGTATGTGGAGGAATTTAGTAAGTTAGCGCATTATGCCCGAGATGACGTCGCTACAGATGCAGCTAAGCAAGAGAAGTTTCTAGAAGGACTGAATGATGAGTTGAGCATGTAGTTGATGGTAGCCACCTTCAACAACTACCAGGAGTTGGTAGATCGTGCTCTTATGATTGAAGGGAAGTAGCAGCAAATTGAGAATCGCAAGAGGAAGTATGGACAAGGAAAGTACAATTCAGGAGCTCAGCAGAAGCCACGTTTTACCCCTAGACCGGGAGGACATTTTCAGCATACCCATGGAGGAGGTAGCTCGCACAATCACAATGGCACCAAGAATGGTAATGGCAACGGAGGAAGCAACGGCCAGAACCGCACCAACCCCTCAACCCCAGCCAACAAGGACTTGAGCCAAGTCACTTGCTTTAAGTGTTCGAAGACAGGACATTATGCCAATGAATGTCCTGAATTACAAAATGGAAATAGCAATGGAAGTTCTGGGAAGAAGCCAAACCCTTTCAATAGGGGACAGGGGAACCACGTTAGCGTGGAGGAGGTTGAAGCTCAGCCTGATGCAGTAATAGGTAAGTTTTTGGTTAAGTCATTTACTGCACTCGTTCTTTTTGATACTGGTGCACCGCATTCATACATCTCAAGGGGATTTGTGAATAAGTATAACCTATCAACCCAAGCCCTTAGGTCACCCATGTTAGTAACCTCGCCCGGAGCAGAATATGTGGCTAGTGTATGGTGTGATCGGTTACCATTAAGGATTGGTAACTATGTTTTTCCCTCAAACCTAATAGTATTGGAATCTCAAGGATTGGATGTGATATTAGGCATGTATTTGTTATCAAAGTATGAAGGTAATATTGAATGTGCTAGTAAGACAATTTTGCTTACCACCCCAGAAGGGAGAAGGATCAAGTATGTATCCCGGCATGTGCCAAAGAGGACTCAAGTAAATTGCCTAATAGGAGTTGTGCAGGAGGAAGTACCAGTGGTAAGGGATTTCCCTGATGTATTTCCAGAGGAGTTGCCAGGCATGCCACTGGATAGAGATATTGAGTTTTTGATTGAGCTATTGCCAGGCACAGGGCCAATATCAAAGAGACCATATAGGATGCCAGCAAAGGATTTGGTGGAAATTAAGAAGCATATTAAGGAGTTACTGGATAAAGGATATATTCACCCAAGTTCTTCACCTTGGGGATCGCTGGTACTTCTAGTGGAGAAGAAAGATGGATCGTTAAGGATGGTTGTTGATTATCGAGGATTGAATGAAGTAACAATCAAGAACAAGTACCCGCTACCAATGATCAACGATCTGTTTGATCGATTGCAAGGAGCTAAGGTATTTTCCAAGATCGATCTGCGATCAGGATACCACTAGTTGAAGATTCGGGAACATGATATTCCTAAGACAGCTTTTACTACAAGGTATGGGCTGTATGAGTATACCGTTATGTCATTTGGTCTGACTAACACACCCGCATATTTTAAGAACATGATGAACAGAGTGTTTATGGAGTTTTTCGATAAGTTCATCATAGTGTTCATTGATGATATCCTGGTTTATTCGAAGAATGAAGAGGAACACAAGGAGCATTTGAGTTTGGTACTTGGAAAGCTCAGAGAACATCAATTATATGCCAAGTTCAGAAAATGTGAGTTTTGGTTGAAGGAAGTAGGATTCCTCGGACATGTTATATCCGGAGAAGGTATAGCAGTAGATCCCGCTAAAGTTGAAACCGTGACCCAGTGGGAAGCCCCAACAACATTGGGAGAGATCCGGAGTTTTCTTGGACTCACAGGATACTACCGGAGATTTATTGAGAATTTCTCAAAGATTGCGAAGCCTATGACGGAGTTGTTGAAGAAGGATACCAAGTTCATATGGACAGAGGAATGTGAGGCTAGTTTCCAGGAGTTGAAGAAACGTTTGGTTACCTCACCAGTGTTGATTTTGCCAGACCAGACCAAGGATTATGAGGTGTATTGCGACGCTTCATGTCGAGGACTTGGAGCAGTGCTTATGTAGGAAGGGAGAGTTGTTTCATATGCCTCAAGACAACTGAAGCCTCATGAGTTGAATTATGCTACGCATGATTTGGAGTTAGCAGCCGTAGTGCATGCTTTGAAGACATGGAGACATTTTCTCATTGGAAATCATTGTGAGGTGTACACGGATCATAAGAGTTTGAAGTACATTTTCACCCAGAAGGAGTTGAATCTCAGACAAACTTGACATGCGGGCCAGATGCCCGTTGTCACAACCCTAGAATTTGATTGTAATTAGTTGCATCAGCACCCTTGCGTCATATCTAAAATTTATTTGAAAGTTGAAATGGGGATTGTTGAAACCCTAGCACCAAGTCAAATCAAACAGGTTCAACCTAAAAATATTTTCAATGAACCCAAAATTGCCTTCATTAATGTTTGATAATTTTGGCAAGGGTTTTGATCCAAACCAAAAATATTGAACATTTTTAGGAAATTATTTGGGCTTTGATTTAATTTACTAGTGTATTTGAGTTGGAGCAATTAAATCCTATAAATATTTTATTGCTCCAATAATTCTGAGACTTTTTATGGAGCTCTGGGATAAACCAATTTGCATCCACAAATATTTCCAGAAGCTGCAAAATAATTTGGTCAGCAAACCAAATTCAAAACAGAAGCAGAAAATAGAAAACATAAATAAAAAGAAAAAGGGGGATAACTTACCTGGACGTACCAGGAAGCCCATCAGCCGGCCTTGCACTATACAGCCCACCGGGCCCAACTCCTGTTGGCCCAGCCACCAGGCCCCTCCATCGTCTTCAACCTCCTGCCAGTGGGCAGGAGGGCGTGTGGCCGCCGTACGCGCACACACGCGCGCCACCTCCTGCTTGGCTGGCCCCTCCCCGACCCCCTTGGACGACGCCACGCACCTCCGTGCCTCCCTCTCCCCCTCCGTGCTCACTTTCTCCTCCCCTGGTTCTCTTCCTCCCCCACGGCCGTCGCTGCCGTCACCGTCTGACGCGGCCACAGCCACCCCCTCGCTCCTCTAAAGTGCCCAGAAGCTCTGGCTCGCTGTCCTCTTCGTCTTCACCAAGCTATGCAACCGCGGGCATGCTGCAATGGCGGCTACGTTGTCATCTTCAACCTCCGGCCGCCGGCAACCTCACCTTCGATTCGCCGCCGTCTCCGCGTCCCCGAGCTCGCCGACCTGCTCGTCCGACTCGCCGTGAGCCACTGACCCGAACCCCCCCTCCTTTGCACTCCGTTTGCACGCTGTAGCCGTTGCTCCGCTGGAGAACGAACCGCGCTGCTGCCCGAGCTTCTCGCCGCCGTGGCCACAGTCGTCGTAGCTCCCAACCGAGCACACCCACGTGCTCACCGCGCCGCGTAGGTGCCGTAGGAGCTAAGCACGCCACTCCACGGCCACCACAACCCTGTCCCCGAGTGCGCCCGAACTCCGGCCGCCGCGGAGGTCGACGCCGCGCTCAACCCCGGCCACCCTAGCTGCTGCCGCTTGCTGCACTAGATGCGAACGAGCTCCAGCATCACGTAGAGCCTCTCCGCCGCCGTTTTGGTCGCCGGAGGAGCATTCCCGAGCCGCCTCGCCATCTCTGGCGTCGCCGGCGATGAGCCGTTGGCCAAGCCCGTGGGTTTGACCCCGGTTGACCGGGATTTGACTTCCCCTACGCCACTGACAGGTGGGTCCAGCCCCTGTTAATCTCTGGTTTAGTTTAAATTTAAACCCAATTAGACCTGAGACACTGACTTGCGGGGCCCAGTGGTCAGGTTTGACCTGGGCTGACCACGTTGACTTGCTGACGTAGTGATGACGTCATGCTGACTCAATTAATACTTTTCTGGTTTAAAAATAATCCAGGAAATTTCAGAAAATAGTTATAACTTCTAAAAATCATAGAAATTAATCTATAGCTCCATATGAAATAAATTATATATGTAAAGTTATCAGAAAAATTCAAGGAATCCATCTGTACCATTTTCATGCATGTTTGAGCAAGTTAACCTCACTGTTTAGGATGAAACATGATTAGGGCAAATTTTCATAATAGATTTGGAGTTGGAATTTGATATAGTTTTGAATTCCACTTCAATTAAAATGACTTTCTGTTGCATTAGCCCAAATCACAGCATATTGCCATGTCATGATCATGCATCATATTGTTGCATTGCATTGATTGTGCTCTCCCTCTCTGCTGCCAGTATTCGTCCCCTCTCGATAGACGTGCTTCCGACGATGAGTTCGATGACACCGATGAAGAGCTATAATATCTTCAGAAGTGCCAGGCAAGAAAAACCCCCTTGGTCATTCCGATACAATCCCACTATCTCGCTCCTGCTCTCTTTTACTGCATTAGGACAACAATGTTTCAACTGTTACATGCTGCGGTAGCTGAACCCCTTTCCTCTGCATGACCTTTCATTACCACAGTAAATAGATGAAACCCACTAGCATGAGTAGGAGTTGTTTGAGCCCTGATGTGCCTACTCATTCATGTTGTTTGTCATGCCTGCTACTGCTTAGAGTTGAGCCAGGTCTGATTCATCGGGGATGAATTGGAATGGTGTTGAACATGTCCTAATGTGTGTGAGATAAGTGTGTGAACACGATTTGGTAAAGGTAGCGGTGAGAGGCCATGTAGGAGTACATGGTGGGTTGTCTCATTGCAGCCGTCCTCAGGAACTGAGTTCTGTGTTTGTGATCCATGAACAGTTACTACCACACATTGGGCTCCGGGCGCTCCAAGCTCTCTCGACTTATTAATCAACCTGATCTCTGTCCAGGAGTTGCAACTAGTTTCTGGTGTTTGTAGGTAGTGTTAGTAGTCTACCAAGTGGCACCTGGTACAGGTGGGCTTGGGACAGACTAGGCACAGTGGCACGGTGTACCAAGTGGCACCCGGATGGTGGGCTTGGGAACCCTGCACACATCGTTTGGGGAAGTGAGCGACACCCCGGCCGGATCTCCTTGCGGATGGAACCCGAATAGGCGATAAACCTGGACTAGAGACTTGTTGATTAGTCAGGTCGTGGCCGACTCCCTCACCAGGATTCCGCTTGAAGGTTGCCGAGATACACGATGTGTACATGGTGGTAAGTGGCGAGAGCGTGTGTGAAGAAGTACACCCCTGCAGGGTTATCATTATCTATTCGAATAGACAGATTCCTCGGATATGGAAACTTGGACCCCTGGCATAGTTCATAGACAAGTGAAAGTGGATACTCTAAAATGCACAAGATAAGCATGAGTGCTATGGATGGCCTTCTCGTAGGGAGACGGGAGCGGATCCATAGTGGAGTATTGATATGGTGAATATGTGGACTCGTGTGCGCCACCTCAAAAGGGTTACTTGCAGTCGTAGTTTAGGATAGCCATCGAGTCAAAGCTGGCTTGCTGCAGTTAAACTCCACCACCCCTTTATTGATACTGATGCATATGTAGTTAGTTCTGATGTAAGTCTTGCTGGGTACATTTGTACTCACGTTTGCTTAATTTATGTTTTTGCAGAGAGACTTCAGTCTCGCTAGTAGTTCCACGTGGACTTCGATGTTTAGCTTGTTACCTCAGCTACGATCTTGTACCCTTGGGAGGGTCTTGTAGATAGTCAGGCTTCTGAGCCTTCTTCATTTATAGCTGTCTGTACTCAGACAAGTTAAGCTTCCGTATGTGCTTGTTGCTTGAATGCTGGGTCATGAGACCCATGTTTGTAATGCTTGGCTCCTCGGAGCCTAATGAATAAATACTTGAGTCGTAGAGTTATGTTGTGATGCCATGTTGTATTTACACATATCGAGCATATTGTGTGTATGATTGAAATGTTGGTATGTGTGGGATCCGACAATTTAGTTGTTTATCCTTGGCATCCTCTCTTATGGGGAAATGTAGTCTAGTGCTTCCATGAGCCATAGTAGTCCGCTACAGCCCGGTTCACCGGAGTCCTACTAGCCCAGCACTACTACTCAGGACACTTGACTGGCTGTCATGTGTTTCACTTTGTTCCTGTGTCTGTCCCTTCGAGAAATGTCACGCGGTGACATCCGGAGTCCTGCCTAGCCTGCTACAGCTCGGGTTCCCGGAGTCCTGTTAGCCCAGTGCTATAGCCCGGATTCACACGCTGCTGACCGACATGCTCGATGTGATTCATGTATGCCTGTCGCCATAGGTTGGTGCCGCTTTGGGTTCACGACTAGCCATGTCGGCCCGGGTTCTCTGTCATATGGATGCTAGCGACACTATCATATACGTGAGCCAAAAGGCGCAAACGGTCCCGGGCCATGGTAAGGCAACACCCGTGGGAATACCGTGCGTGAGGCCGCAAAGTGATATGAGGTGTTACCGTCTAGATCGATGTGACTTGGAATCAGGGTCCTGACAGCTTTGGTATCAGAGCCTGACTGCCTGTAGGATTACCAAGCCAAGCTGGTCGAAGTCCTGTCTAGAAATGCTTTAGTTATATAAGGGAATTGATTGTGGATGGGAATGTAAGGCTTTTTTTACTCCTTTTCCTTATGCTCTTCTGCTCTGAGTCAACCTCTTCTTTTCTACGGGGGTTAAGAACTAGGCTTCTCTTCCATCTCTCAGGATGACGTGTTACTAAACCGTAGTTGCCTAGGATTGTTGAGTTCAAGCCTCAGTTCAGTTCCTACTACTTCCATATGTTCATAGCTGGCCTCAGAACCTTGATTTTGTGATGTTGAGTGGTTATGCCACCATTTTTGCAGGATGTCTCAAATCATTTTGAGCATTTACAGCCGTTATGCTGTCCGAGTCATCCCAGGTTTCTAAATAGTCCGATGCATTTACAAATCCCTTCTTCCTGTTCTCGATGTTCCTTTGGGCCAGATTAAGCACACTAATCGGTCTGTTGAGGTACTCCGTTGTCTTGATATGTATGTTGGAGTTAGTATTATGACCCTAGGTGTCTTCGAGAACCACTCAGTAATCTAGCAATGTTTTGTGTTCCCAGTGTGATGATTCTGGCCACCATCCTTGAAAGCATCTCGTGATGCCATTTAGTTAGTAGGCCTTCTATTTCTGGGTTTTGAACCTGAGATTCACCCTACTTACTTCATGTTGATAGTGTTTGCTCGTTCCTTTAGGTTATTATTAACCTTTGCATTAGTCCTCGAGGTCTGTGGTATTTCCTTCTTCCAAATACTATGAACCACTTATGGCAGAAGTTTGTTGGATCAAAAGATCACAATCAGAGTACTCTTGAGGAGTTCTCCATTCATAATTGTGATTCTGCCAGTTCTACCTTTCTGCATGGGTTATCCGGAAGAATTATGTTGAACTCGTTCGGCATGCTAATCTATGCATCTACAACTCAGGAAGATATATGTTCCTTTGAGTTGTCCCTCTTTAGCTGTTATCTGACCTTCATCTGTCAATTGTTGGTCAATAGTAGTTGTGCATTGGTGTTATTGATGCCTATTGTTCATGTGATCCGTCAAGCCATTCTATTCCGGGATGACTAGGAGAAACAAACTCCAGTACCTCATCCATATCTAGGATTGGGTCAAAGCAGTTGTATTCCGCAGATCAAAATGCCAATCCATCTTTTGATTCTGTTCTACCCTGAAGTATTGCCCTCTTTATGTCAGGAATATCATAGGAATTGCACAACCTCCTATGAACTCTTGATACAGTGATACTTCTCGCCATCATTATTCATTCCTCGGTCCCGTGTTGTTGTAACCGGAATGCCGACAAGTAAACTGTGATGTGTGAAATCAATACTCCTAGCAACCCTGTTGCTTGGTAGATAATGGACAATAATCTTATCCTTAGCGTGTTGATTATTGAATCATCACCCTAAGGTTTATCGTGCTACCTAGTCCTTATTTCTGGTGCACACTTCAATCAATGATAGGATCGTGCCAATCCCTCGCTTATTTGATCATATCGTCTTGCCCTAGAAAGCAGGATTATTCCCGAGCTTAATAACATATTGGTGGTTTGTGATTTTCTGAATATCCTCTCTGAAGTATCACCGGGTTGTCCCCCGACCGTTATGTTGAGCTCGCGATCAAGTTGGTTTTCTTATAAACCACCCCTTCTCCAAGAATCTGTGCTGGATATCCCTGAGCTAGTTGGTTGAGCTACACAACAACTTGGAGAGTTGGAAGATGAAAGCTTGTCCCGCTTAGTTCATCTCCAAAGGGATATCCTTGTGTTTGTGTGTTTGTTGAAGAAAGATGATATCTTCATCGATTGATCCTCGTGATCAATTGTCGGTGCCATTGTCTCATCCAATCTTTGATTTGTGCATGGGCTATCGTCAAATCAAATCAGAACCAACGATAATCGTAATGTTATCTTACTCGTGGTTGATCCCTTGAGCATACACCATGACATCTTTTGGTCTGACCAATACTATCACATTGTTCACATAATGGTGGAATTCCAGTGATATGGAAATTACGATGAGTTACTGTTCAGCCCATCAGCAGCATCTTGTCTCCTCCATGATTCATGTTGAACATTGAGCTAGTGTTGGAAACTTTTGTAAGCATTGCCTTCGTGTTCCGCTCATGAGGTATATGTTTGGGTGAAAGAAGTGACTTTCTCCAAGTTCATGTGCATTAGGTGCAAGTTGCCGCCATGAATTTGAGAAAGTTTGTTTTGCTTCCTCTGGAATCATCCCAAGTTAGTCATGCATGTGCGAAGTATTCTATGGTTTGATAGACTGATCATCTTCATTCTGTATGTATCCCTAGCACACGAAGCCACTGATTGATTTGTTCAAGGAGAAGAAGTTCCTTCTTAAGAATCATGACTTATGTTAGGACTTTGTTATCCTCGATGATGGTTCCTCACCTGAACTCGGTAGTGTTTTTATTATAAGACTACTACGTGGTCATGCTTGTCTGGGACAACATGTTCACATGTGTTAGCAGAACAAGCTCATGTTTTGGAGCTTACTACCATAGTCCATTTCCCGAGAATCTCGCAATGTCATCTAGTCGATTTGTGTTGCAAACTTTCATTTTATTCTAGAGTCGATGGGTCTGGAATATCCTGTTACTAACCAGAGTTGAATCTCAGGCAGACATGATGGTTGGAACTTTTCCAAGCTCTATGATGTAGGTCCCCGACAAGGTTGATGTTCTGGCCGACACACCTAGCCAGAAGATCTATCATTGTAGTATCTTGATTGAGCTATTCAACCATCTTCTCCATGAGGATTTGGTATGACTTATTCCACAAGTTGTTCCTTATGGATGTTTGTGCTCCCGAAGTCCGGCCTTTACTTGATGGCCATGTTGATGCTTTTAAGCATTGACTGTGGTACCTAGTACATCAAGGAGAACATTAGAAGAGGAGTGCTAAATGTCTCTCGGTCGATCATCCAGATTTGCTTCTTTGGCATTGCTAAGGAAAAATCTGAGAAAGTGATGTCCTCCTTTGCATCTGCATCCTCCATCACCGTTTATCATGGTAGTACGATGTGTTGCCAGGATCCTTGGCACGGATGTTGGTAGAACCTTGATGAATACGGAAATGCTCAAGTTCTTGAGAGCACGCTCGGTCATTGGGTTATATCCTCGGTATCACTTGGAATGTGCCTTCTGTTGCCGAGTTGTCCTATAACTCTAGTTTCCTCTCCAAACTGAGTATGCCATTCTTTCGAATTCATTCAAATGATCAATTTTGATTTTCCTTAGGCTGGTATAGAGAGTTTCAATGATCTCTGTATCAAAAGTAATTCTTTTTTCCACTTAAGGGAATAATTCTACGAGTCACCTTCCTCGAGGTGTCCCGTTATGGTATCATGGGCAACTTAACTCCTCGCTACTTTGAAACCCCCTCACCATCTATTTAAGCACCGAATTGTTGCCTACCAATCTGAACCTTTGTCATATGTTTCTCATCCATCATCTCTGATGTGTGTTTTGTGTCTCAGCTCAAGGGATGTTTCTACGTCTCATTCCGTGAGTTGATCTTGTATCCACTCTTGTGAGGTTGTCTTGCTCTCTTGTCGCCATGTTGGATGAAGTTCTCGAAGCAAAGATGTCAAGATCAATATGATGCAATGAATCAACATCTTCGAGAAGAACAATTGGATCGAGAAGATGGTGTTAGCTTTGTGTCCCCTCTGCCTTCTTACCTCACGTCTTGAATCTCGGGATGAGATTCTTGTTTTAGTGGGGGTGAGTTGTCACATCCCTAGAATTTGATTGTAATTAGTTGCATCAGCACCCTTGCATCATATCTAAAATTTATTTGAAAGTTGAAATGGGGATTGTTGAAACCCTAGCACCAAGTCAAATCAAACAGGTTCAACCTAAAAATATTTTCAATGAACCCAAAATTGCCTTCATTAATGTTTGATAATTTTGGCAAGGGTTTTGATCCAAACCAAAAATATTGAACATTTTTAGGGAATTATTTGGGCTTTGATTTAATGTACTAGTGTATTTGAGTTGGAGCAATTAAATCCTATAAATATTTTATTGCTCCAATAATTCTGAGACTTTTTATGGAGCTCTGGGATAAACCAATTTGCATCCACAAATATTTCCAGAAGCTGCAAAATAATTTGGTCAGCAAACCAAATTCAAAACAGAAGCAGAAAATAGAAAACATAAATAAAAAGAAAAAGGGGGATAACTTACCTGGACGTACCAGGAAGCCCATCAGCCGGCCTTGCACTATACAGCCCACCGGGCCCAACTCCTGCTGGCCCAGCCACCAGGCCCCTCCATCGTCTTCAACCTCCTGCCAGTGGGCAGGAGGGCGTGTGGCCGCCGTACGCGCACACGCGCGCGCCACCTCCTGCTTGGCTGGCCCCTCCCCGACCCCCTTGGACGACGCCACGCACCTCCGTACCTCCCTCTCCCCCTCCGTGCTCACTTTCTCCTCCCCTGGTTCTCTTCCTCCCCCACGGCCGTCGCTGCCGTCACCGTCCGACGCGGCCACAGCCCACAGCCACCCCCTCGCTCCTCTAAAGTGCCCAGAAGCTCTGGCTCGCTATCCTCTTCGTCTTCACCAAGCTATGAAACCGCGGGCATGCTGCAATGGCGGCTACGTTGTCGTCTTCAACCTCCGGCCGCCAGCAACCTCACCTTCGATTCGCCGCCGTCTCCGCGTCCCCGAGCTCTCCGACCTGCTCGTCCGACTCGCCATGAGCCACTGACCCGAACCCCCCTCCTTTGCACTCCGTTTGCATGCTATAGCCGTTGCTCCGCTGGAGAACGAACCGCGCTGCTGCCCGAGCTTCTCGCCGCCGTGGCCACAGTCGTCGTAGCTCCCAACCGAGCACACCCACGTGCTCACCGCGCCGCGTAGGTGCCGTAGGAGCTAAGCACGCCACTCCACGGCCACCACAACCCTGTTCCCGAGTGCGCTCGAACTCCGGCCGCCGCCGAGGTCGACGCCGCGCTCAACCCTGGCCACCCTAGCTGCTGCCGCTTGCTGCACTAGACGCGAACAAGCTCCAGCATCACGTAGAGCCTCTCCGCCGCCGTTTTGGTCGCCGGAGGAGCATTTCCGAGCCGCCTCGCCGTCTCTGGCATCGCCGGCGATGACCCGTGGGCCAAGCCCGTGGGTTTGACCCCGGTTGACCGGGATTTGACTTCCCTTGCGCCACTGACTGGTGGGTCCAGCCCCTGTTAATCTCTGGTTTAGTTTAAATTTAAACCCAATTAGACCTGAGACACTGACTTGCGGGGCCCAGTGGTCAGGTTTGACCTGGGCTGACCACGTTGACTTGCTGATGCAGTGATGACGTCATGCTGACTCAGTTAATACTTTTCTGGTTTAAAAATAATCCAGGAAATTTCAGAAAATAGTTATAACTTCTAAAAATCATAGAAATTAATCTATAGCTCCATATGAAATAAATTATATATGTAAAATTATCAGAAAAATTCAAGGAATCCATCTGTACCATTTTCATGCATGTTTGAGCAAGTTAACCTCACTGTTTAGGATGAAACATGATTAGGGCAAATTTTCATAATAGATTTGGAGTTGGAATTTGATATAGTTTTGAATTCCACTTCAATTAAAATGACTTTCTGTTGCATTAGCCCAAATCACAGCATATTGCCATGTCATGATCATGCATCATATTGTTGCATTGCATTGATTGTGCTCTCCCTCTCTGTTGCCAGTACTCGTCCGCTCTCGATAGACGTGCTTCCGACAATGAGTTCGATGACACCGATGAAGAACTATAATATCTTCAGAAGTGCCAGGCAAGCAAAACCCCCTTGGTCATTCCGATACAATCCCACTCTCTCGCTCCTGCTCTCTTTTACTGCATTAGGACAACAACGTTTCAACTGTTACATGCTGCGGTAGCTGAACCCCTTTCCTCTGCATGACCTGTCATTGCCACAATAAATAGATGAAACCCACTAGCATGAGTAGGAGTTGTTTGAGCCCTGATGTGCCTACTCATTCATGTTGTTTGCCATGCCTGCTATTGCTTAGAGTTGAGTCAGGTCTGATTCATCGGGAATGAATTGGAATGGTGTTGAACATGTCCTACTGTGTGTGAGATAAGTGTGTGAACACGATTTGGTAAAGGTAGCAGTGAGAGGCCATGTAGGAGTACATGGTGGGTTGTCTCATTGAAGCCGTCCTCAGGAACCGAGTTATGTGTTTGTGATCCATGTACAGTTACTACCACACATTGGGCTCCAGGCGCTCCAAGCTCTCTCGACTTATTAATCAACCTGATCTCTGTCCAGGAGTTGTAACTAGTTTCTGGTGTTTGTAGGTAGTGTTAGTAGTCAACCAAGTGGCACCCGGTACAGGTGGGCTTGGGATAGACTAGGCACAGTGGCACGGTGTACCAAGTGTCACCCAGATGGTGGGCTTGGGAACCCTGCACACATCGTTTGGGGCCGTGAGCGACACCCCGGCCGGATCTCCTTGCGGATGGAACCCGAATAGGCGATAAACCTGGACTAGAGATTTGTTGATTAGTCAGGTCGTGGCCGACTCCCTCACCAGGCTTCCGCTTCAAGGTTGCCGAGATACACGATGTGTACATGGTGGTAAGTGGCGAGAGCGTGTGTGAAGAAGTACACCCCTGCAGGGTTATCATTATCTATTCGAATAGCCAGATTCCTCGGATATGGAAACTTGGACCCCTTGCATAGTTCATAGACAAGTGAAAGTGGATACTCTAAAATGCGCAAGATAAGCGTGAGTGCTATGGATGGCCTTCTCGTAGGGAGACGAGAGCGGATCCATAGTGGAGTATTGATATGGTGAATATGTGGACTCGTGTGCGCCACCTCAAAAGGGTTACTTGCAGTCGTAGTTCAGGATAGCCACCGAGTCAAAGCTGGCTTGCTGCAGTTAAACTCCACCACCCCTTTATTGATACTGATGCATATGTAGTTAGTTCTGATGTAAGTCTTGCTGGGTACATTTGTACTCACGTTTGCTTAATTTATGTTTTTGCAGAGAGACTTCAGTCTCGCTAGTAGTTCCACGTGAACTTCGACGTTTAGCTTGTTACCTCAGCTATGATCTTGTACCCTTGGGAGGGTCTTGTAGATAGTCAGGCTTCTGAGCCTTCTTCATTTATAGCTATCTGTACTCAGACAAGTTAAGCTTCCGCATGTGCTTGTTGCTTGTATGCTCTGTATGTTGGGGTCATGAGACCCATGTTTGTAATGCTTGGCTCCTTGGAGCCTAATGAATAAATACTTGAGTCGTAGAGTTATGTTGTGATGCCATGTTGTATTTACACATATCGAGCATATTGTGTGTATGATTGAAATGCTTGGTATGTGTGGGATCCGACAATTTAGTTGTTTATCCTTGGCAGCCTTTCTTATGGGGAAATGTAGTCTAGTGCTTCCATGAGCCATAGTAGTCCGCTACAGCCTGGTTCACCGGAGTCCTGCTGGCCCAGCACTACTGCTCAGGACACTTGACTGGCCGCATGTGTTTCACTTCGTTCCTGTGTCTGTCCCTTCGGGAAATGTCACGTGGTGACATCCGGAGTCCTGCCTAGCCTGCTACAACCTGGGTTCCTGGAGTCCTGTTAGCCCAGTGCTACAGCCCGGATTCACACGCTGCTGACCGACATGCTCGATGTGATTTATGTATGCCTGTCCCCATAGGTTGGTGCCACTTTGGGTTCACGACTAGCCATGTCGGCCTGGGTTCTCTGTCATATGGATGCTAGCGACACTATCATATACGTGAGCCAAAAGGCGCAAACGGTCCCGGGCGATGGTAAGGCGACACCCGTGGGAATACCGTGCGTGAGGCCGCAAAGTGATATGAGGTGTTACGGGCTAGATCGATGTGACTTGGAATCGGTGTCCTGACAGCTTAAGGGCCCACATGTCAGTAACCCAAACGCATCCGCAGTTAAGTCACTGAAGCAGCGTCTGCATTCACGCCCGATGAACCTACTCCGGCGCCAGTTGTCCATCCGTCTGCCGCGGCTCATTCCAATTCGCCTGCTATATTAACTTTAGCCCCAGCTCCCAGCCATAGCCAAAGACCCACACTTATTCTCCTCCGGTCCCTTCCTTCTGTCAGAACCACTTCAACCATGGCCTCCTAGCGCTCCGAAGCTCTCTTGGACGTACTATTGCAGGAGCAGACGAGGGACATCGACAGGGACGGAGCCAGAAAATGAAGATAGGGGGGCAAGAACTCGAAGAACTAAAATCATAGTAATACATGGTCACATACCTAAAAGTAATGAAAGATCTAGATATAGTAAATATATGTCTGTTGTTCTATAATAATAAAAAATCATATCTATTACCCCGCAAAAAAATCATATCTATTACTTTGAGTCGGTGTTTCATTGCATTTTGTTTGCATTAGCATCATATTCACATAGCAGCGAGCTTGAAACAATTGGCTTAAAAATATGAATTGAGTCAGCCCTTTCTCTTTGTGTCTACACAAATACAATCAGGCGTGTATTGAACAAACGTTCAGGCAATATCCATCCAGCAGGATAGAATTTGCATCATCTGATTTTGGCTAACGCGACGTGACTGCGTGATTACGAACACATATTGTCAGCACGCCATTGGCAAAGACGCCTGCACACCATAGCACGCGCCCTAGTAGATTCCTTTGACAATTAGACTAATTAGAATTTACTAGTTAGTTGTAAATGTTTCCAGTTCTACAATTCCACTTATACAATTTGAAGGCATAGATAAACTATAATCTAATGCTGAAAGTAAACTAACCCCTTTTTCTTTTGGTTTGGTCGCTCCGTGTGGCCAGCCGGCCGGCAGCGCGCTCGTGATCATGGATCGGCAACACTACGGCTGCCTGTCCCCTCCCCTCAAAGAAGAGATTTGACTCAGGATCTCAGGCGCCCGGCGGTACGCTCGGTCTCAGGCTGCTGGAGTAGTGGGGAGGTTGGAAACGAAGCGATTAGATGAGATCTGAATCATGCATACGTTTTTTAGGGTTGAAACTATATGTACGTGCGTAGTGTTTCTAGCCTAGCCCTTTCTCCTTTCCTATAAGATTTGGGCCTTTTATCAGTATACATGGGCCCTCGCTATGGGAAGGACAGCCGCACAGGGGGGCAAGACATGCCATGGACTCTGTGCATACGCAGAAAATTAGTTGGTAACTGATTGATATAACGGGGCGACGCGATCGTTAGGGGGGGGGTCTCGCCCCCCTCGCCCCCCTTGAATCCGTCCCTGGACATCGGTGGCTCCGCTCTGGGCGCGCTCCAAAGCTCTCTTCAACGTACTGTCGCAGGAGCAAACGAAGGAGATCGCCGCCACCCCCCGGCCACCCTCCACCACCACGACCACGAAGCCGGCACGCGTGCGCGGGCGCAGCCGGCAGCGAGGAAGAGTAGTACACGGTAGGTCGCCGCCGCTCTGGTCCCGGGAAGGCCACTGCTACTCCACTCAGTCGATGCCAAGCTTGGTGGGGTAAACATTGGCGGCCGATTAGCCGCTTGACGGCGACGTGGAGGCGGAAATCTTCATAACCTTGTGCTCCAGAGGAGGAGGTTATCGAGGTGGATGAGGAGGAGGCAAAGGCAATGGCCGACTTTCTCGGGTTCATGGCCGGACATGATGGTCGGGTGCCGGCGATCGTTTAGATTAGGTTTACAGTAGGTTTTAGTACGGTTTGTGCGAAATATGTAATGAATTTCGTCCAGTTTGTAGGAAAAGTTTTTGAAATGTAATGAATTTCATCCGATTAATTTGAAATTTGCTTTGTTTGCACAAATTTCGTCCGGTTAGTTCATATAGTTGTCGAAAGGTATGCGGGCAGCATCGGATGGCATCCATCAGTGTCCTCAGACAGATGCCGGTGTAAATTTGTGGGCCAGCGCTGGAGATGCCCTAACTATCATGCTATAATCGCTAACAATCCTCCATTATTTGGCAGGGAACAGTTATCCCTCGATCAAAATCAGATCCGCGGTGTTTTGCACTCCTCCCGCGTAAGTGTGTAAACTCTTGCTTACATAAAAATGGAGCAAGTGGACGGCATTGTAGCATGTCATATCACTCGAACTAGCCCACCTAACGAGCGGGAAAGCACCACCCTCGTCATTTTGTTCTGGATTTCTATCGATCGATCGCGTGAAAATGTTACGCTTCACAAGTTCTAAAGGAAAAGGCGGCACACTTACGACTCATACGCGTCGCAACACCGACAGTCCGGCTCGCATGCCGCTCACTAGAGGGGACACGCGTTGTCTTGCAATTTCACTGACATGTGGGACCGTAATTGAATAAACCGTCGATAGCCGAAATCTAATCGCTCGGCGGGTGTTGGCTGAGAAGAGAGAAACGGGGGAGGGAGAAGAGATCACCCGCCCGCCGCGCACGGACTCCAAGAAATATATGGTGATAATGTGAGGTGGGCCATGCTGGAGTCCGGACCGCTTCCGGAGCCCGCTCTCACCGCCCTGGCCCCTCAAGATGCCAGCTGCCCGCCGCATGCATGCATAGCAAGTAGTACTCCTTATGTGGAGGAGAGACAGGCATTGACAAAGTCAAGGAGTGGGCTCTGCAAGAGCCCGTCTCTACACGTGCTCCTATGTATAAAAATAATAATTCTAAAAAAGGCATAAAAAACAATTGTTTCTTAAAAAAAGAAAGGTAAAAAACATATGAGAGGAAATAGATAGAGAGAAAGTGAGAAAAAGCTGTAATCTGGGCATTACATGAGGAAGGAGGGAGTGGTGCACATGCCAAGTTCACTGGGCTGCCGTGTTTCACACTCCTCCATCGTAACAGTGGAGACAATAGCTTTCATCAAAAATAAACAATGAATACTCGTTGCTCGTCCTCTATATCGGAAAGAATACTTTCATTCACTGACATGTGGGATGTCGACCATCCTGGTCCACCTGCCATGCACAAAATTATCCTGGTCTACCCCGGTCATATCGCAGGCCCAACCTTTCCCACTGTAAGTTGTTCGGACGAAGGAACCATCATGACTTCGTTGAATTCAGCTTCTTCAAGAAAACTTACTGTACCCGCAATACTGCTACCACACGCGAAGACCGGACGGCACTGTACCACGTCATATCACTGAAACCCACTAGGCCAAACTAGCCCGCCTAGGTCATCTATTTTGGAACGGAGGGAGTACGTCTCTGCACTGCTATGATTTTGTGTTGCACGTTCTCTGTACTTTTGCTACGATTTTCCTACCCTATTAACCAAATGAGGCCTGAATGTATGTCGACTATTGTCTGATCGATCGCTAAGCCTACAATTTTAGGAGCTAAGGCTATTGGTCGATCGACGAGGGATAAGTATAAGCGTACCACGAGCTCATCAACCCCAACGTTTCTCTTCGGTGAGTGTTTTGCAAGTACTATAGCTCGCACAGTAGCTAGCCTACTAACACCAAGAATCATCAAACAAGCCCTGCTGATATGATAAACAGTTCAAACTTACATCTAAGCATGCCATATATTACATCAAAAGCTGGTGAGGATACATCTATTTCCATAACTCGGAGAGGGTTCGCATGATTCACTATCAAACAAAAGTAGCAAGATCCGCCCACACAAGACAGTGCACTAGCCCTAAGATGGTTTGATAGCACGCATCGTTCTGGTAATCAAACACAGGGCAATGCAAACTACCCTGAAGGATTAGCGCGACCAACTATTTCTTGTCATCGATCTCTCAGGCAATGACCACAGCACGGACAGCGGCATGGGAATCGATTTCTGGGGCCATGTCCACAAGACTGACCGCGACATCGGAATCGATCTCTGGGGCGATGTCCACAGGATGGACAGCGGCATCGGAATCAATCTCCAGGGCGATGCCAACAGGACGGGCCACGACATCGGAATCATCAAGGATGTCCACCAGCACATGCACAACCCTAACATATTAGCAAGCACATTGCATATAATCAAAAACCACAACTATGGTAATAAGCCATTATTTTTTACCTTGTGCAGCTCACCGGGGGATCTCATCCCTCCGGGGGCCATCTCCTCGTCCTTGATGGGGGCCATCACCTTGCCAGGGGAATACTGCTTCTCAACGACGGCTATCTCCTCAAACTCGGTCTTGAGCCTCACATAGGTGGCAATCAGAGTTCCTAGGGTAGGCACGGTGGGGCCCTTGCTATTCTTCCAACTTCCTTTGAGGAGTTCGTCCGCCAACGTCCTCAACTCTTTGGCCAGTGCTTGTTTCTTGGAGTTCTTAGTCTCCATGGGTTGGCCCGCCAACATGGTCAACTCATTGGTCGGTGCTCGCTTCCTGGAGATCGCTGTCTCCAGTGGGTTGTCCGCCGGCAACTCTTTGCCTAGTGCTCCAGGATCCATCAATGAACTGACAAACAAAAAGCAATCGAAAGGAAACCACAATCGCAATGAAAACGGAAAAAGAATAGGATGTGAGAATCGGTCGGTGCTTCGCAAAAAGAAGATTCTTGGAATGAAAATATAGCAGCATAACTGATTCGCCCACCTTTCCTTCGTCGGTACAGAAGAAAAATGGCAGAAGTGAGTAGCCTGGAGTGAGGTTTTCTTCAAGAAAGGGAAGAAAGGGCTTGAACGAGCGTTCCAGTGAAATGATGGTTGCTTCATCCAGTCCAAGTTGGAGGCCACCTTACCACTGCTGGCAAAGGTGTGGGTTTTGTGATGTGATGGGTCATGACGGCCACACCGGGGTTACAGGTGAGTCTCGACTGTAGCACCTCGTTGTGATTTGGTGGATGGCATGCGGGCCCGGATGCTTTGACATGTCCTGCATGTAGATAGAGCGGCTAGTCATATAGGAGTGCTCAATATTGTGCACCGCGACCAAGGCGGAGAGGAAAATGAGAGAACTACGTAATTAATGCATGAGTTTAATTAGGGTAGTTTTGTAAAGTACGAGCTACATTCCTCCAATCACAAAATGCCTTGGTTCATGAGATTTGAGATTTGAGCCCTATAAACCGGAAGGGAGGGAGTACTACACACGGTGTAGTCTAGTCACTTGTTGAAATCTCTAGAAAGGCAAATACTCCTTTCTGGTTTACAGGGCTATACTACTCCCTCCGTCTAGGTGTGTAAGTCATCTTACGAAAACCAAATAGTCCCAAAACACTTAGGCGCAGTGCATTAACTTCTACCTTGTTTCTTGTTTCTTGACATATCAACCAATAAGAGATGAGAGGTGTGCATGCTTTTAATGACTTGCAATGGCTAGTTCATTGCATGCAATGCTTTTAATTAGCAAATAAACATTGGTGACCCCAGGAGGAAACGGTGCTAAGCGCGTGGACCTATGCAGAATGAGTATCAACCAATGGATAATGGAGTTTAATTGTTAAACAATAGCAATTTTGTCTCATGCAAGAGCCTGGCTAGTACTCCAAGGAACCGCACCACACGAGCGTTCGCAACTGCCACGTTCAGGTTGCACTTGGCTCTTCGCCTCTTCGAGAAGATGAACAATGATGTTACTCCTACTTCTACAGTATCGAATCCACTGCTACATGTCCGTCCACCTCGTGCGGGAGGGATAGCGTGTAGCAAAAGCTTCTACTTACCGCTCCTGCCTTTGCGTCTATGACAGGTGGACCCAACAGGTGGTTGGCCCTCCTGTCATGCAACCAAAGGCAGGTGCAGTTAAGGTACCGGAGCTCAGTCCGCGAGGGAGAGGGCGTTGTAGTAATCAAATTTCTCGGTCTTGTACGATTTGACGCGACACATCAAAGAACTGCACTCGATATAAGTATTTTTACACATTTCAAATGGGCTACTTCGTACGTAGGAGTAGACATATTCTGCTTCATATGTAGTTACTTGTTGCAATCTCTAAAAAGACTTATATTTGGAAACGGAGGGAGTACAACGCATGCATGCATGCCGTGACTTTCCTTTTGATACTTGCATGTGTTTATTTGATGCACCTTGCCAAATTTTGACTATAAATTTAACTAATCAAATTCTCATGCATGTCACAAAAAATTACGGGGCTGTTTGGATTGTGACTATGTTTGTGTTATGTTGCCACATTATTTTTCCCACACTTGCCACACTTGCCTAACCTGAGTTGCTCAAATTGTTAGACAAACTTTGGCTTGCCTAAGGGAATCTTGCCACAATTTTTGTGTCCATGACATGTGGGGTTCACTGCTAATAAAAAAATTCTTGTCTTAGGTGTGGCTAATAAAAAGGACTTATATTTAGGAACGGAGGGAGTAGAAAATATAAATAATAATGCATGTTGGGGCAACCCACGTTTCCACTAATTTTAGCCGTGGGCTTGTTCACAATTTTTACGAGGGGGTGGTTGTTCATTTAATGGAGGGACTTGTAGTACCAGACTTGAACGATACAAAGTGCGACCTGGCACACTGTAACACCACTTGGAACAAGCGGGTAGCTATCTCAAAAAACAATCAACAACTAAAAAAACCGCGACCTGGCATGTAGTAGTACACAATTTTAAACGATTGTTTTGATGGAGTGAAAAAGGAAAACTACCCCACTACGTATATATAGGCCGGAGCCTCCGCGCTTGCTTGCTAGGGTTGCTCTATTCACACACTCTCATCCTCTCCAGATCTAAACAAGACAGGGGTAGTAACACTATCTTTCTCCCTTCAAAAAACACTGCTTTCTATCCTCACCGCTGGTTACAGATCCGGACGTATCCCCCTCCGCCGGTGAAGGGGAGGAGGGGCAGCGTTTAGGCCGTCATCGACAACGAGGGAGGAAACCCACTGCCGGCTGCACCGTTATCTCTGGCCGAGCGCCGGCGCGGGAGGTCCTCCGATCCTTTCGTCATTGCCTGTGGGCGGATCCGGCCTCCCGCCGCCCACCTATCCACATCCCGACGACATTCAGGTATATCTTTGTTCGAAACCGCCTTAGCTCTACCTCCCCAGCTTGCTACGTCGCTGCATGTGCATCATTTTCTACCTCTCAGCCCCTCTCGATCGGATGGTCCAATGTCACATATTTTTCTTCTTCTATTGTTAGAGGTAAAGCTACTTCATGGAGTCGAATCTTGTAGTACTTGGTTCAAACAAGAAATAAAGTGGGGGTGGGGGAATTTAGTATGTACATCGGACTTGGTACAAACATGAAGGAAAGGGGGTGAAAGTAGTACAGACTGGTCGTCCAATCGGTCTCTTGGTCGAAAAGGGAAATATAGGGGTAACGCTGTACATAGTGGTATGACCAGGACTAGATTTGCTATCCACACATAGGAGTAGGTGGCTAGAGTGAAAAAAAATGGGACCAACCCAGATATGTTTCTTGGATGTTTGTTTCTCGGGGCAACAAACTATGAATCACCACTTTATGCCCCTGTTTACGTACATGGTGCTGGACTGCTGGTGCACCCACTATTCTTAATCTAATGTCCCTGGTAAAAATGAAGCCATGCCACTATTATAAGCCATGACAAGTTTAGCCAAATGTTTTTGCCTGTAATTGTTTGAGACTCTGACTATTTCGTCTGTGCCTTTTTGTGCAAACAGGGATATCCAATTCACCTGGTTGCTGTTGTGACCTTTTTGTGCACTGCACAAAACTCTTCTTAAAAGAAGTGACTTTTGTGCTGTTTAACTGGAATGTCAGAATGGAACAGTTGGTTCATTTTGGTGGAACTGCACAAAAGGAGATCTGTGTTCCAATCCTCATCATCCATATTTGCGCCATAACCTTCCTTTAGGTAAGAATGATATTTAATGCATGTGTTCATCTCTATTTTCCGACTGCCATGAGAAAATAATACTGTTTTTTACTAGTATACTTGTACTCCCTCACTGACAAAACCAATTCTGAATTAGAAGGCCAATCATGTACTTGGTTTCACCAATTGGTGAGGAGAAAGAGAAACAGAGCATGAAGAGGAAGAAGAAGAATAAACAGTGCCAAGGCGATCTTGCTGAAGCCTGAGGCCTCAGTCGAGGCCATTCAAGGGCTCCGGTAACAACTACCTTACATGTGAGATGATCCTCACACAGGTTGGTACTGGTCTTTATCCTGATTATTGTGCCTGTCATATGTATTGGTAATTTGGTATTGTGCTACTGTTTGCAGATTTCATAAAGGAGTAATTTGGAGCCTGAACTCGCAGGCAAATCATTACATCGGGTGATTTCAGTAGAACTGCACAAAATGATCAGATGGACAGGTACTTCTGCTGCTGCTATGTACTCCAAAGTTTACTCAGACAAGCATCGATGTTGACAAGAAGTGCCTATATTCATTCGAGTATCAACCGGTGTCAACCAATTGTCAAACTCCAAGTATTAGGAGAGTGAACGCTAAAAATATTGCTTGGTGCATAGCCCAGAAAAACGCAGTCCAGTCTTTGGTCCCAACTTGTGCCTTTTGGTTATCGGCACATATGGTAGCGAACTATATGGCATGGAGTCTAAAGATTCCAGACAAGTTGGTTGACGCGTATATTCATCTGGCACTTAATCAGTCTGCACGCCAAGGATGCTCCATTTCAGTTGAACTGCACAAAAAATTTGGGTGGTTCATTTTCTCAACCGCCTCCTTTCTCGCCTGCAATGCAGAATTTTGGCGAGATACAGGACCAAGATGAGCCAGTAAACTAGTTGGATGAAAGTAGTGGACAAGTTGCTCAAACCTCCCTCGGCACGAGGCCACTATTTGAGGATAAACCTACAAGCAAAGTTTAGATTGTCTGTGCTGCCTCTTATGTACTCGAAAGTTTACTCGTACAAGAACTAATTTTAGCAAGAAGTACCTTCGATTGAACATCATTTACCAATCTGTACCCTAGGTAATTAAAGTTCGTCAATGGATCATATTGGCTGTGATCTCAATCATTTGGATGCATAAACATACTGAACATGTGTATATCTGAATCTTTTTGTGAATTATGTAAGAATATTGTCGTGTGATCTATCAATCATTTGGATGCATAGATATGCTGAGCTTGTGTATATATGAATCTTTTGAGTTGTTGATAGTGAATGTTGGCTATGAATATGAACGTGTCCTGTGAACCTGAGTTTGATATGAATGTTTACCTTTTCTGTTGTATTTGTGTGTGAACTTGTTAGTATGCCTACTGTGGGGTATAAAACGCAGATCTCTTATAAAAGTAATGATGTGTCTAATTTATGTTTTCCCTTCTAACCCCATTATATATACTAGCAAAAGGGCCTGTGCGTTGCAACGGGAAAAAAATATGGCACACACTTACGTTCTATTCTTCTTTACCGGGTCTGTCATTACATGTGCTCCGGTGTAATAACATCATAAATTACCAAACTGCCATAGGAGTTTTTGTCTCAGGCACCACAGTGAGAATGATTGACAATATGAGCATCACCAGCCTGAAGAAAGTTGTTGTTGTTATGACCGGCATGGCCAAGAGGATATATGATGCGCACTGACATCCAACAACAACATTTCTCATGGTTTCAGTTTTTTTTTCTAAAACAGTGCTATATTTGATTATTTGGCACAAAAACGTTGTAATTCTTTCACTCCAACTATGGCCAACATGGCTTGTCATTCTTCCAAAAGATGTCCCTTATGATATTTTTTGAGAAAAAAAGAGTGCATTATCTCCTTGCTGTCGTCTAACTGAAGGAAACTGAATGTGAAAATTTAAGTGTATATAGACTGACCCACTCGGAGTGCATACAAAAATATTTTTATCCAAGTCGTCAGTGCCAACACTGTACCTCCAATGTCCATCTGCATCTACACGGCTAGGTCTAATCTTAAGCAAGAATGAAACTACCAAGCAAACTGAGATAACAGTAGCCGACCCCGGGCAGCAGGTGGTCAGGGATCATCAGCAGAGAAACACGAAGTCGGCTGACGACCGCCGAGCATGGCCAGGCCCATCTCGCTCTCGTGGCTGCCATGGTGGCTCCCGGGCCTCTCTGTGGCTCCTCCACTCCGAGTCCACAGCCCGACCTCGACATTCCGCCTCCATCCTCCTCCGCCCTCTGTCCCGCGTGCTCCTCCACACCTCCCTCTCCAAGCCAACGGATCCGACCTTCCCCTCGCTGGATCCGGTCCACCACGAGCCTCAAGCCACCCTGCCGCCGCGCTCGTGTCCATGTCGTGCGCAGTGTAGAGGTGGCCAGCGTGTGGAACAGGCTGCGTCGCAGGCATCTGCGCGCTGCGCCTCCGCCGGACTGCCGTTTTGTTGTACAATTTCCCTTCGTTCTCATTCTGTGTTTGTTGATTCAAGAGGCTCGTTGTTGATATGTAATTTTCCTAGGTATATAAACTGGTAGACTTTCATGTAAGCAATCGAGGTGGGATTACTCCGAGTACATGTGTGAAAATCAGGTAAGGTACAGATACAGAAGCGTGCATGCAGGCCGAAACATGCGTGCATGCCAAATAAGAGAATGTGGACGTGGACCAATTGGATGGACAAAGTTTTTAGTACCGCCTCGCAGCAATTGGATGGACTGTCGATCAAAACTAATGGAAAAATACTGAAAGCGTAAATTCACGGAAAGAAGCGTATTGTGACGGTGAACCCAAAGAGTCAATCCGTGCTTTATTATTAGGGAAAGATTTATATTATTACTATTATCGTATATTTTATAGAGACTTATATATACATTATAAAAACATCCCATGTGTTATTAACTCATAAAAGTAAATGTTTAACAGAAGTTGGCAAGGAAAATCCTGGTTGTTTTTGACTCACGGGCAAGGAAAATCCTGGTGATTGCGTACAAAAGCTTGCGAAGATTTTAAGGACCAATTTAATAATAACGCGCTCATTTTTATTTTGAGCAATAACTCGCTAATTTCTTAATTATATATATAAAAAATGTGCCTCTTTTGATATTAATTGCTCCTTCTAACATAACATTATATATATAACGAGCCCACCTAATACATTCTATTTCAAGGAAGTGAAATGGGCTGGGATTTCTTAGAAAATATAAATGGGCCTGATTGACGCGAAATTATTTATTATCCCAGCCCAGCAAATGGACTGTACATTCTAGAAAACATGGGTTAAATATATGCCACATTTTTGCAGGCTAACATGTGGGCCAATAGGTCGAAGCCTACGCAGGGCATTGTCAACTTGGTCAACAAATGATTGTGTCATCCACAGCCATTGGATTTATATCCAACGGCCAACATGCACCTTCAATCTCTCGTCTTCTTCCTCCAGCGTCACCGGGACCGCCTGGTCCGGCCTCCGGCGGCTAGCGGCTCTGCTTAGAACGCATCGTTGCGAAGGGCTACCCCACCGCCGGCCAGGATATCCCTCCACCCCTCGACACCTCCTGTTATTCTCCACAGACTACAGCCCCACGCTGCAACAGAACCAGTTATAACCCTTCTCCTCCTCTCAATCTGCGACTCCATTGCCGCATTTTCCCATCTCCGAGTCGTTCCCGTCCGGGGCCTCGCCGTTGTCCACCGCCTCGCTGCGTTCGGTGCGGCATGGTCAACAAACGAGAGTCATCGGAAGAGGACTGTACGTGGAGAGCCTGGCAGCTGGGACCCACGAGGTCCATGGTCGCACGCAAGGAAAGTTCCTCCTTATTAAGCTGAAAAAAGTTTCCTCCACCTAACAGCTGGGACCCACCGGCTGTATCTTCGCAAGGAAGGAAGTGCCTCCTTGTTTTGCGAAAAAAATTATTCATCCCGTTGACAGCTGGGACCCATCAGATTTGGTGACTGACTTGTGGGGCTACTAAGCGGACGTGTACGCACGGCTTTGTCAACTTAATCAACAAATGATTCTAGCAGCTGGACCATTGGATGTTAGTCCAACAGCCGTGCTCCTTCTTCAACCTCTGTTCTTGCTCCTGTCTCCCGTGGGCGGCACCGCGGCTGTGCTGCCGCGCACCCGAACCAGTGAAGTTTCCCACTCCTCTCCATTTGCGACTCCACTGCCCCGTCTTCCCCATATCCGGGTCGTTCCAGTCTGGGTGCGCTCGGCACGGTGTGGTCAACGTGGTCAACAACCGAGAGTCATCAGAAGATGACTATATGTGAGAGGCCGACAGTGGGGACACACCACGCCCATGGACGCATGCATGCAATGGAATGCGGCAAGGTCAACATGGTCAAGGAACGACTTCCATCGGAAGTACACTGTACGTGGAGAGTCTCAGCTGGGTCCACGGCCGCAGCAAGTAAGTGCTTCCTTATTACGCGGAAAATAATGATTCCTCCAACTGACAGCAGGGACCCACTGGACGGGCCACCGTATTTTGCGAAAGAACGTTTGCCCCCTGACTGCTGGGACCCACCTGACGGGCCACTGTATTTCATGAAAAAAATGTTCCCCCCGCTGTCAGCTCGGACCCACCAGAAGTGCCTCCTTATTACGCACAAAAAATGAATACTCCCCCGGCTACCTGGGACCCACCTTGGTGGGAGGCTGACTTGTGGGCCTACTAAGTTGACGGGGACGAAGGGCTTTGTCAACTTAGCCAATATGAACGATTCTAGCTCCAGTGACCATACGATGTCCATACAACGGCCGTAGTGCTTCTTCAACCTCTGGTCTTCTTGCTCCAGCCGCCCAAAGCAGCGCCGGTCGTGCCGCATGCTCCTGCCTCCCGTGGCCGGCTGTGCTGCCGCGGAGGCCTCACCGCCCCCTACTATTCCCACCACTGGCCAGGCCCTGCGGCGATGGCAGCCTCACACCGCAGCCGAACCAGTGAACCCTCGTACTCCTCTCCGCGCGGGCTTCCACTACCGCGTCTTCCCCGGCTTCGCGTCGTCCCCTTCCTAGGCCTCGCCGTCGTCCACCGCCGTGGTGCTCTCTGCACGGCGTGGTCAACGTGGTCAAGGAACGACGTCCATCGGAAGAGTACTGTACGTGGAGAGGCTGACAGCTGGGTCCACGGCCACACCCCAGTTTTTTTGTGATTTTCCAAGTAAGTCGCTTTGTCAGGCCTGTTGGGCTGCAAATCTTTCAAGACGAGGAGAGCTTTCATTCGGCTGGCCGAGAAAATTGCCCATCAGTAATGAGAAATGGGCTGTACATTTTTAAAACACATCAAACCGGCAATTAGTTTCAAATATCTTTTTTTCATTTCGAGATTTTAAATTACATTATTTTTTATGCATGGAGAATTTGTTGGATTTTATATTGATATACATTTATTTTGAAAATCAGTTTGAATGTGAGTCAAAATTTCGGGATTAAAAACAGTTCGGACCACACCGAAATATGCAAAATTTCGTATAATTTTTTAACCGTGGCCACAATATGGGTTGTAATGCTAACAAAAAGAATATGGGCTCCAAAAAAAACCTTAAGAATTAGCAAATGGGCTGTAAATTATTAGAAATAATGGCAGATGGGTTGTATGCTGTTTTCCACAGATTTGGGGCTTTCCTAAAAAAGGTTGACGCACAAGCAGTGACTGTTGGATGTCCATCGAACGGCCGTCGTGCTTCAATCTCTGCTCTTCCTGCTCCAGCCACTCAAACAAGCGCCGGCGGGACTGCCTGCTCCCTCCTCCCCGAGGCCGGCTGTGCTGCCGCGTAGGCCTCACCACCCCACCGTACTCCCATCGCTGGCCTAGCCATCCCTCTACTCACCCACACCTACTGTTATTCTCCGACGACGGCAGACGAACCAGTAAACCCTCATATAGTCGTACTCCCCTCCGTGTGGGAAACAACTGCCAAGTCTTCCCTACCTCCGTATCGTCCCCTTCCTAGGCCTCGCCGTCATCCACCGCCGTGGTGCTCTCGGCGCGGCGTGCTCAATGTGGTCAACGACCGACTTCTGTTGGAAGAGTACTGTGCCTGGAGACGCTGACAGCTGGGTCCACGGCCGCAGCAAGGAAGTGCCTCCTTATTACGCGCAAAATAATTATTCCTCCACCTGACAGCGGGGACCCACCGGACGGGCCACCATATTTCGCGAAAAAAACGTTTCCCCCCTGACTGCTGGGACCCACTAGCTACACCTTCGCATGCAAGGAAGTGCGTCCGGGCAAAAAAAAAAACAAAACAATTCGCCCCCCTGACTGCTGGGACCCACCAGCTACATCTTCGCACGCAAGGAAGTGCCTGACAGTCGGGACCCACCTAGTTGAAGCGTACGTAGTGTTGTCATTCTGGTCGCGAACATGTACGTACATATATACTCGTGGATGTAGAGGCACGCATGTGTCGTACTAAAGGCGCGTACGTGCCGTAGTAGAGGCACGCACATAGCATGTACACGTACGTACAGCGGCCAGGGTGCAAGAAAGAAAATACGGCCACATATGTGTAGATACGGGCGGGGTCTCAAACGCCTACTCGCGCATACGTACGGCGAGGGCTCGTTGACATGGCTGGGTCGGAACGGAGAAACAGCGCCGTCGTCGTGTTCATGGGGAGGCAACGAAATGCGTCATGTTCGTGGGGAGGCAACGGAATGCGTCGTGTTCATCGGGAGGCAACAGAACGCGTGGGAGCCAACCGGCTGGGTCCGAACGGAATGCGTGGTCGTGTTCATCGGGAGGGCTTGGACGGAACAGGCGATGGAAACGAGGCCTGGCGTACCGAACAATGGAGGAAACAAACCTCCTACGTTCGGAACAGGGTCCTGTTGATCGGGAGGAGTCTGGCGTACTGCAAAGCGGAGGAAACGGACCTCCTATGGTCGAAACGGGGGTCCTGTTGATCGGGGGGGGGGGGTGTGGCATACCGCAAAACGGACGAAACGGACTTGTGTTGGAGCGCTACGGTCGAAACGGGGTCCTGTTCATCGGGAGGGGTGTGGCGTACCGCAAAATGGGACTCCATGGGATACTGTTCATCTCCACCGTCGACCTCCTCCAGCCTCCATGGGCTACCGTCGACCTCCTCCAGCCTCCATGGGCTCCTGTTCATCCAGCCTCCACCGCGCGCTACTCCACCGGCTACTGTTCAACCACCCGTCCACTGTCTACTGTTCATCCAGCCCTCCACACCACGGGGTCCTGTTCAACCACCCGTCCACGGGCACCCCTCCACCGTCTACCGTTCATCCAGCCCTCCACCACACCACGGGGTCCTGTTCATCCAGAGGCAACGCCACCGCTCACTGTTCATCCACCCCCCTTGCAATGCTCACTGTTCATCCCAGAGGCAGCATCGATCGGCTTCAGTTAGTAGCAGTAGCGAAGGAATCACTCGATCGGGTTCAGTTAACAGCCATCGATCGATCGCTCGGGTTCAGTAACGTGTAGCCTGCAGTGCAATCGCTCGGGTTCAGTTAGAGCCCAACGCCTCGCTCGGGTTCAGTTAGAGCCAACGCCTCGCACACACGCGCGTACGTGTATGAGAGAAACGCGCATCGCTCGGCCCCCGACCTCCCACCGTAACCGGGAACTCCCCGAAATCCCCCCCTCGCTTCTACCACAGTTTTTTCCGTCATGGACGGCCCAAAGAATGTCATGCAGCTGCGTCTACGGCCCGCCCAGGACGAAAAGCCCATTTTCTATCATGATTTTTTGTCATAGAAGTAGGAGCCCACCACATCTATGATGATACTGGGGTTTGTCACAATTATCGTCATAGAAGTGTCATATGTATGACAGAATTTTTTTCATTCGGGCCAACATGTCACCAATGTGTCTTTTTTTTGTAGTGTTCATTGCGACGTCATCTTTGACTGGGCAATTTATGGGGTCGAGACCCGTCTCAACCCACCCAGTTTCCGCTTCAAAGTCCTGGTAGAGCTCTGCACAGTCGGATGAATGGTGAGTCGACAATATAATAAGACCTGTCAATCGACCATAACAAGTCAGTCGAACATCAATACCTTCAAGCTTTAAGACCAGTTGTGCAGCAATCTGGCCCAGATAAGACTCCAACTCGCCCTTCTTGGCTTTGAGGCTCCCAATCTCATCAGACAACTTATCCTTGTCTTTCTTCAGTCGCTTGACCTCCCGATTGGCGTCAGAGACAACAGTCTTCAGTTTTGGAATTCTCTTCTTCTAACTTGCCAACTGAAGCAAGCTTCTTGTCAGCAAGTGTTATTTTCTCTCGCGCCTCCTTCTGCGCGGCAGCAAGATCCAGATCCTTCTTCCCCAGAGCCTGCTTCATTTTCTCTACAGAAATAACATTCTTGAGACGAGCTTGGAGTTGACGGTTTTCACTACGTACATCTGCTCGAGTGGAATCACTCGTTCAAAAAAATGGAAAGGAAAAGTGCCATTCGTAAGATGGACAGTTGACGATTGGTTACCTCCCATGGCAGCTACTTCGTGACGAGCAGTCTTGAGATTCATATTGGCCAGTTCCAGATCAAGGTTGAGGACGATTTGCTACTTGTTCAGTGTAGAAAGTTGAGCCCCAAGATCACAAGATTTCTGCAGTCAATATATAAGACATATCAGTCGACAGAAACAAAAGAGCATCACATTGAAAGTTACTCTAAGACTACCGCCGAATCAAACATTCAACGGTAGTCTCGGGGACTACACCCAGTGGGTGCACTTAGCGTGCCCCCACTGGTTGGATTCAACACTCGGCATGGTCATCCCAGCTCGAGTCAAAAAAAGAGAAAAAAGCGAAGACAGTTGTTTTCAGACCATAGTCGACTGCCCACAGTCCACCACGGTCTCGGGGACTACACCTAGTGGGTTCACTTAGCGTGCCCCCACTGGTTCAGATTTTCACTCGGCATGACCCGCCCAGGCCGAGTGAGAAAATTCAGATTCTCAAACCATAGTCGACTGCCCGCAGTCAACTATGGTCTCGGGGACTACACCCAGTGGGCGCACTTAGCGTGCCCCCACTAGTTCAAAAATCCAAGTCGATTCAAGTGGAAGACCTACACAACTTTAGGGCAGAAAAACCCCGGTGGGTGGATGAGAAGTAAGATCAGTCGAAAACCAACTAACCTGGACATTGGTCTGCAGAGCAGCGCCGACGTTGAAGGCCACCTGACCGGCCTCGTGCACCACTTTCATCTGTCTCATCATAAGATTCAACTGAAGAAGAGCTTCCTTGGCGGCACTCGGTGGGTCGTCTGGAGTTTGGTACGCAGTGAAAAGCGATGATGGCAGAGCAGTCGAAGCACCCGCTAGGTCTGATGCGTGGAGTTTGAAAGTGCTAGTGACCGACTAGAGGGGGGGTGAATAGGCAATTTTTATGAAAGTCTTCAAAACATGGAAGTTTCGAAGACAAACAATAGAAATAAACCTATTACCATGCAGTGGAAGGTAGACTACACTAGGCAAACCATAGTCAAGTATTCAATGGAGTGAAAGCACAATAACTAATAGCAGCTAGGCAGTAAAGATCAGGTAGGAAGATATTGTGAAGCCAATCAGAACAAACAGTCACTCAGTGAAGACAAAAGATAAAGCAATCATACAATGACTTCACAAGGACCAACAGTAAGTAAAGGGAAGGGAAGGATGAAACCAGTGACATGTTGAAGACAATGATTTGTTGGACCAGTTCCAGTTGCTGTGACAACTATACGTCTGGTTAGGGAGGCTGAGATTCAACTCAGAAGACCTCGTCTTCACCTTATTCCCCTTGAGCTAAGGACACCCAGTCCTCGCCCAATCACTCTGGTAAGTCTTCAAGGTAGACTTCCAAACCTTCACAGACTTCGTTCACCGGCGATCCACAATGACTCTTGGATGCTTAGAATGCAACGCCTAACCGGCTGGAGGATTCACAGTCCTCAAGTGTAATAAGTCTTCAGATCACACAGACAGGAAGACTTAAGTGATGTCTAACACTCTTTGGCTCTGGGTGTTTAGGGCTTTATCCTCGCAAGGAATTCTCTCTCAAAGGCTTCGAGGTGGGTTGCTCTCAAACAACAAAAGCCGTGCACTAACTCTGAGCAGCCAACCGTTTATGGTTGTAAGGGGTGGGCTATTTATAGCCACTAGGCAACCCGACCTAATTTGTCCGAAATGACCCTTGGTCACTAAGGAACTGACATGTGTTCCAATGGTCAGATTTCAAACACACACGACAACTTTACTTGAGCTACAAGCAAAGCTAACTTATCCAACTCTGGACAAGATTTGCTCTCATAGTCTTCACTCGAAGACATAGGATTTTGGTTAAGCATCACTTCAGTCATTGTCGGTGTCAAAACCGGCGGATCTCGGGTAGGGGGTCCCGAACTGTGCGTCTAGGCCGGATGGTAACAGGAGACAGGGGACACTTTGTTTTACCCAGGTTCGGGCCCTCTCGATGGAGGTAAAACCCTACTCCTGCTTGATTAATATTGATGATATGGGTAGTACAAGAGTAGATCTACCACGAGATCAAGGAGGCTAAACCCTAGAAGCTAGCCTATGGTATGATTGTTGTGTATGGAGTTGATTCTGTCCTACGGACTACAACCCTCCAGTTTATATAGACACCGGATAGGGTTAGGGTTACACAGAGTCGGTTAAAATGGTAGGAGATCTTGAATATCACATCACCAAGCTTGCCTTCCACACCAAGGAAAGTCCCATCCGGACACGGAACGAAGTCTTCAATCTTGTATCTTCATAGTCCAGGAGTCCGGCTTGAAGGTATAGTCCGGCTATCCGAACACCCCCTAATCCAGGACTCCCTCAGTAGCCCCTGAACCAGGCTTCAATGATGACGAGTCCGGTGCACAAATTGTCTTTGGCATTGCAAGGCGGGTTCCTCCTCCAAGTCCTTCATAGAAGATTGTAATCACCAAGAGTAGTGTCCGGCTCTGAAAAATAAGTTTCCACATATTGCCATAGAGAGAGTAATATTAACACAAATCAAATCTGCTGATGTATTCTGCAGTGCGCCATCACACTACAACCAAATCTTTTACTTGAATCGTTTTTACTTTCCCACCTCAGCATGTTTTGCGAGGCGGTTTCCTTGGCACGTCTTGTTGAAGCAGAGATCGTGTACCCTTTTTACGAGATTCTCATTAATACGGACATGGGTAATCCAACCGCGCCATTTATCATGGCGCTTGGGAGGCAAGCGAGTTTTACTAGGCATGTGGGGACGCATAACCGCATCCGCCTATATAAGGGGATAAGGATCCACCCTATTTACCTACGCCTTCTTCCTCTCTTGCCTACCCATCTCTCGCGCACCCGAGCTCCAGCGCCCAAGCCCGCACATCCCACCTCAACCTTCTCCAACAATGTCTGGAGCGGGAGGCAAGTGGATGGTCTCCACCATTACGGAGGGCAAAATCAAGAAGCTAAGGAAGGCCGGGTATCTGTCCAAGGACATCGCGCACCGGCTTCCCGAGGAGGGGCAGCTTATCCCCACCCCAAGGCCCCATGAGAGGGTGGTATTTCTCCTCCACTTCCTCCATGGACTGGGTTTTCCACTCCACCCATTTGTCCCGGGGCTCATGTTCTACTACGGCCTGGATTTCCATGATCTGGCTCCGAACTTCATCCTCAACATCTCGGCGTTTATCGTCGTGTGTGAGGCCTTTCTCCGTGTTCGCCCCCATTTCGGCCTCTGGCTCAAGACTTTCAACGTCAAGCCCAAGGTGGTGAGCAGCAGCCAGGCGGAGTGCGGAGGCGCCATGGTGGGCAAGATGGCCAACGCCCTATGGTTCGAGGGCTCTTTCGTGGAGACCCTAAAGGGATGGCAATACGGGTGGTTTTATATCACCGAGCCACGCGATCCGGAATGGACCGCGGTCCCTGAGTTCCGATCCGGACCCCCCACACGGCTTGTGTCCTGGAAAGAGACGGGCCTGTCGTGGGGCGACGAGGAAGAGGTAGCCAGATTGCAAACATGCATCCGGTCCCTGGTAAACAAGCCAGTCCGGCTAGTTAATATAATCCAGGTTATGCTCGTTCGCCGGATCCTCCCGTGCCAACAACGGGATTTCAATCTATGGGAGTTCAACCCGGCGCAGCATCAAACCCTCAGCGGGCTCTTCGACAAAACGTACGAGGACGCCTGGAAGATGCTATTCAAGGGCGCCGAGGCTCCCGCATCCGCTTCCGAGGACCGCGGATACAGCTTGCAGCGTCACGCTAGCAAGGTATGCCATCTACACCTTTTACAGGATGTTGAGCTTTTTTCATAGATTGACTCTGTGCGGGATCTAAACTCCCTTACCTTTGACAGGCTTGGCGGGAGGTAGCCGAACCAATTAACTGTCTGGCTCTGCTGCCCGAAGACCCAGCCCCAGCTCTACTAGTGAAGCTGCTGGCTCCGGCGCCTTATGTGGTGCCAGAAAAGAAGGCCAAGAAGAAGAAGACCACGGGGACCGGGAAGAGTACCCGTAACGTGGTGCTGTCGGACTCGTCATCTGACGAGTCCGAGATGCCCTCTTCCCGTGAAAACGAGGAGGAGGAAGAAGAAACCTCTCCCCCTCCAGCGGGGGAAGGAAAGAAAAGGAAGGCCGCCCCAGAGGGGGGAGAAGGGTCCAAGAAGAGGAAAACCCCTCCACCGGACTACGCCCCCGACGCCGACGAGGGCGAAGAGGAGTGGCCGGACAGGGCCAGGCGTCTGGCGAAATCGTAAGTGTTCAGATACCAGAGTAACTCATGATATTTCTTTTGTTGCACAGCTTTCCCTAACGTCGAATATAATCATGCAGCCCGCCCCGGGCCGAACTCAATGAGTCGTCGAGCGGCTCCCTGGATTCATCGAACATGAACTCTGTTCCGCCCGCTGCCTCCCCCCGCACTGCGGATGACACCGAAGTGGCATCGCAACGAGCTCCGGGGCAGGAGGAGGTGGTCCTGGAGGAGCCGCAAGGCGACCTCCCGGACCCCAGGAGTGAAGGGGACAAGACCCCCCAGGGCTCCAAGTCCGGCTTTAAGCCGGACACCGTGCCGGAATCTTCAACGATTCTGGACCACGGCAGGCGAACTCCTTCGAGGAGGAGCCAACCTTCTGAGCCGGCAGCCCCCGTCCAACCGGAGGTGCCAGATAATCTGCTGGAGGTGCTTGAAGGCGCCTCCATCGACGAGGAGCACCGTACTATTATGAGTGCGGTGATCCGGAAGGTTCAGTCCGCCAAAAGCGGGCTGAATGAAGCTTGCGCTAGCCTCCTAACAGGCTTTGAGGTAAGTAAAAATATGTAAAAATATTACCGCATAGACAGTAGCCCCTGATGCTCTGTTTGGCGTTCGGAAAGAAAAGCCGAATAGAGGATCTATTAAATTTCGCAGGAGTCTAACAATAAAGTGTCAATATGCGTATGCAGGCTTCGCTGCTGGCCACCGCCGCACTGACTGCGGAGGTGGGTACCCTGAAGCAGGGGCTCGAGCGGTCCGATCAAGAGCTCGGCCATGCGAAGTGGCAGCTCGAGGAGAAAGAAGGTAAGAAATACCTTATAAAAGGTGCCTATAGAGAGGCGTGATTGCAAAAAATAACAGGATTGTACTGCTTATTGTAGGGGCCACGACTGAGGTGGCGACCCTCAAGCAGGCGCTGTTCGAGGCCGAAAAGAAAACGGCCGTGGAGTGCACCGAGCGAGAGAAACTTGGGGCTCAGGTCGGCGAGGTGCAGCAAGAGCTTCAGGCTCTCATGAAAAAACATGAGAGTTTGGAGCTTGAGTCAAAGACCCAAGTGTCCGAGCTCGCGACGGCCCTTGAGACTGCCAAGTCTGCCAAGGCCGAAGCCCAAAAGGCCCTCTGAGAGTTGGAGGATATGAAGAAGATAGCAGTGGGTAAGGCATTCTTTATGCAAAGCAGAAATATAAAAGTAAACTACTTGTTACTTACCCAAATCCGGAGTTCTCCAGGGGCATTCGCAGATCTTCCCTCCAGCGTATCCGATGCCGCCGCATTCTACTGAGCTGAAGAGGGAAGCTCGACGGAGAAGGTGTTCTGGTCTCAGTATGCTGAGGCCGGACACCCTGTGCCCTTGAGCGACCAGCTGAAACAGCTGGTCGAACTCCACAAGGCGGCCGAACAGGCCATGAAGGGCTTCATAGTTCGGCTGTGGCCCGGAGAGGCCCTGCCTGGGAGCTACTTCGGGCTGGTGCGGCGGCTAGTGGAGGCCTGTCCAAGGCTCAAGGTCATCAAGCGTTCCGTCTGCATCGAAGGTGCCCGTAGGGCCCTTGCCCGTGTAAAGGTGCACTGGGGTAAGCTAGACGGTGAGAAGCTTGTGAAGGACGGGCCACCGCCGGGGAAGGAGCATCGCAAGCCTGAGAACTACTACAAGGATGTTCTTGTGGGTGCCTGCCTTGTGGCAGATGAATGTACCAAGGATGTAATTTTTGAATAAACTCGCTCGTTTTTATCCTATGCGCTGAAAACTTGTTCATAGGCGCTTAAGCAATGCTTGTTGAATTTAAAATATTATTTTCTGTGCGGCCGTTTATCAAAAATTTGAGAGATGGCCAGTTGTCGGCTTTTGCCCCCATGCCACTAGTGCTGGGGTGTTCGGGGATAAACCTGAGCACTCTTTTTCCCATAGTTGGGTCCTTCGAGGGAGGCGCTCAGCACAGCGAACCAGGCAATCGGACTATAATGCTTGAACACTCTCACTTAGCCATAGAACATTATAATTTTAAATTTCGGCGAAGCCCCTAGTTCGGAAGACCGAGTTCGGGGCGCTATCCACGCCTTGGCTGGGTTTATCCAGCTCCTCGCTCGAAGCGGCATAATCCTTTAGGGACTCAAAAAACCTCTCGAACAGCGACCGGTCTCTCGCCTCATCATGACAGTCAGTTTTAGCTTTCCCCACTGAGGTGCTTAACCCAGCTCTACCGGGGCACAATCGTAGTGGTTCTCCTAGTGCTACCTTAGCCGATATAGCGGAACGTAAGGCACCAAAACATAGGAGCCGGGCAAACCCAACTATTGACCCAAATCATGATTCGGAGCTGATGCATATAGTGCTATAAGTTCAGGGTGCCGCACTTGTGAAAGTGTACGGACTTCTCACGCCATATTGAAGGGTACTGAAGCCCCTGGCGTACTTGCCGTACCACAGTGTACGGGTGCAACATGTCATTGATGAACATATATATGAAAAAAGTAATGCAAAAAATAGACAAAAAGCTAAGCATTGTTTATGGAGAGGCTGTTTATCAAAGCCGAACGATACAAATAGTGCGGTAAGCAAAAGATATTTGGACTATTTAGTATGTCCTGACCAGGGAAAGGCCGTGGAATTTTATTTAAAACAGGTATACCGCTCGTAACGGAGACCACCTGGGGATTCCATAATGCGGCATGGCTTGTCTGCCTCCCTGGATCTTGCATAGTTTGTGCGGCAGTCGAATTGCCGAACAGGTTGTCCGAAGTATGGAGTCCTGAAAGTAAGAAAAGAAAAAGAATGCGGCAGCCCCTGGTGCGTTTTAAGCCGTATTTTTGGCGTGCCGTTATTGTGCCCCTTCCCCTGTGCCCATGGTATTTCAAGGGCGTAGTTATGTACGCGAGGTACTGGTTTCGCTAGGTCGTGAAAGCTGGGGTTGGGGCCGTATTGCTACGCTTGCTCAGAGTGTGCCAGGCGGTCCTGCTGTAGGTTACTCCGGGCGCGCTTGGCAGTGTCTGGCTTTTTAATGGCCGGACTGGGGAATTGCCGAAGAAGGCTACTTTGTACCTCCGCTGCGAGAGCCGCCGTACGCTCCTCCGTACGGAGGGAGCGTTCGGTGTTTCCGTTGACCGTGATTACTCCTCGAGGGCCTGGCATCTTGAGTTTGAGATATGCGTAGTGCGGCACTGCATTGAATTTTGCGAATGCGGTTCGTCCGAGCAGGGCGTGATAGCCATTGCGAAACGGGACTATATCGAAGATTAACTCTTCGCTTCGGAAATTATCCGGGGATCCGAAGACCACGTCAAGTGTTACTGAGCCTGTATAGTTGGCTTCTACACCTGGTATGACGCCTTTAAAGGTCGTTCTTGTGGTTTTGATCCTTGAGGGATCTATGCCCATTTTCCGCACTGTGTCCTGATAAAGCAGGTTCAGGCTACTGCCGCCGTCCATGAGGACTCTTGTGAGGTGAAATCCGTCGATGATTGGGTCGAGAACCAATGCGGCGAAGCCGCCATGACGGATGCTAGTGGGATGGTCCCTTCGATCAAAGGTGATCGGGCAGGAGGACCATGGATTGAACTTTGGGGCAACTGGCTCCATCGCGTATACGTCCCGCAGCACACGCTTCCGCTCCCGCTTGGGAATGTGGGTTGCCTATATCATGTTCACCGTCCGCACTTGTGGGGGAAAACCCTTCTGTCCATTGTTGTTTGGCGGCTTGGGCTCCTCGTCGTCGCTGTGCATCCCCTTGTCTCTATTTTCGGCTCTTAACTTGCCTGCCTGCTTGAACACCCAACAATCCCTGTTAGTGTGATTGGCTGGCTTTTCGGGGGTGCCATGTATCTGGCACAAGCGATCGAGTATTCGGTCCAAACTGGACGGGCCCTGAGTATTCTTTTTGAATGGCTTTTTCCGCTGACCGGATTTATAGCCTCTGAATCCGGCATTGACTGCCGTGTCTTCATTGCTGTCGCTGTTAACGCGGCGTTTTTGTTTGTTCCGACGTGTCCTGCCACTTTTGTCCTTGGTATCCGACTTACCAGGGTTCTTTGATAAGTTGTTACTGCGAGCTAGCCAGCTGTCCTCTCCCGCGCAAAAGCGGGTCATGAGTGTCGTGAGGGCTGCCATGGATTTCGGCTTTTCCTGTCCCAGGTGCCGGGTAAGCTACTCGTCGCGGATGTTGTGCTTGAAGGCTGCTAGGGCCTCTGCGTCCGGACAGTCGACTATCTGGTTTTTCTTTGTTAGGAACCGCGTCCAGAATTGTCTGGCTGATTCTTCTGGCTGCTGAATTATGTGGCTTAAGTCGTCGGCATCCGGCGGCCGCACGTAAGTGCCCTGGAAGTTATCGAGGAATGCGGCTTCCAGGTCCTTCCAAGAACCGATTGAGTCTGTTGGCAAGCTGTTAAGCCAATGCCGGGCTGGTCCTTTAAGTTTGAGCGGGAGGTACTTGATGGCGTGTAGATCATCGCCGCGTGCCATGTGGATATGAAGGAGATAGTCCTCAATCCATACCGCCGGGTCTGTGGTGCCATCGTATGATTCGATGTTTACGGGTTTGAAGCCCTCTGGGATTTTATGATCCATTACTTCATTCGTGAAGCATAGCGGGTGTGCGGCGCCTCTGTACTGGGCTATATCATGACGCAGCTCGGAAGAGCTATGTCTGTTGTGTTCGGCCCGGCCGGATTTGTTGTATCCGGAGTGAAGATCATTGTCACCTTCCGTAGGGCGCCTGCGCGATCCGTAGATCAATCTTGTCTGTCTTGCCTTATCCTCCAGTATGTCTCGCAGGTCGGGCGCATTTTCCCGTGCCTTAGTTGTGCGGCGTCGAGGCATGGCTTGGGTGGAGGGCTGAAAGGCCTCTCTGTCGCGGCCACGGGGTGGCCGGTCTGCCATGTCATGCGCTGGTGATGTAGGTGCTTCCTCCTCTGATCGGGGTAGCGGCCTGCGCTTCGGGTAACTCTTGGACGGGCGCTCGAGTTCATACTCTTCGGCCACAAGGACTTCAGTCCATCTGTCAGCTAGCAAATCTTGGGCAGCTCTAAGCTGTTGCTGCTTTTTCTTGAGGCTGCTTGCCGTGGCTAAAAGCCTGCGTCTAAAACGCTCTTGTTCGGCGGGGTCTAATGGTATGACGAATTCGTCGTCATCGAGGCTTGCCTCGTCTTCGGAGGGAGGTGTATAGTTATCATCCTCGACCTCTTGGTCTACCGCTCTCTCATGAGGGCTGGCTTCTCCATCTTCCTGTGCCGAATCTTGCTGGGGTGGGTGTTCTTCGGCGCTATCTGGAGTAGTATTATCTCCCATGCCGGAATCACCGTTTTTGCTTGGGCGGGATTTAGAGCGGCGCCGCTGACGCCGGCGCTTTGGCTGTTTCTTGGGGGCATCATCCCCCACTGTTCCATCGCCATCTCCGTCTTTTGGAGTATCCACCATGTATATGTCATATGACGAGGTGGCTTTCCAGCGCCCTACAGGTGCTGGTTCATGTTCGTCTCCTATATCGTCGTCCATGCCGTCGATGTCTTCGGAGCCGAAGTCAAGTATGTCGGTTAAATCGTCGACAGTGGCTACAAAGTGGGTGGTGGATGGGTTTTGAATTTCCTCACCGTCCGTATCCCACCCTTGCTGACCGTAGACCGGCCAGGGCTCTCCTGATAAAGAGAGAGACTTAAGAGAATTCAGGATGTCGCCAAAAGGCGAATGCTGAAAGATGTCCACTGCGGTGAACTCCATTACCGGCACCCAATCGGATTCGATTGGCACGGGCGTGGGGGGCTCGGAGTTCGGAGAGGAATCCGGCTCCTCGGAGTCACAGGCCATGCGGAGTGCGGGGCTGGGGTTCGGCTCGATCGCCTCTAAGATCGCAGCCCCTGAGGCAGCGTCCAACCGCTGATCCTCAATCGGCGCAGTAGGTTCCGAATCAATGGTCGAAACCGATGCGTGTGCGGCCTCCAAGGCGCTGTTCGGCGGAAGAGCTATATCCTGCCCATCGAGACAGTGCGGCACACTTGGCTGTGGCTCGAATCCGTCGAAGATCAAGTCTCCGCGGATGTCAGCCGTGTAGTTTAGGCTTCCAAACCTGACCTGATGGCCAGGGGCGTAGCTTTCGATCTGCTCAAGGTGGCCAAGCGAGTTGGCCCGCAGTGCGAAGCCGCCGAAGACGAAGATCTGTCCGGGGAGAAAAGTCTCACCCTAGACCGCATCGTTGTTGAAGATCGAAGGAGCCATCGGGCCTACAGGCGACGACACAGAGGAACTCTCAATGAAAGCACCAATGTCGGTGTCAAAACCGGCGGATCTCGGGTAGGGGGTCCCGAACTGTGCGTCTAGGCCGGATGGTAACAGGAGACATGGGACACTTTGTTTTACCCAGGTTCGGGCCCTCTCGATGGAGGTAAAACCCTACTACTGCTTGATTAATATTGATGATATGGGTAGTACAAGAGTAGATCTACCACGAGATCAAGGAGGCTAAACCCTAGAAGCTAGCCTATGGTATGATTGTTGTGTATGGAGTTGATTCTGTCCTACGGACTACAACCCTCCGGTTTATATAGACACCGGATAGGGTTAGGGTTACACAGAGTCGGTTACAATGGTAGGAGATCTTGAATATCGCATCACTAAGCTTGCCTTCCACGCCAAGGAAAGTCCCATCCGGACACGGAACGAAGTCTTCAATCTTGTATCTTCATAGTCCAGGAGTCCGGCTTCAAGGTATAGTCCGGCTATCCGAACACCCCCTAATCCAGGACTCCCTCAGTCATTTTGACTGGTTCACTCAGACCCCACTTAACAGTATGGTGGTTCCTATGACTCAACAAAGAAGAAAAAGAACGACGAAAGAACTAAGTCTTCACGCTCCATAGTCTTCATGCGATGTCTTCTCTTGTCATAGTCTTCAATGTGAATGTCTTCACATACCACCTTTGACTTCAATGTCTTCTTACATTTTTAGGGGTCATCTCTGGTAGGAAAACCGAATCAATGAGGGACTTCTACCTGTGTTATCCTGCAATTCTCACAAACACATTAGTCCCTCAACTAGGTTTGTCGTGAATACTCCAAAACCAACTAGGGGTGGCACTAGATGCACTTACAGAGTTGTACTGGAGCAGCAGGGGTCTAAGCAGCTGACCCTGATGGACAGTCATCTGACAACGGGATAGCGAAAGTGATGTTGGTGCGAGCCGGATCTGCGGATCGCTCGACCGCCGTCCCAGGCATCAGTGTCGACTAAGGAACCTGAACCTTAGGCGCTTTCCTACTCAGTCCATGGTCCCTCCTCCTCCTTTCCCTCAGAGGCACTTCTTCTTCGTCATCCGGAAGCACAACAACATCTCATGGAGCTGCTGAAAACAAGAAAAATCAGAGAGACAACTGACGAACACTCTAGTCGACCGAATGAATTCGAGTCGGGCAGACTTACTGGCTTTGGAGGTAGCTGCATCATCGGTTTCCTCGTCGTCTGGGACCTTGTCGATATCCATATCAGTCGCGGTGGAGGCCGGGCTGGAAAAGTTCATCATCCACTCGGTCAGGATAGGGGAATCAGTTGAAGCAAAGAAACATGGGAAGAATGTTTACCCAGAAGCAACAAGAACATCCATCTTGATCTTAGGCAAGGTCTTCCGGGCCTTCGAGGGATTGATCTTGGGCTGCTTGATGACTTTTTTAGCCTGTTCTGGAGTCGAAGACCGAGCGCGCTTTTGAGATGGAACGCTCGAGGCCACAGCCTTACTGCGCCTACCCACGGGATCATGGCGTTTCTTGGATCGACGTTCTGAACGAGGCGGTGAGTCGACTACCTCCTCGTCGTCTGACTCGTCGCTCTCATCTTCATCATCGTCGTCTGGTGACTCCCATTCACCGCTCTCCTCCACGCTGTCCTCTCCCTCATGGTCCTGCTCCAGAGCTTGTTCACCATTGGGCATCGAGTACATCTCTGTGTCAATCTACAAGACAAGAAGTCGAGTGGAAATCAGTCGGATTAACAAATAGTCGGAAAACGCATTCAAATGCAATCGGTCATATCGGCCAAACCTTGTCTGGCTGGTTGCTGTTGCTGAAAGGGTCGACTCTCCTGGCGCCCCTGGGGTTGTCCTTGTTTTCGGTGATGCTCGTCAGCCATTGGGCCACTGTTTCGGCCGACACCTCCTCTGGATGAACCCGAGCGGTGTCGCCAAAGCCGGAGTACATCCACATGGAGTGGTCGCGGGCCTGGAGCGGTTGGATGCGCCGACTAAGGAACACCTCCAACAAATCCATGCCATTGACTGTCGGATTTCAGGTTCCGGCAGACCCTTGAGGTTCGAACACTAGGGTGCGCACGGAGATTTCGCCTCCTACCTACCTGCACCCCTCTGCCTCGCTAAGATCTAAGCTATGGAAAGAACAACACGAATGACACAGGGTTTATACTGGTTCGGGCCACCGTTGTGGTGTAATACCCTACTCCAGTGTGTGGTGTGGTGGATTGCCTCTTGGGCTGATGATGATGAACAATACAAGGAAGAACAGCCTCACGAGGGTCTGCTCTTGGCTGGGGCGATGAACTGCTGGGAGGAGTTCAGTCACCCTTCTCTCTCTCTCTCTCTGATTCTGATTCTCTCCTCTCTTCCCCCTTCTCTCGTCTTCTCCTCTTTTTCCTTCCTCTCTCTCCTCCCCTTGTTCTGTGGGTGGCTGGTCCTATTTATAGAGGCCCTAGTCCTCTTCCCAAATATCGAGCGGGAAGGGAGCCAACAATGGTGGGCTAATTTGAAGGGGGACAGCTAGTACCAGCTATCCTGACAAAAGTAGTCTTCATCTGCACAAAGCTCTGGTGGTGACGCCGTCTTGGGCTCCACGATGACCTCCATCTTGCAGTCCTCCTGGTCTTGGTCTTGTTGCACTGAAATGGCAACCTTTGCCTGACGCCTCGGTACTCCGCGGCTGCGCTTGCCCCCTTTGCACCAAAGAGGAAAGGAGGACGCTGCGCGGGCTGGCACCCGCCTGGCGCCTTTGGTCGTCATGGCTTGCGTCACGGGCACCTCGTGAGGTACCCCGCCTTGATCTCTCCGCCTCCTCGTGAGCCAGCCTGATGAGGCCGTGCCTGAGGAAGCTCCGCGTCGTCCGCCCCGCGAGGCTTTGCCCCTGGCGAGGGTCTTGGGTCTGTGTTAATGAAGATGGGCCGTGCTGGGCTCCCTTTTGAGCCATGCCGCAGGCTGCAGGCAGGCAAGTCTGGGGACCCCCGTTCCTAGAACACCGACAGTAGCCCCCGGGCCCGAGGCGCGCCCGGACTTGGCCGTGTAGGGAGGCGGAAGGGCAAGAGCGAAGCGCTGCGGGCCCTAACAGCCTGCGGCCTCGGGTGCCGCGTGGCGGTTGATTGGACGTGGGCGTCTCCACTTCCCCATGGCGCCTCGGCAACTGCACGGATTGGACAAGTCCCTGCATGCAAAGCGGGTCATGATTACCTGCGACCATGGAGGTCGACGGTTGGCCTTCGCCGGCCATAAGTACGGAACGGCGCGCGCCCTTCCAGTTCATCCCCCCTTGCTTCTCCTTCTTCTTCATGGCCCCGTTGAGGAGGTTCTCGGCCGCAGAGAAGGGGAAGGCTCACCAGGTTGAGCCTGCCTCTCCCCCGCCCAAGAGCGGCCGAGGGCGCCCTCGCAAACATCCTGTGGCCACCTCGGCAGCTCCCCGCGGCCATGGAGACGATTTCCAGTGCGGCGGATTTCTGCGGCCGGGGGGCGCGCTCCGGTCGCGCGTCCCCCTAGGCCGTGCTTTCGCGCTGCAGAGGTGCTGCCGGAGTTCGTCGTGTGGTCGGCGGAGCCGACTAGCACCCGGCTTCCGCTTCCTCGCTTCCTCCTCGGCGAGCTCCCGGCCGGCGCCCCGGGCGGTCTCTGGCTTCAGGCCGACGGCTTTTGCAGCCGGGCCTCATGGGTTTCACTGGAGGTCTCCGCAGCCGGGAGCCTGGCCCTGGCCCGCGGTTGGCAGACGTTTGCCCGCGCGCGTGGCCTGAGCCGTCGTTGCACCCTGCACTTCAAGTTTGACGGCGATGCCACCCTCTACGTGAGGGTGTTTGGGGAAGATGGTCGCCGCGCAGGGTGCTGCCCCGAGGACGACGACCGCGGCCGGGAACCCAGCTCCGGCGACGATGGAGAAGACAGCGCTCGCATGACTGGCAGCGCTCAGGGTTCCCCAAGCTTCTCCGGTTCTTCTTCAGGCGGCGACTCTTCCAGCGGTGGCCGCGGTCAGCCTCCACGCCGCCGCATCTGCTTGGGAGGTGGTAGCGTGTCCGCCCGCCGTCGCGCCTCGGTGAAGCGCGAGAGGGAGTCTGCCTGAGCCCCGGAGGCAGCTCGAGTCTTCCCTGCAGGCCGGTGTGAGGCGAGCTGCGCCTGATCTGTTCTTTCTTTTCCTTTTTTCCTGCGTAAAAAGACAGTAGTGTGGAGCCCCGCGGGGGCGTGTTTGGGTTATTGCTGTTAATCATCGTTTTTCTTCCGTTATCATGCCTTCCGGCTACGTGCCCGCGTGTGGATAGTTCCCGGCCCCAGCCGTGGGGCGGGGCGAGCGACCTGGGCCCTGTGTTCTTGTTGCGATGCCCGTGGGGCACGGACTGGAGGGGTGCTCCTGTAATGGACCCAGGTCGCGAACCCTTTGAATGATTAGGACGGGGACACTCGCAAGGGCGCTCGGCAGTCCCCCCCTCGCGAGGCCTTGCATAAGAGAAATCGAGGCAGGAGAGTGAAAAGTCGAAGAACCACAAGCCAAAGACGGCAACAACTTCAATAAAACTTCGAATGAGAAGGAACAAGCCAACTGCGGAAAGCAAATGAAAAGCCGCGTCCGGCACCTAATCTAGTCTTCGACGTCTTCTCACCAGCGCGGAGCTAAGTGCTGCCACTGGGCGTGGGAGGGAGCCCCAGGGCCTGAGGACGGCGCTCCTGAGACTCTGGGGCGTGTACAGCCCCAACTCATTATTACATGAGAGTGTCACAGGCGGCGAGCTTCACAGGCGTTGGCCTTCTTCACAGGCTCTGGGCCTTTTCCAAAACGCGACAGCTTCACAGGCATTCGCCTTCTTCACAGGCTCTGGGCCTTTTCCAAAACACGACAGCTTCACAGGCATTCGCCTTCTTCAGAGGCTCTGGGCCTTTTCCAAAACGCGACAGCTTCATAGGCATTCGCCTTCTTCACAGGCTCTGGGCCTTTTCCAAAACGCGACAGCTTCACAGGCATTCGCCTTCTTCACAGGCTCTGGGCCTTTTCCAAAACGCGACAGCTTCACAGGCATTCTCCTTCTTCACAGGCTCTGGGCCTTTTCCAAAACGCGACAGCTTCACATGCATTCGCCTTCTTCACAGGCTCTGGGCCTTTTCCAAAACGCGACAGCTTCACAGGCATTCGCCTTCTTCACAGGCTCTGGGCCTTTTTAGGGGTAGAACCTCCGGAGGTGCTGGATGTTCCATGTGTTCTGGACCGGCACCCCCTCCTAAGTCTCCAAGCGCGCGGAGCCGGGCCTGGAAACATGAACAACTTTGAACGGGCGCTCCCACATGGGAGAGAGCTTGTGCAGCCCCTCCCTGGAGAGAACCCACCTGAGCACGAGGTCGCCTACCTCGAGAGTTCTGGGGCGGATGTTGCGGCAGTGATATCGCCGCAGTGCCTGTTGGTACCTCGCCGCTCGCAGCGCGGCTTCTCGGCGACGTTCCTCCCCCAGCACGAGGTCCATCCCCCGTATGGCGTCCTGCTGCGCCTCGTCGAACGCCAGGACCCGCGCGGAGCGATGTCTGACCTCGTGAGGGAGGACCGCTTCGGCTCCGTAGACCAGGAAGAACGGGGTCTCTCCAGTCGGCTTGGTCGCGGTTGTGAGGATGGACCACAACACGGACTGAAGCTCGTCGTACCAACCTCTGCCGCAGGCCTCCAGCTTCTTCTTGAACGTCCTGGTCTTGAGACCCCTCAGGACCTCTGTGTTGGCTCGCTCGGCTTGGCCGTTGCTTCGGGGGTGCGCCACCGAAGCGTAGCATATCTGCGTTCCAAGGTTAGCACAGTATGTTTTGAAGAGGTTACTGGTGAACTGCGAACCGTTGTCCGTGATGATGCGGTTCGGCACCCCGAACCGGCTCACGATGCCCTTGATGAACTTGACCGCGGAACCCGCGGGAATGGTGCGGACAGCCTCTACTTCAGCCCACTTGGTGAACTTGTCCATGGCAACGTAGTGGTAGTGGTAGCCCCCAGGCACCCGAGGAAACGGGCCCAAGATGTCCAGCCCCCATACTGCGAACGGACATGAAAGGGGTATAGTCTGCAGGCCTCCTGCTGGCTGATGGATCTGCTTGGCGTGGAACTGGCAGGCCTCACAAGCTTTCACTAGTTCGACGGCGTCATTGAGGGCGGTGGGCCAATAAAAACCACTGCGGAACGCCTTGCCGACGAGGATCCGTGATGATAAATGATGTCCACAGTCTCCGCCGTGTATATCCACCAGCAGTTCCTTCCCTTGCTCCCTGGAGATGCACTGCAGGTACACGTCGTTTGGTCGCTTCCGGTAGAGCTCTCCATCCTTGATGCAGTATGCCGTGGCCTGGCATGCCACTCGCTCCGCTTCCTCCTCCTTCTCCGGCAGGGTCCCTTGTGTTAAGTAACTCCGGAGCTCCGTGATCCAGCATCTCTCCTGAGGTTCCATCGTCAGGAGCAGGCGTGCTCCTGAGGCCGGGCCACAGGCCGGAGCTCCTAAGGCAGGTGGCTGAGGGAGCTCCTCCCGAGGCTGAGCCGTGTTTGACAACGACGGTAGGGCTGAGGGCTTGAAGAGCCGCTCCTCAAAAATGCCAGGCTCCTGAGGTAACCGCCTGGACGCCCGTTTGGCGATGTCGTTGGCCTCCTGATTGGTGCCACGGGGCACATGCTGCAACTCCAACCCCCCGAACTACTTCTCCATCCTGCGGACCTCCGCAAGGTAGGCTTCCATGTGCTCATCTTTCGGCTAGTACACCTTGTTGGAGAAATTGACAAGGAGCTGCGAATCGCCCTTGATGGTGAGGCGTTTCACCCCCAGGGCAGCTGCGGCCTTCAAGCCCGCTATTAAACCTTCATACTCCGCTATGTTGTTGGAGACCTTTTCACCTCGCTGGAAACAGAGCTGCACAGCGTAGTAGAGCTTGTCCTGAGTGGGCGATATAAGCACCGCCCCAGCCCCTGCGCCATGCCTGGAGAACGCCCCATAAAAGTACATGACCCATCCTTCTGGTGCCTCGCTTCCCGGGGAGAGGGACCGATCCTCGCCGGCCTTGAGGCCTGGTGCCTCTGTCCATTCTGCCACAAAATCTGCCAACGCTGCTCCCTTGATGACTCTGGTCGTGCTGAATTCGAGCTGAAACGCTTGCAGTTCTATGTTCCACGCAGCGACCCTTCCAGCTGAGTTAGGGCTCCTGAGCACTCTCTCCAGGGGGTATGACGAGACGACCTTGATGGGGTGACCCTGAAAATAGTGCCGCAGCTTGCGCGAGGCCACCAGTAGCGCGAGGAGGAGTTTCTGAGGCATGGGGTACCGCGCCCTCGCATCCCGCAACACCGTGCTGACAAAGTACACCGGGTGCTCAACGAGGTTGGGTGCGTCAGTGCTGGCGGCTCCCTTCGAAGACCGTGGCGCCTCTTTAGGCGATGAGGCCTCCTGAGGCTGGCCATCTGGGAGAGGGGCCTCTTCTGCCTCCGGTGCACTCCTCTACGGCGGCTGATCCTCCTCAGCCGCGGTGGCGGTTCCTGTGGGCCTTCCTTGTTCCTGTTTTGCCTTGTCCCGGGCTGCTGCTGCGCTTCTGATTCGATGCTCCTCTCTAACCGCCACCAGGGCCGCGCTGGCGGAGTAGGGAGTGGCGGCGAGGTAAAGCACTAGGGGCTCTTGATGGCGCGGAGCCACCATGACCGGCGGGCTGGTCAGGTATCTCTTGAGATCCTGGAACGCCTTGTCGGCCTCTTCAGTCCACTCGAAGGGCCCCTTTTTCTTCATTAGCTAGAAGAAGGGCAACGCTCGTTCCCCCAACTTGGATATGAAGCGCCCTAGCGCGGTCACGCGCCCAGTGATCTTCTGCGTTTCTCTGAGGGTCTTTGGTGGGCTCATGTCTTCCACCGCCTTGACCTTTTCCGGGTTAGCCTCGATGCCTCGGTGGGACACGAGGAAACCCAAAAGCTTGCCTGAGGGAACTGCGAACACACACTTCTCTGGGTTGAGCCGTAGGTTCACTACGTTGAGGCTCGTGAAGGTTTCCTCCAGGTCTTGTATCAGGGTCCTGGCCTCCCAAGACTTTACCACAATGTCATCGACGTAAGCTTCAACATTCTTCCCGAGCTGTGGGCCCAAGGTGATGTGCATCAGCCGCTGAAAGGTCGCCCCTGCGTTACGCAGCCCGAATGGCATGCATGTGTAGCAGTACACCCCACACGGGGTTAGGAAGGCTGTCTTTTCGACGTCTTCTACCGCCATCTTGATCTGGTGATACCCAGAGAAGGCATCCAAGAAGCATAGCAGGTCGCATTCCGCGGTGGAATCGACGATCTGGTCGATGCGGGGGAGCGGGAACGGATCTTGCGGGCACGCTTTGTTGAGGTTGGTGAAGTCGACACACATGCGCTCTTTCCCTCCCTTCTTTGGCACAACGACAGGGTTGGCCAACCAATCCAGGTATCAGACCTCGTGAATGACCCCAGCGGCTTCTAATTTGCGGGTCTCTTGGACGATGAAGGCCTGCTTTTCTGTGGACTGCCGCCTGCCCTTCTGCTTCACAGGGCGCACGTTGGGGCACACGTTGAGGTGATGCTCGATTACACTCCTAGGGATCCCTGCCAACTGATCAGGCTCCCAAGCGAATACCTTCTTGTTTGAGTGCAGGAACCCGACCAGGGCCTCCTCCTGCTCGGGTTCGAGGTTGGCGCCTATGGTGAAAGTGGCGTTGGTGGACCCGTCCTCATCGACGGGTATCTGCTTGGTTTCTGCCTTGTCTTGGGTGAACAACTGTTTCTTCTTGGCGGGTGCAGCCCCCTTGGGCTTGGGGGTCTCCAAGCCGGCGGGCTGTGCCGACGCCGCCGTCTTGAAGGTGAGCTTGAGTACCCGCAGCGCGTCTCCGGTGTCCCCGTGCACGGCGAGGACACCGCTGCTCCCGGGTATCTTCATGAGGTTGTACGCTGGGTGCGTCGCGGCCATGAACTGGGCCAGCGCTGGGTAGCCGAGGATGGTGTTGTAGGGGAGGCCGATGGGGGCGATGTTGAAGTCGACCAGCTCCGTGCGGAAGTTGTTGTAGGTGCCGAAGGTTACTGTGAGCCGGATCTGTCCCAAGGAGCTGGATGATCCGCCCCCAACTCCTGAGAAGGGCCGGCTGGGTTGCAGCCATTCCAGGGGTATGCAGAGGAGGTTGAAGGCCTCGACCGAGAGCACGCTGAGGCCCGCACCGCCATCGATGAGAGTTCTGGTGACGGCCACCTAGCAGATGGTGGGGGTGCACAGCATGGGGAGCGCGCCCGAGCAGGCCGAGTTGGAGGGGTGGTCCTCCGAGATGAAGGTCAAGTCGGCCTTGGACGCCGCCCAGTCCGGGAGAGCCCCCTGCCGCGTGGAAGCGGCACTGACCCGGCGGATGAACGACTTGACGTGGTTACTTGTAGGCAGCGCCTGCGAGCCGCCCAGGAGGGCCGCGACGACCGGGGGTGTTGGTGTAGCGCGATGGGCAGGGAAGAGGCTGCGGGGCTCTTCCCAAGAGGCCACGGAGGTTGACGGCAGGTGGAGCAGCCATGGACGCGGAGCGCCGGTGAGGTCCATGGGGAGCCAGTTGGCCATGACCCTATCGTCACCTCCAGCTTCAAGGGGGGGCCTCCTCGCTCGCCGGCAAGAAGGCCAGCGGATCTGTCGCGCCGCCGTAGCGCGGCGGCGTCGTTGGCTCGAACTTGTCCAGCCACCGTTCTCGTTGCAGGGCTGGGGCCAGGGCTCGGAGCCCCCTGGCCCCCGTGCTGGCGCCGGCAGCCGGAACGGGCGATGCACTACTCATCGCGAGGCAGGCCGTGGCGGTGGCGGAAGAGAAAACTCCGGTGCACCCCTACCTGGCGCGCCAAATGTCGGATTTCGGGTTCCGGCAGACCCTTGAGGTTCAAACACTGGGGTGCGCGCGGAGATTTCGCCTCCTACCTACCTGCACCCCTCCGCCGCGCTAAGATCTAAGCTATGGAAAGAACAACACGAATGGCACAGGGTTTATACTGGTTCCAACCACCGTTGTGGTGTAATACCCTACTCCAGTGTGTGGTGTGGTGGATTGCCTCTTGGGCTGATGATGATGAACAATACAAGCAAGAACAGCCTCGCGAGGGTCTGCTCTTGGCTGGGGAGATGAACTACTGGGAGGAGTTCAGTCACCCTTCTCTCTCTCTCTCTCTGATTCTGATTCTCTCCTCTCTTCCCCCTTCTCTCGTCTTCTCCTCTTTGTCCTCCCTCTCTCTCCTCCCCTTGTTCTGTGGGTGGCCGGTCCTATTTATAGAGGCCCTGGTCCTCTTCCCAAATATCGAGTGGGAAGGGAGCTAACAATGGCGGGCTAATTTGAAGGGGGGCAGCTAGTACTAGCTATCCTGACAAAAGTAGTCTTCGTCTGCACAAAGCTCTGGTGGTGACGCCGTCTTGGGCTCCACGATGACCTCCATCTTGCAGTCCTCCTGGTCTTGGTCTTGTTGCACCGAAATGGCAACCTTTGCCTGACGCCTCGGTACTCCGCGGCTGTGCTTGCCCCCTTTGCACCAAAGAGGAAAGGAGGACGCTGCGTGGGCTGGCACCCGCCTGGCGCCTTTGGTCGTCATGGCTTGCGTCACGGGCACCTCGTGAGGTACCCCGCCTTGATCTCTCCGCCTCCTCGCAAGCCAGCCTGATGAGGCCGTGCCTGAGGAAGCTCCACGTCGTCCGCCCCATGAGGCTTGGCCCCTCACGAGGGTCTTGGGTCTGTGTTGATGAAGATGGGCCGTGCTGGGCCCCCTTTTGAGCCACGCCGCAGGCCGCAGGCAGGCAAGTCTGGGGACCCCCGTTCCCAGAACACCAACAGTGATGCCTTGGTTGATCAGCTGGACCACCCTCTCGACCAGCATGCCTGTCTCCGCCTTCTCCGCGGAGGTCACTTTCATCGAGGAAGGAGTCTGAACACGGTCGAAAGAAAAAGGAGGAAGTCCAGTCGACTGGCCTGGAGTCGTGATATCCTTGCAGTAAAACCAGGTCGACTGCCAGCCTCTGACCGACTCAGGAAGATTCATTGGAGGAAAAGAACTCCTCTTCCTCTTCCGGATACCCAAACCCCCACACATCTGGAAAACGTGGGTTTTCTCATCATTTGAATTTGCTTTCTTCACTGTCTGGGATCGGATGGTGAAAATGTGCTTGAAAAGACCCTAGTGCGGTCGACACCCCAAGAAATTCTCGCACATGGACACGAACGCATCAAGATACGTGATGGTGTTGGGAGTAAAATGATGGAGTTGGGCCCCGAAGAAATTCAAGAAACCCCAGAAAAAGGATGCGGAGGAAGCGAGAAACCACGGTCGACATGAGTGTCAAGCAGAATGCACTCACCCGGCCGCGGCTGCGGCTCCGTCTCCCCCTCCAGCAACCGGGCGGCTTTATGGACGACCAACCCTGACTCAGACAGCTCATCTAAATCTTCTTGCCGAATCGAAGATTGGATCCAATCACCCTGGATCCAACCTGGCGGCAGCCCCGAGCGCGACGAAGATCCCCAATTCATCTTCTTGCCCTTCGCCGCCCCCATCGCCTTCTTCACGCATTCCAGCGCCGCCGTCTTTTCCTTTCTCATGGCGGCGGAGCAGCGGCGTCGAGAGCAGAGAAGCCGGATGCGGTGGTGGAACAAGAGGAAGAAGAAGGATAATGGACGCGCACAGTGCAGATGCCTCCGCCTTGCCGCTTTTGAAGGCCCACTTCCGAGTGGCTGACGCGTGGGCCCGGGTGATCCTCTCAAAACCCTCAACAGTCGCACACGAGATACGTGGCGAAAAAGGTGGTGCGGAAATCAAAACGCTCCTGTTTATCCACTCCGCTTACCACGGCGCGCTCCATCCAGCGCGCTTCTCCCGAAATTTCGAATCCTGCAAAATCTGGGATCCGCCGCAACTTGTCATGCCAAAGATTTCCCGTCAAAGACAACGCTCGACGGGTGACGTTATAAAACCAATCGGCAATTTCTGAATCGATCAAGGCGACTGAAACGAAGCTGAAATTCCAACACCTGCCTCTGTTCAGAAGTGAATAATTGGCAAACACAAGACTCAAGACAAGATCAACTTCAACCTTCTTTTCACTCAGACCTCAATCCATTTGGGGGCTAATGATGAGGACATAGACCTGGGATAGGGTAATAGGCCTGACCTATACGTCCTATCCAAGGTCACTGTCTGACAAGCAAAGAAGCTCAAGAGACAACAGGGAGGGCCCAACAAAGGTGTTGGCCCACCATCTACTTGCCCCGATGCACACCGCCCAGACCCCGACGACTCCACCAACAGCGTGCGCGGACCACCCTCCCACTATCGCCCCTCCTCTCCAGTGGCCGGCTTCGCAAGCGCCGACGCGCGACCCATCTCCCCAATCCCCGGATCAGCTACGGGGATCCCGCGCTACCACCGGCGAACTCGCCGGATCCGGCCTCCCTGATGGCCGTGGAGTACAAAGACGACCGGATCCCCCTCCCTAATGGCCGGTGGCGCTGTGCTCCGGCCGGCTCCTCCGATGAGCTTGCAGATGACGGGGCGAGGAGATCTGGCGGTCTCCGGCCTCACCTCCTCCTCCCGTGGCCATCTCCCCTATTCTGCTCTTTCTCTGAACGGCCTCGTCACACCTATGCCATTGGCCTCCTTATGAGGACATAGACCTGGGGTAGGGTAATAGGCCTGACCTATACGTCCTATCCAAGGTCACTGTCTTAGAAGCAAAGAAGCTCAAGAGACAACAGGGAGGGCCCAACAAAGGTGTCGAGTGCAATCCACTCGACCTACCAGTCACTCGAAGACCCCTCCTTGTTTGGGTCACTCGACCACACGATCATTCAACCATACAAGAATCCATTCGACCTGTTTGAAGACCAGGAGTCATCTAGAACAGCAATGGGCAAGTGCCCACTTTGTAATCTTTAAGGCCATTAAGGCATTTAAGACTAGCGTTACCAGTAACGCCACCTATTTATGTACCTTAAACCCTTTGTAACATGGGCGGGCTGGGGTCCTGGCGCACTCTATATAAGCCACCCCCTCCACTGAGACAAGGGTTCGCACCCTCTATAAACACACACACATACGCAATCCAATCAACCGCCTCAGGGCACCGAGACGTAGGGCTGTTACTTCCTCCGCGAAGGGCCTGAACTCGTAAAACTCGTGTCCACAACTTCGCCATAGCTAGGACCTTGCCTCCTCATACCTACCCCCCATTTAACTGTCAGTCCTAGATCCACGACACCTTCGGTTGCTGTACTTGGTTGTCGTGCCAGTGCAGCTCACCGGGGATACATGGTGAAGTGCAGATCCACCATCCGGCCGGAGCTCCTTTCCATCTCCCCTCCCGGACACCCGTTTCTCCTATGAACACCATCTCTCCATCCCACTCCTCCATACACCACATCCCTCGTGGACAATCGATTCAAGGGAGGCCCGAGGAGGAGTGTCGAGGCCTCCTTTTTCCTCTTTAGCTTAGCCACCAACGAGCTACTCCTCCCCCACACCATGCTTGAGTGCAATTTGCCACGAGCACGCCCATACAAGGCATGCGGCGTCGTAGTGCCGAGCGAGTGTGCATGTACATCAATACATCACTATGCAGTTATGTGATGAATACTTGGACAAGTTGCTGCCGTTCAGTTCTTCTTTGCGTTTTTCAGATTTTGGATGTGTGTGGTATCACTGCAGTACACTTCCGGGCGCTGCAGCAACAGTAGCGGGCATCGCAGTTGGTGGCAGCATATAGTTTGGCTGCGCATGGCGGCATGGGTTGTAGTTTCCTGTGACGACAAGGAGGGGTCACCTCTCGCTATAGTGCAGTTTGTTTATTTATGTGTGACTAAATTTTGTTTTATGTATGAAGTGTGTTTCAATTATTGAGAAAATTGTGAAAATCACCGGAGGAAAAGGAGGGCATTTCCTGATGCAGTCCGGCTGGGAGACCTTTGCGGCTCAAAACAAAATGTTTGAAAATCTAGAAAAAGTGTATTGCGATTCATCATTCAATAAGAAATGTTGCCGTTCACTTGCCCTCGTCTCTGGGGCCCACTTGTTCATAAAAAATGTTAGAATAAACAACAAAAACACATGAGGTTCACTTTCGGTAGTGCCGCGGTTCACTTGATGGTGTTGTGATTCACCCACGCCCGACGTGAAGTGCAAATGAAGTCCGCTATGGTTTGCTATTGAGGTTCATTTTACTAATTTTTGTAGGAAAAGATGAAGTGATGCAGTTCTATTGGATGCCCCATTACTCAATTTTGTTGTTGTTGAAAAGTGCACTTCATTAGTTTCATTGTAAAAACTACAGTTCATTACTGTGATTTGGCTGGTGGAGAGTGTCGATTTTGTATGCTATAAAACTCCTATGTTTTCCACTTGGTAAACACAAAACAAAAAAGATCTCAAAATGAACCTTGCTTCTATATTAGATGTAGTTCACTCGCTCAGTCCCTGTGGTCCACTCGCTTGGTCAACGCGCGCAAAAAATTAATAAGTACGAAAAAAGACAACAAAACCTCATGAGGTTCACTTTTGGTAGTGTTGCGGTTCACTTTCAGGAGTGTTGCGGTCCACTTCCGTTCAAAAAAAGTTGATAAAAAGACAACAAAAACTTGTGCGAGAAAGTTTATGTCCGACAAAAGTAAATCATGAAGTTCACTTGACTGTCTGCTGTGGTGCGGTTTTCGTCCGATGCAGTGTGGTTTTCAGTGGGATGACGTTCACTCGCCAATGGGTGTTGCAAAAAACAGAGTAAATCTACGCCCGACAAAAGAAACAATGAAGTTCACTTGATTGCCTGCTACAGTGCGGTTTTTCGTTTGAAGCAGCGCGTTCTTCTGTCCGATGAAAGGTCCACTCGCTTGGCAACGCGCATAAAAAATAAATAAGTATGAAAAAAGACAACAAGAACTCATGAGGTTCACTTTGGGTGGTGTTATGGTTCACTTTCGAAAGTGTTGTGGTCCACTCTTGTTCGAAAAAAAGTTGAAAAAAAGACAACAAAAAACTTGTGCGACAAAGTTTATATCTGACAAAAAGAAATTATGAAGTTCAGTTGACTGTTTGCTGGAGTGCGGTTTTCCGTTTGAAGCAGCGCGTTCTTCTGTCCGATGAATTACACACGACGATTTTGGTCTCGCGGAAAACAAAGTTTCCGCTTTTTGGTAAAATCAAAATCGCTCTTAAACCGTAAGGAATTAGAGAGAGTGTTCTGCATGAAAAAGTTGTGTATCATCGATATCTTTCCAACAGCGTATGATTTGAATCATTTTGACCAGCAGTTCGGAAAAATTTAGCGAAAAACCGCCGCTGCTACACGTCGTCCGCCGCACGATTTCTAAAATTAACTAAAAACCGTAAGAAATCTCAAAAACATTTCAACATATGAAAGTTGTGCCTTGTCCGTAGCTTTCCAGCATCGTATCATACGTCTCGTTTCGACAAATGGTTAGAAAACTGGAGCGAAAACAGTATAGAAAATTTCAAAAAAATTGAAAAACATAATTCCGCGATTTAGTAAATTTGAAACTGCTCTTAAACCGTAACGAATTAGAGAAAATAATAGATATTAAAAAGATGTCCTCGACGTTATCTTTCCAATGGTGTATCATTTGCTTCATTCCGACGAGCGGTTTAGAAGAAATCGCGAAAAAACGCTCGCTGCCACTCGTCATGGGACACACCATTTTCAAAACTACTCTTAAACCGTGTGGAATCTCGAAAAGTGTTCAACATGGCGAAGTTGCGCCTAATCCATAACTTTCCAACGGTATATTATACGCCTCGTTTCGATAAACAGTTAAAAAAATAGAGCGAAAACAGTACCGGAAAAACACGGCGTGCAGTTTTTTGCGACGGGAAGTTCACTCGCGTGAGTACTGCAGCACACTTGGTTCAAACAATGACATGCACTTGCCTTGAGCGTGCAGTGCGGAAGTGTTGTCAGAATAGTTATTCTGCTAATATTGTTAGAATAGACTGGCTGTATATATAGTGATACTATTCATCACCCAGGGTGCAGAATAGGTTATTCTTCACCCGAGGTAATCTTACGATCACTTCATAATTAAATTTTGTTTAGAATTCAAATAGTTACATTTTTATTGATTCACTACGTAAAATTTGCCATAGGAAAATAAAAATATAGGTCATAAGACAAGAAAATTTGCGGTTTATGTGTATTTTGCACTATGTTTTACGTTTGTAATTTTACATAACATAAAATATTTTTTACGACAATTATATATTTTCTTACGGTCTCCTTTTACGTCAGAAATAAGACAAAACTTACGGAACGTAAAATTAAAATGCATTGATAGTAAAATAGAGGGGGTGAAGAATAACTATTCCTCACCCAGGGTGACAAATAGTCAATCCCTATATATGGACTATTCTGTTACCCCCGGTCCTATATAGAGCGCAACGCGCCTACACCGTAGAATCTCCCCGACCCACAACATGCCACTGGAGGTGATGTCTGCCTCCCACACTAATTTTCCTCAAAATTGAACCTGTCTGATTGCTACTGAAGCACAAATGATAAGTTCAAAGAATGTTTTCTTATCTGGGTTTGCCTGAAGAAAAATACCACATTTGTGTCAGTTCATCAGTCCGGCTATGCAGAAGATTCAATTTGCAAATTGCACACACTATACTCTGTGTGACGCCCGAATTATTAGGCTACAGTAATCCCATGTTAATGGTGGCCATGTCATCATGATTACTATGCACATTGCCACTAAATAAAAAGCAAAGTCAAATTCAAATTTAAATTTCAAGTCAAAATAATATTTCTTTAAACGGTAAAACAAAAATGTTCGTTGGGTTGAAAATAATCACTATATGATTTTCATGTAGAAACTAACATTATTTGCGTGGTTAAAATGCCCCTAAAG